>NC_069501.1:1088649776-1089249776 GCF_027579735.1 Bombina bombina | reverse complement strand
AAACAGTTTGCTGAAGACAAGCAGACTAAGGACATGGATTACTGGAACCATGTCCTTTGGTCTGATGAGACCAAGATAAACTTATTTGGTTCAGATGGTGTCAAGCGTGTGTGGCGGAAACCAGGTGATGAGTACAAAGACAAGTTCTTACAGTCAAGCATGTCGGTGGGGGTGTCATGGTCTGGTCCTGCATGAGTACTGTTGGTACTGGGGAGCTACAGTTCATTGAGGGAACCATGAATGCCAACATGTACTGTGACATATTGAAGCAGAGCATAATCCCATCCCTTCGGAGATTGGGCTGCAGGGCAGTATTCCATCATGATAACGACCCCAAACACAACTCCAAGATGAACACTGCCTTGCTAAAGAAGCTGAGGGTAAAGGTGATGGACTGACCAAGCATGTCTCCAGACCTAAACCATATTGAGCATCTGTGGGGCATCCTCAAATGGAAGGTGGTCTCTAACATCCACCAGCTCTGTGATGTCATCATGAAGGAGTGGAAGAGACTCCAGTGGCAACTTATGAAGCTCTAGTGAACTCCATGACCAAGAGGGTTAAGGCAGTGCTGGAAAATAATGGTGGCAACACAAATTATTGACACTTTGGGCCCAATGTGGACATTTCCACTTAGGGGTGTAGTCACTTTTGTTGCCAACAGTTTAGACATTAATGGCTGTGTGTTGAGTTATTTTGAGGGTAAAGCAAATTTACACTGTTATACAGGATGTACTCTCACTACTTTACATTGTAGCAAAATGTAATTTCTTCAGTGCTGTCACATGAAAAGATATAATAAAATATTTAGAGAAATGTGAGGGGTGTACTCACTTTTGTGAGATACTGTATATAAATATATACATATAGTTATACCTGTATATATTCATATACATATATATGTATAGATATACATTTAAGACAAAATTAATCAGATGTATAATTATTATTTTCAGTTATTTGTAGAGCACAGATTCCGCAGCACTATATTAATAAATGTGAATAACACTGGAATATAATGTATTCATAACTATCTTCGGCTTTAGCACTGTTAGTCTAATATGTAGTTGGGTTAGTGTGGGAACAATAAGTGTTAGTTTCTTTTTTTGAACAGCACACCCCATATAAGTGTATGCAAAGAAGTTAACGCAGTAGGGATATCTGAAGTCCCGAAGTTAGCATGATTTTACTATTAACTTGTAATACACATGCTAACCACATTAAAAATTTACTTTGAGCGCAGTTAGCATGCGAGCGAAAACATTTTTAGCGTGCCGCTTGTAATTTAGCCACTTGTGTTTCATTCTAGCTTCATAATAACATTTGTTTAGGGATAATTAAGGGGTATTGGTGTATCCCTACAGTTCTACCCTATGATCCCCCCTTGCAGTATTAGGCTAAGTAAATGTCCCTCCTTCATTAGAAACACATTACTCTTCAGATACTCCTAGATAATGTCAGCCATATCAATCAGCCAGTCAAACTACAGGCAATGTAAAGCCTAAGATACCATGGGTATAATAGGAAACTAACAATAATATAACCTACTACCATGGGTTTAGAAACCAGGGGGGGGGTACACCCACCAAGGAAATCATGTGAGGAGGCAGATAATGCACAAATCCCCTCCCAGTTAAATGAGGCAGGAGTATTGATTAACAGCCGGCCATACCCAGCTTGTTACCAATCCTCCTGCTCTAACAAACACTGTTACAGAGGAAATGTAATGCACAAGTGTTTGACCTGAGCGTTTTACATAAATATACTAAGTATAGTCTTACACTAAAGCAGGGACCTCATAATGCGCCTACGTAGAGACCAATACCGATAATGCTGGTGCAACCAGAACGACTCCTGACAGGAGCAGTAACTAGCAGTCAAAGAAGCATCAGAGCCACCTCTGCAGGATCCTCTCACTTAGATCCAGCAATATTAGTGCAGGCTGGTACACTAAGCAGTGGCAGATAAAGGGAAACCTGCCTCCTTACCCCCCTCAGCAGCTGGTTAGTCGCCGCTGGACTGACTATGGGAAGTCCCAAGCAGGGGACAAGCAGCTGCAGGTTGCTGTTCCCCATCATGCGGGCCCTGTGTACGGTTCTTAGTAGCTTGTACACAGGGAAACTGCAGGTGGACCCAGCCTACATCAAGGCTGAGTACTGAGTGGGGTTGCTCACTCACAGCTGTACAATGTGTGTACAACAGGCAAGTTCAAATACCCATGCAGTGTGCCTGTTGTCTCCCCTGCCAGTATATTGTTACACTGTGTTTGCCATTGCCTTCTTTATCAGATTAATGCAAAATTAGCATAGGGACCAAGATCATTGGAATTTTCAGTGCAACCATACAGGAAAAGCCCAGTGTGTGTATTTGTTTTAACCAGGGTGCAATCCTCAATATAAACAATAAATACAACAGGATGCACTCTCTGAATTTACATCATCCCAAACTTTATTGTGAACATTTTCGGGGGTATAATGCCTTACTCAGACAAAGTCAAGTGAGAACAAATCATATTAGATACCAAATGTGAACTCCCCCACCGTGCATAGCCTATCACAAGGCAATTCATCAGATCCATTATAAACCATATCAGCTGTATCTCATCTCATATATTGATATACTCATATATCAAAACATTATTATATATACAAATAATAAAACCATTCTCTTTGTGAAAACTATATGTACACAATCATATGTGTAAAGTGACCATCAGTGACTGGTATTGTTTAAAAATCTTACCTCACTATAGATCTATGTATCTGAACTCAACTATGTTTTCAAATCTCCACTGTAGCAAGTAACACGCCAAACACGGCGTGTACCTCTATGTTAGGGGATGTGGTGAGGTCAGGTGTTCGTCAGTGATGACATCATCAAATCGATGCTGGCTGCATGCGATTGTCATAGCAACAATAGTTTGTAACCTTACCTGGCTCACTCTCTATTTGCAATCTCAATAAGAATGTAAAAATTAAAATAAACAGTAGGTACACTCATATCTTGATGTGCTAGCTTGCAGGCTAGGCGCATACGACTTGAGCTGAAATAACAAAATAGTGGTATTATATTAAATACAAATATGCAGTATATATTATAATAAAATACCTCCTGACTTTCCTAAATACCATAGAGTCTGTTTATATAACAATCACTACAAGTTATATCCTGACTGGGTGTATTGCCCTAAATATATTAGTTTATATCATACATAGGGAAATCATCTGTATTTAGAAAGGTGACCGAGTGTGCAATCAAGTTCTAGATCATACCCCATCTAATCATCTCATGTTAGGACTGTTATACTACATACACACATTGTCCTATTCAAAGCTTAAAGGGACATAATACTCATATGCTAAATCACTTGAAAGTGATGCAGTATAACTGTAAAAAACTAGCAGGAAAATATCACCTGAACATCTCTATGTAAAAGAGGAAGATATTTTACCTCAAAAGTAAGTGTTCTGTAAAAAGTTATATTTCAGTTACTGCCCAGCTGCAGATTTAAAAAAAAAAAAAGGAAGAGTGAGGAAGAAAGAAATAAACAGCAGCCAATGAGCATCGGCAGTGTTGAGGTCATGAACTGATATCATGAGATTTCATAGTCCTTAAACTGAATAGGGAAATAACATGTGTATGCATGAGGCACATTTCCTTGCAAGTCCCAGGACAGGCACACTGATTGGCTGCTTAAAGTCCTTTACAATGGGGTATGAATACTTAAGACATTTTGAGGTAAAATATCTTTCTTTTTTACATAGAGATGTTCAAGTGATATTTTCTAGTTAGCATTTTACAGCTATGCTGCATCACTTTCAAGTGTTTTGATATTTTGGAATCATGTCCCTTTAATGTGGGATAAACTTCATGTCACAGTAATTAGATATCCTATATCTGTATTATGTAAACTGTTAGTCACTGGTCTTCTCCCTCATTACAAAAAATGTTATTTGCATATATGGACTTAGGATATCAATCCACAACCTTAAGTTACTACTATATAACTAAACAACATGTATATTAACAGTGCATTATAGATGTTATGTCCAACATGAAGATCCATTTAGCTGCCATTTGTAATAGTTTTTTGCTTCTATCACCTCCTCTTGTAGGGATTGGAACATGATCTATAAGCATAAATCTCAAATCCTTCACAGTGTGGTTTTTATAAAATGTCTGGCAACAGTCTAATCTGTCTTTGGTGTATTCAAAGCTGATTTAATAGCGCTTCTATGGTTAGCCATGTCATCATCTGTTTTGCCAACATAAAAATATCCACATTAACAGTTCAGCAGATAAATAACAAACTTGGTAGAACAGGTTATTTAATGGCGAATCTCAAACTTTTTGTTTGTATGAGAGTGTCTAAAGATCATCTCCTGAATCATGAAATTACAGATTGTACAGCTTGGACATCTAAAGCATCCATATTTCTTCATTGGTAAGCATGTTTGTTTCTGATAACACTGTATGGGGTCTGTTCTCACCAACAAATCCCTGAGATTACGACCTTTTTATAGCCTATCTTGGGTGTACTAATATTAACAAAAAGGAAGCGTAGGATCTGATCTTAAAATATCCTAGTGATTCTTTTCAGAATTGCCTAATACTCCAACTGATGGTGTATAGGTAGTAATCATTATCAATTTATTATCCACATTGGGACTCCTTGTCTTGTTGAGTAATTTGCTTTATGTATAATTTTCAACAATTTACTAGTGTCCTTTATCAGCTCATAGGCACATCCTAGATTTTTAGAATCCAGAGGCCATATTTCTAAGCTGTTCCTGATCCTTTATTAAATCTGTATTATGCCTCTTCACCCTGCATATCTGTGCTTTCTGGATAGCTCTTATCAAATAATGAGGATGAAAACTACTTGCCAATAGACGTGAGTTTTGATCAGTGCTCTTGTGGAATAGTGTTGCTTCCAAATGGTCATCCACTTTCATTATCCTTATATCAAAGAAATCAATTACTTTTGTATGATGACACTTTGAATTTCACTGGAGTGGGTAGTTGGTTCAAATCTCTAACCCAATCATTAAACTCTTCTTCAAAATCTCTCAAGATCAAGAAGATGTCATCAATGTATCTCTTGTATATCAAAATATGTGGACATCTTTAAACCCTCATAATTCTCTCTTCCTAACCCTCCATTGACCCCATCACCGTGCCCATCTTCTGCTGGTAGTATGAGGATTCACATTTAAAATAGTTGTATATTAGACAAATAGACAACATCTCAATAATATAATCAACTTCCCATCCTATGAAAGGATATTTAAATAGCACTTTTTGGACTGAGTTCACTCCATCTTTGTGTGGTATCATTGTGTAAAGGTTAATGACATCAATTGTCACTAGCAGATCCGCCACTTTCAATCCAGATGTTGTCATCACAGTTTTATCATTTCAGTAGAATCACAAACATAAGATCTCATATGTATCACCATTGGTTGAAGATGCTTATTAATTCAAATCACTAAGGGCTGTAACATGGAGCCCTTAGCCAACACAATAGGTAAACCTGAAGGTTTGTTTAAACATTTTTGTATTTTTGGAATTCTGTATAGGATAGGGCAAATGAGATGTTTAACTTGAAGCCATTCATATGTACAGTTATCTATCCATCCGGCATCAAAACCCTTTTGTAAAGTTTCATTGATTATCACCTGGAGCCTAGCTACTGGATATCTATTCAATAATTGGGGGAAGCTTTATGACCCTGGAAGTTCTGCCACTGGATATAGCTTAAGGTCAGGAGTACTGAAACCAAATTATTGTAACTCCAATTCTTGCACTGAAAACATGTGCAAATAGTGACATTTGTTAAACAAAATTCATTCTTGTTTTTATTGCTTTTAGATTGATGCTGTAAATATTTTCCCTGGCCCTATGAATAAAAAAAATAATGTGGAGGATGACCTCAAACATGATGGATAATTTCCTGCCAATGACAATGCTATTAGTATCTCAATATCTTACTACCTATCAGTCATCTAACTGTTTTGTTTTGTCTTGATACCTGCTCTAACACTACACATACTAAATGTCTCTAAAACCGCTCCATAGAGTAATTTGGGTGGGGCTTATACAGTTCCACGTAATCGTGCACTGTATAAATCTGGAATCACTGACCCAAAACCTTAACCCTAATTTCTCTAGGAGAATAAGAGATCACTGTAAATGCAGCATATTTCCCTCTTTCTGAATATTGTAATATTTTTACCGTTTGTCACGGATGTGCTATTTACGAATATCATTATATCCCCACATCTTAACTACATGATTTTAAGATGGTACTGAACTCCAATATCTATTCAGTTCTTAGGAAGCTAGACAAAGCTTCTGTAGTTTATAAGCTACCTGTGTTGAAGAGTATGCCTAGGTCGACTTAGGATGAGCTAATATAAACACATAAAAGTTCAAGCGCATTGTAGATCTTGTACTAAAGAGTCTCTGTATGGTGATGGGTCTATATAGCGGGATCCACACACGCTGGCTGCCTTTCCATTCAATCCCTGGACCCTAGGAAATAAAACTGATTGTGTTAATTGACTGAAAAACAAAAAGTGGTGTGCAACATAGTGTACTCTGTAGAAACTGGATGATCATAAGACCAGTCAGAGTCTTCAGCTAACTCACATCTGGCATAAACAGCAGCAATATATAATAAATATAAAATATTTATCCAGGCTGTGGGTATTTTACATAAAATGGAAAATTCAAGAACAAGGGGTCATGAGCTCAAGCTAAAGGGTAGTAGATTCAGGAGTAATTTGAGGAAGCACTTCTTTACAGAAAGAGTGATTGATTTATGGAATAAACTTCCTCAAGAGGTAGTAGCAACAAACACTGTGGGGACTTTAAAAATGCATGGGACAAGCATAAGGCTATCCTACGAACTAGATAAGTTTATACTGTTAGGTAAGGTCAGGCAGACTTGCTGGGCCTATGGCTCTTATCTGCCGTCAATATCTATGTTTCTATGTTTCTATGTTTCATTAAAACTTGTGCAAACACATGATAAAGACATTTGTGCAAATCAACATCACTTACATTTCTCGTATGTAATATGGCTCCCCCTTTTGTTTTTTAGCAAAGGCTTAGGATGAGCAATGCACTACTGAAAGATAACTGTTGATTGGTTGCTGTACCTACATGCATTTTGTCATTGGCTCACATGATACTGCTACTGCAGACATAGCCCTTTCCATGCTTAACTTATTTTCTTGTAGAAGTTACTCTCCAGTAGTGTTGCCAGCTGGGCCAGTGGAGACACTTGCTTCCCAGCATAATGGCTGTCCCCCCATTAACCCCCCAATGGTGTATGTCTTTTGCTTTCCCATCCCAGCTCCACAAGTCCTCACCTAAAACATGTTGATTTCTGCTCATTGCACACCCCTGTCCCATCCAGGACCTGTCCGGTCAAGCCCTTCCACAACTGCTTCACCTACAAATTACTGGTTTGCCTCCTGGAGGTGCCCCACCTACATTTAATTTATGTAGACATGACTTGAACTGTTTGTGTGCACTGCTGGGAAGAACTCTGTAGCAGTTGCACAGATGTACTGTCACTGTGCATTACCCACAAGTTTGATTTTTACTGGCAACAAGGTTATTTACCACAGATCCACAATGGAAGGCAGGAAACAAACTGAGCACAATAAAATCAATCTGGGCACTATTCTAGCAGGTGGTTGGGGCTCACTGGGCCTCTGGCACCAGTGCCCCCTGTCATACCCTGATGGTGCCCCTGGTGCGTTTCTATTTAATGTTATAAGATAAATGGGATCTATGTCTTGTATTTATCTTAATCTCTTTATTGGGTAGTTATTGTTTTAGAGAAATTATTGGTGCTTAATAGGACATTTGGTAACCTCTTTACGTGTCAAGTTACAGATATTGCTCTAGATTCTAGACAGCGTAGGTAATACATTTCTTTTTTGTGTGTAACAGAAATATCTGTGGGTCCTTTGCAAAGTGTAATATGTGTTTTATGATGAAGGAAAGTTTGCCATTCAATTCATATTCCTATTTTGACAGGCAATGGTTATTTGGGCTCCAATAAGCTTTTTTTTCTTCCATTTTCTGAGAGTCTGAAGAAGTTTTTTTTGGTTCGAGAAAAAGCAAAAAATGAATAAAAAAATGCCCCAAACAGAATAATACCAGTGGCTTATGCTTGGATATAAAGAGAAAAATCACAGTGGGGCAATTACCCCCATCCAGACACTCATACTTTTATGCATTAAAATTCCACCTCCACTAGTCCCTTGAATATTTATATCCCTAAGGGTGAGGGGGCAACCAGACATGGACCCATAACCCACTGTTTCTCAGTTTCTCTTGAGTTAGTTGTAAAATTCCTATGTTCAGAGAATTACCTGGTAATTTTGTCTGGACTGTCCTTTTGGATTAGATGAGACTCAAACTATTAAAGGGACAGTATACCATGATTTTCTCCCACATTTAATGTGTTCCCAGTAATCTCTGTTGAGTGTATTCAATTATTTATGAATACCTCCTTTATTTTTATTGTGTCCTGTGAAACAGCATATTTTGCCTGTTGTATTTACACCTATAATGAACATTTCAGTACTTAAAAGGATATGAAACCCACATTTTTTATTTCATTATTTAGATAGCGCATACAATTTTAAACAACTTTCCAATGTACTTATATTATAACTGCTTCATTCTCATGCTATCTTTTATTGAAGGAGCAACAATGCACTACTGGGAGCTAGTTGAACACATTAGTAATCCAATGATAACAGGTATATTTGTACAGCGACCAACCAACAGCTAGCTCCCAGCCCTAAAACCTACCTAGGTATGCTTTTCAACAAATGATAACAAGTCAACAAAGCAAATATGCTCTATTTGAATCATGAAAGAACATTTTTGAGTTTCATTTCTCTTTAAAGGGACAGTCTAGTCCAAAATAAACTTTCATGATTCAGATAGGGCATGTAATTTAAAACAATTTTCCAATTTACTTTTATCACCAAATTTGCTTTGTTCTCTTGGTATTCTTAGTTGAGAGCTTAACCTAGGAGGTTCATATGCTAATTTCTTAGACCTTGAAGGCCACCTCTTAAGAATGCATTTTAACAGGTTTTTTTTACCACTAGAGGGTGTTAGTTCATGTGTTTCATATAGATAACATTGTGCTCATGCACGTGAAGAACCTGGGAGCCATCACTGATTGGCTAAACTGCAAGTCTGTCAAAAGAACTGAAATAGAGGGGCAGTTTGCAGAGGCTTAGATACAAGATAATCACAGAGGTAAAAACTATAAAAATATAACTGTGTTGGTTATGCAAAACTGGGGAATGGGTAAAAAAGGGATTATCTATCTTTTAAAACAATAACAATTCTGGTGTAGACTGTCCCTTTAAGTAAAAGATTGTACATTAATGGTTTATAGCATAACACCTTACCCAGCATATATACACCAGCACTTGGCAGGAAATATATTTCTGGCTATACTAAATATCCATTAATTTTATAGATACTATTCTATAAAAAAAAAAAAAGAATCCTGCACAAACTTCACTGTGAGGTGACCTTCATATCATCAGCATTACATATATGATTACTCATTACTATCACGCTGCTCACTGTAATTTCTAAAGTACATATCAAATGAGAGAAATAGTTTCTCACCCAGATGATTTTTAATGTCTTTATTTGTTAAATGGGAGAACAGTCTCAGGCATACATTTTTCTAATTTTCATACTCTTGAATTAATTACAGTAAAATATTTAGAGGAGCTATTATTCAGATTCTTAATATTCATGATTAATGTGAACAATTTTCCTATCATGTAGTAGAAATAATTGCCAGCTGGGTGACACAATCTACTAACTATTTCCCTGAGGCTAAGCTATTGAATGTACTTAAAACTCAAATGGGAAAAATTAAAGAAGATCAACTGTTGCTTTTTCTACACAAAGGGTTTATTTGAAATCTCTTTGAAATATTAAAGTTGTATAGCAAAATATTTTATTATCTATTTCAAGGAGATGGATGGAAAATTATTTTTTTTTAAACTTATTTTGATAAAAATATTTCAAGAAAATTGACAAATTCTTTTAAGTATTGGAAGATTTTTTTTTAACCTGTGCCAATAGCCCTGCACTCCCACTAACCTTGAAATTAGCTGCCATGGTTACCTTAAAGAGATATAAAATAGTCTGGTTCATGTTTGTAAAATAAAAAGCACTAAGCAGTGGGTTATATTTAATCAAAATCATTGCAATATGTATTTTTAATCACTTAAAATGCATTTACCTTTTATTTTATTTTTTAACTTTATCTGTGCAAGTTCCTATACTTACTGTCACAGCTCCACAAGTGACTTTGGTCTCTAAAGGAAGGCAATAAGTTGCTTTATCTTTGAGGTAGTTGCTGGGAGACAACTGCACTAGCTCCAGTCAGTTTTTTGCCCATACTCATAAGGGATAAACCTCCTATTACGTCTTTCCTGTACCCACACATGACTTATAATAATAATAATAATAAACACACGACAACTGGTTTTGGGCTAAAGACCAGCCACGGTCACATTTATTTATAACAATAAACCTTTAAAACTAGGCTATGTAAATATGCCAACCTAGGCAACTTTAAATACTAATATAAGAACTGTACCAGTTCTTAGCTGGTGGCGGCAATGAATTAGCTAAATGTAACCCCTACTAACAGCCGGCCAGGGCCCTACACAGTGTTTGCAGCACGGCAAGGATTGCCACGGCCAATTGGCAGAGAGAGAGAGCTTTAAGCTGTTAGAGGTGTTTGCCTAAGATTCATAGGGGGGAGTAACCCCTAGGTCGGCACCTAGTGGGCGTCACCTCCCCCATCCCATGACATCACTCATCTCTCTCCCTACCCGCTCTCTGGGCCCTGACCGACCCCCAGCTAGGGCATATACGACCAGCCCAGTAAGGCGACCCCCCCCCCCCGAACGAGTCGTAAAAACACGCTCGAAGAGGTGGAAGACTAAACTACCCCCTGGGCTTAAAGGGCTAATTCAAATAAACCTACCCCCGCCAGGGTGAGCCCTAACCATTATACTAACAAGCCGCCACTTCTTCCTCCAGGGCCGGGTGGGTGGGGAAATCTTGCTTGAAGTCTGGAACCAGGAACAAAAGAGGGCCGGATACACTGCAGTCAGGACCTATAAAGATAAGCAGAAACACCCGCCCCTCCACTTGCAACAATGTAACACCTAGTACCTTCCAGACTTCAACTCAGTTATCCCTTAATTTTGTTACAGCCCCACTAGAGGGCCCTCCAATTCCATAAGGGATAAACCTCCTATTACGTCTTTCCTGTACCCACACATGACTTATAATAATAATAAACACACGACAACTGGTTTTGGGCTAAAGACCGGTCACGGTCACGTTTATTTATAACAATAAACCTTTAAAACTAGGCTATGTAAATATGCCAGCCTAGGCAATTTTAAATACTAATATAAGAACTGTACCAGTTCTTAGCTGGTGGCGGCAATGAATTAGCTAAATGTAACCCCTACTAACAGCCGGCCAGGGCCCTACACAGTGTTTGCAGCGCGGCAAGGATTGCCATGCCCAATTGGCAGAGAGAGAGAGCTGTAAGCTGTTAGAGGTATTTGCCTAAGATTCATAGGGGGGAGTAACCCCTAGGTCGACACCTAGTGGGCGTCACCTCCCCCATCCCATGACATCACTCATCTCTCTCCCTACCCACTCTCTGGGCCCTGACCGACCACCAGCTAGGGCATATACGACCAGCCCAGTAAGGCGACCCCCCCCCCCAACGAGTCGTAAAAACATGCTCGAAGAGGTGGAAGACTAAACTACCCCCTGGGCTTAAAGGGCTAATTCAAATAAACCTACCCCCGCCAGGGTGAGTCCTAACCAGTATACTAACAAGCCGCCACTTCTTCCTCCAGGGCCGGGTGGGTGGGGAAATCTTGCTTGAAGTCTGGAACCAGGAACAAAAGAGGGCCGGATCCACTGCAGTCAGGACCTATAAAGATAAGCAGAAACACCCGCCCCTCCACTTGCAACAATGTCACGTTTATTTATAACAATAAACCTTTAAAACTAGGCTATGTAAATATGCCAACCTAGGCAACTTTAAATACTAATATAAGAACTGTACCAGTTCTTAGCTGGTGGCGGCAATGAATTAACTAAATGTAACCCCTACTAACAGCCGGCCAGGACCCTACACAGTGTTTGCAGCGCGGCAAGGATTGCCATGCCCAATTGGCAGAGAGAGAGAGCTGTAAGCTGTTAGAGGTATTTGCCTAAGATTCATAGGGCGGAGTAACCCCTAGGTCGACACCTAGTGGGCGTCACCTCCCCCATCCCATGACATCACTCATCTCTATCCCTACCCGCTCTATGGGCCCTGACCGACCGCCACAAGACTCAACCGCCTCTTGCCGCCACAAACCGACTAGCTCCTTAAATATATATATATATAATAACTCTAGTAAACATACTCTTTTTTTTTTTTTTAACTTTTCTTTTTAAACAAACAATATCAATGCTTTACGAATATCCCCAATGAAAATGTCCAATCCCACATCCGTGAGATGGACACCATCAGGGCGATAGAGAGCTTTGTTGTCAGCCGTTATAGCATCGTGCCTAATGGCAAATCCGCCTAACGCCATGACCGTCCTCTCCATTTCCCTATTCAGCTTCTTTCTAACATTATACGCTGCCCTCTGATTCACAATGTATCTCCAACGCAGTCGTGCAACCACGTTAGACCAACCGATCTTGACATCCTTAAGCCAAGAGCATACCCAGCGTACATCTGAAGCCATCCTCCTAATAAGGTCCAAAACAGGAACGGACCCCATGTCGTTTCCACCCAAATGCAGTACAATAATGTGAGGCTGCCCCCACCTCCTGTGTGCATCCTGAAGCAGGGCGGGCAACTCTTCCAATGTCAACCCCCTGCGCCCTAGCCACCGAACACTAGCTCTGGATGTGGAAAGGCCCAATTGCTGCCCGTCCGGCTGCTGCAATGCCCCGATGGACGCCCAATGCACGAAGGAATGCCCCACTATCCATACATGCTTCGAGGGGGTATTCTTGCCTGAAATCACATGATACAAAGCTGAGCCAACACGACCACAGGTAGCCGGTAATAACACAACCACCTATTCCCACAAAAATACTTATAAACTGTGGCCCCCCTACCCCGTGATTTTTATGAGCACAACCCTAAAGAGGCTCGCCCCCCAAAGGACGTATATACAACTTGAATCTGCCTGATTTCCAATGCCCTAGCCTCTGGTAGCCGCGCTAGTAGCCGCCCCGATCCTGAAGGAATGGGACGCAATTTTCGAAGGGTCGAGCCCAGCCACAGCTGCCGCTTTGGCCAAAACCTTTTTAAATTGATATAGTGATAGGGGGGACCCGTCCTCGTGAATAAAAAATTGCCGGAAACCCTGCGGCCTCACCTGACAGTATTCCGTGAAACTCCTGACTGGTCAACATTCCGGGAATTCATGTTTCTGCAGCAGGAGCCATGCTCCCTTCCCTTCTGGGTCTGTTTTCGACCTAGGGACTAAGAGCAACAGACCATTCTCGGATGGCCGTACGTGCTCCCAGTGTATTCCGCCCTCTGCGTCCACCCTGGATGCAGCAACTATTTCACCAACCCTCAACGCCCTGGCCAAGGCAAATGAAAAAGCTGCCTTAAAGAGCAGAGCCTCGAACTGTGACAAGCACACTGACTGCAGCATCCGCCCCCACCCCTTCATTACCTGCTTCACTAGGAACGACCGTGTATAGTCCGTGATGCTGAATGTCTTATTAAAGAATGAAACGGCTGTCAACCTACTCTGCGCAGACAACTTGGATACACCCTGCCTATGCAACCCCGCTAGCCAATTCAGCACCTGTACCTGCGTAGCTGATTGTACGGAGAACCCATGTTGGCCGGCGAAGCAGACCCACGATCTCCAGTGCTTCTCATATGCACCCCACGTCTTAGGAGCCAAAGATGCCCTTACTAGGGGAAGGACACTTTCCCAACCCTCGCCATCCGCCAAAGAAAAGGAGGGCAAGTTAGACCGATTTTTTCAGCCAATGGCGCCACCCTCCTAAACTGATCCCATTGAAATCTGGAGAGAGCATCTGCCACAACATTACTAACCCCAGGCACATGCCGCGCCGTAAAACGCACGTTCAGCTGCAAGCAACGCAACACCAGGTGCCTTAAGTATGTAACCACCCTTGGTGACGAAGCCGACAGCCGGTTTATGGCGTAGACAACACTCATGTTATCCGACCAAAAAAACACCGCCCGATTGGCTAACTTCTGACCCCAGAATTCAATCGCTACAATGATTGGGAAAATTTCTAACAATGTTAGATTTTTGGTTAAGCCGGCTGAAACCCAATCCTCCGGCCATGGAGCCACGCTCCATTCGCCATTTAAATACACCCTATACCTGAAACCCCCCGCTGCATCTTTAAAGAGGTGAAGCGTTTGGTTGGAAATAGGGCCTGCCGCCAAATGCAGACACCATTGAATTTCTTCAGAAATTCCTCCCATACCCTGAAGTCCTCCCTCATTTCAGTGGACACCTTAATCCTAGAGACCTTCCCTCTAGGGCCTTGCAGCTGGCTCTCCAACCTTCTGTTGAATATCCTCCCCATAGGTATTGCCCTGCCAGCGAAATTCAGCAACCCCAGTAAGGACTGCAGTTCCTTAATGGAAATGGAGTCAGCGCTGCTGACAGACAAAACCACCTTCAACAGGCGGTCGACTTTGTCCTGTGGCAACCTACAAACCACAGCCCGAGTATCTATTTTGATACCTAGGAAGGTAAGACAAGTACAGGGGCCTTGCGTTTTGTCATCCACCAACGGCACCCCAAATCTACCCATCATGTCCTGCATGATAACCATCATGCGTGAGCACTCGTCTGATTCCGCCTTACCTACCAGCAAGAAGTCGTCCAGGTAATGGGCCACGGCCCCACCCCCGGATGCCTTCTGAACTACCCAATGCAGAAAGGAGCTAAAACATTTGAACAGAGCACAGGATAATGAGCACCCCATGGGAAGGCATTTATCCACGTAGAATGCACCATCAGCCTTCATGCCCATAAGTCTGAAGGCAGACGGGTGTAGGGGCAGCAGACGAAAGGCAGACTGAATGTCCATTAAAGCCCCTGCCCCTTTACCCCTGACGATCGCCAATGCATCGTCAAATGACTGGTAGTGCACCAAACTCATATCGGGGTCAATGGCATTGTTCACCGTCCCCCCTTTTGGAAAGGACAAGTGATGGATAAGGCGAAACTTGCCAGTATCCTTCTTCTTGGGGACCACCCCCAGTGTGGACACCACCAACTCAGGCAGAGGCTTCTCCCAAAATGGGCCAGCCACCCTGCCCAGGGACAACTCCTTATGCAATTTGTCCCGTACTACCTCCGGAAATTCGTAAGCCGATTTAAGGTTCCAGTGGACCACAGAACCGACCACGGGACCCCCCACTGGAATCCTAAACCCATCCCTTAACCCCGACCTGAGCAGCTGAGCTGCCCCCTGGTCAGGGTAGTGAGCCAGCCATGGCTCCATGACAGCTAATTTAAATGGTGTTGGGGCCCTTGTACCCAGGACCCCCTTTGGAAGCTGGCTTTTCTGCGCCAGGATCCTTTCGCCTGCTGCAGTCGGCCCCGGAATGTGGACCACCGCAGAATTTACAGATGTGACTAAAGGAGCAACTTGCCCCCCTGTCACAGAGCTTATCTTGGAATTTCCAACATTCCCTTCCAAAACGCTTTTGCCTCGGCGCCACCCTGTTGGCCCCTTGACGAGGCATGTGGGTGCTAGGCGCTCCCCCTTCCAAGCCCAATTTGGACCACAGGTGAATATCTTTAGTACCGAAATGCAGGAGAGGGTTACCCACAATCTTCCTGCGGAAGGCCATGTCATATTCACGCCATGCGCCTTAAACCTGGAGCGGATATCATCAACAGTATCCTCGTATTTAAACAGATTATGACCCTGGGAGGGTCACTTATCTACATAACATGTAGCCAGTACCCTAAAGCACCGCTGCCAATCCTCATAGGCCCAGTGCCATCCGCCATGTGTTCTCTGGCCCTACACGCCTCAGGGGAGAGTTCAAAGATATTGACATAACGTCCATCTTGAATCTTTTTCACGACTTTAGATTTTAAGTGACCGTACAAGGAGTGCACCAGACACGGGTATGTATCCCCGTGTGACGCCACTTTCCTTGACACCGGAACTGCCCCTAAACCCGTGTTGGCCTCTTGCAATAAGGGAACCACCTGGCTAACACCTACTGAAGAGCCCTTCCCTTTCACCTGCGCAGCTACCAACTTCTTTATCATTTTAAACATCTCTTTCTGCCCTTTTCCCACTAGACCTAAGTCAGCCTAACTTTCAGATCCTGACCCACTAGAGGATGATCCTAACTCTACATGTGCAGATGTGTGTAGCAGGAACTCACCGCTGGGGGCCAAGGGTGGCGCAGCTCCTGACGCCAGATGTTGATGACTATTCTCCGTGGCAGCTGGTGTTGAAGCTGCAATAGGTGCCGCAACTTGACAGGTTGTGGACGCCATAGCCGGTCCAGCTTGCTCCATTGGAAAACCTTGGGGAAACAAGATATTTTGGGGAGTACTCCGTGCTGATGATTGAACCCCTGAGGGGTTCCCAACCTGATCCCTAGGCAAACACACCTAGCGCAGCTGCAACAGCTTTCCTTATCATCTCCTCAGTCACACTGGGAACCTGGCCCTGAGGCCCACTCACACTTTCCATAATAGACTCACGCCTCAAGCCTTGTGCCATATGCATACTAACATCCCTTGAAACTGATACCCCAGAAGCAGTGCCCAACACATCTAGGAACTCTGTATCACCAATCATGTCCCCTTGTCTAGCCACAGTTATCCCCCTGTGGACCCCGGTATTAATTCTGCCCTTAGTAGCATGGCCGGATATAGCCCCTCTCCCCCTCTGCCTCTGCAAGGTAGCTTTCCTGCCTCCAGCCGTTTTCCCTCTTGCCTTCCTAGCAAGCGTCAATCTTCACTCCCCTTCTACCACCACCGCCACCCCCAGGAGCCCGACCATCCGCACAGAGCCTCCCCAACTCACTAGTGTGTGCGGTGACCTGCTCCTAACGATCCTTCTGCACGCTCTGCCGCACCTGCGCTCCTCCCCGTCTGAAACGTCACTCGGGGAGGAAGCGTGTGACGCGACGCCGGAAGGGGCGGGGCTACGGCCCGACACAGGCCCAGGAACTTGAAGAGCCCAAACCTCGTGGGCGCCCTGCCCCCTAGCCCGGCCCGCTCCCTCGCTACCCAAACCATCCGGGGATAAGTTCCCCAAGAGGGCCTGAGCGAGCGACAGGACCGAGGACAAGGCCGCCGGTGGAAGGGCCTGAAGCTGCTGCCATGACACTTGCCCGGCCGCAGCTTGGTCCGTTTGCGGCCTATCCTCCAGGGAGGAAATATTCAGGTTGTGGGTGGGTTCGGGGCCCTGTGGATAAAGGGATGGTGAAAAATCCAAGGGGGGAACATGGGAACTCCAAGGGGGGTATGCACCGCAATGCCTGATGGCCCCCTAACTCCCACCTGGCCTGCCCCTCTAACTATTTCAGTGTCAGGAACCCCTAAGGCACTTGGGGCATCGATATGCTGTGGGGGGTGGCCTGGAGGGGAGCCCTGGAAGCCAGAGCCCACAGTTTGGGTCCTGTCTCCCAGCCTCCCCCTCGTGTTAGGCCTATTTTGAATCATGGGGGCTGCCCTGGGCCTAGCTGCCAGGGAAGGGGGTACCACATCCTCAGAGCCTGATCCACAGCTTTCTCTTGCAGCTCCCCGCATGCCTGGAACCTCCTTCACCACTTCTCTATAACGCTTTGGCGGCACAGACTTTTTCTTGGCACGCTCCATCTCCGCAGAAGAAATCTTGCTTGAAGTCTGGAACCAGGAAAAAAAGAGGGCCGGATCCATTGCAGTCAGGATCTATAAAGGTAAGCAGAAACACCCGCCCCTCCACTTGCAACAATGTAACACCTAGTACCTTCCAGACTTCAACTCAGTTATCCCTTAATTTTGTTACAGCCCCACTAGAGGGCCCTCCACTTCCAGTAGAGGACTTTTGCTGCAAAAGAATGTAACAGTAGAACTTAAAGGAACACTCAATGCAGTGGAATTGCATAATTAACAAGTGCATAATAAAAGGACAATGATTTAACACCTACTCTGAATTTCAAATAAGCAGTAGATTTTTTGTCAGACAAATAAAAAGTTCTCACATTTTCTGTCCCTGTATCATGTGACAGACATCAGCCATTCACAGACTAGTATATGTATACCCTGTGAGCGTATGCACATGCTCAGTAGGATCTTGTTCACCAGAAAGTGTACATATACAAATATTGTGGCAAATTTGATAAAGGAAGTAAATTGGAAAGTGTTTTAAAACTGCTGCTTTTTCTGCATCATAAAAGTTTATTTTGACTTGTGTCCCTTTACGTATTATAATGGTAGCTCCCTTATCTCCCTAAAGGAAGTGGCTACAATGAGATTTCCTATGTTTTCATTTTGCAAGAAAATAAGTAAGTTGTTTGTTGTTTTTTAAAACAATCTGTCTTTTTTATTTTAACATTTTGTACAGGATCACTATTTCATGTCCTAAAGGGACACTAACATACTTTTCTGTTGTTTTGCTAGAATAATATACCAGCTAAGCATGTATTGTTTGCTGCAATTGATTTTCAATAGCTAAACTCCTCCCACCATTTGCTTTATTTCAAGGAATCAACCTGGGCTTGCTTCTGTAGAAGACAATGCTAGCCAGTGTCATTTTATAAATATAAACTGCAGTGTTTTGTAGTTGTTATCTGGTGAAGCCAATAAAGAAGATATATGTGTCAGGGTTAGCCTAGAGAACTGTGCAGTGTGTTGTGAGAATAAGAAAATCTAACATTTTCAGTTAAATGAAAAGGGAACAAAATAAATTATGAAAGTATAAAGCAATTTTTTTAATACTCATAACTAAACATTTTTTAATAAAATCTCTAAGTGTTTACAGTCCATTTACCTGAATATTTAAAGGGATACTAAACCCACATTTTTTTTTCTTTCATGATTCAGATAGAGCATGCAATTTTGAGCAACTTTCTAATTCACTCCTATTATCATTTTGTCTTCATTCTCTTGGTATCTTTATTTGAAAAGCAGATATGAAAGCTTAGGAGCCGGTCCATTTTTTGTTCAGCACCTCGGTTCCGATAACTGATTGGTGGCTAAATTTACCCACGAATTAGCAAGTGCTTTCCAGTGTGCTGAACCAAAAATGGGACTGATGCTAAGCTTATATTCCTTCTTTTTCAAATAAAGATACCAAGAGAACGAAGAAAAATTGATAATAGGAGTAAAGTTGCTTAAAATGTCATGCTCTATCTGAATTATGAAAGAAAAAAATTTGGGCTTAGTATCCCTTTAAAGATTTAAAGAAAATATAAATGAAACTGCCTTTGATGAGTCTCAATAGTAAAATGTAATTTTGTTTTCCGCATCATGAAGATTTCCACTGACTAGTAAAATATAGTGATGACAAACCCACATCTGTATATCTGCATATAGACGCACACCCATGTGTAGCTATCATTTTTTGTGACAGGTTACAATGTCAGCTGCATTCCTCTTCATTCCCTCTTGTACTTTCATTTTTGTCAGTAATAATTATGACTAGAGGCTAATTCTCTAGAGCTTCTTTAACTCTACTCCTTAAGGTAGCGGCATTCCAGATTTCATAATCTGCTGTCTTGACTATAAATTAAACAGTTCATTCATTTAGCAAATGCCACCTGTGCCTAAATCATTTGCAATAGAGATATAAAACCGTCTGTTTCATTGTTAAAATATAAAAAACACTAAGAAGTGGGTTATACTTAAAGGGACAGTCTACTCCAGAATTTGTATTGTTTATAAAGATAGATAATCCCTTTATTACCCATTCCCCAGTTTTGCACAACCAACACAGTAATAATTTTTTTTTTACTTCTGTGATTACCTTGTATCTAAATCTCTACAGACTGCCCCCTTATTTCAGTTCTTTTGACAGGCTTGTATTTTAGCCCATCAGTGCTGACTCCTAGGTAACTCCACGGGAGTGAGCACAATGTTATCTATATGGCACACATGAACTAGCGCTGCCTAACTGTGGAAAACTGTCAAAATGCACTGAGATAAGAGGCAGCCTTCAAGGGCTTAGAAATTAGCACGAGCCTACCTAGGTTTAGCTTTCAACAAAGAATATCAAGAGAGCAAAGCAAATTTGATAATAAAACTAAATTGGAACGCTGTTTATAATTGTATGCCCTATCTGAATAATGAAAGTTTAATTTTGACTAGTCAGTCCCTTTAATACAAATCAGTGCAATATGTTTTATTCATAATTTTAAAGGATTTTAACTTTTTTTTTTTTTACCTTACTTTTGCAAGGTCGTTTACTTCCTGCCACAGTCCCACAAGGGGGCTTTGGTCTCTACAGGAAGGCAAAGAAGTAGCTTACATTTTAAAGTGGCTTCTAGGCGGCACCTAATCTAGCTTCACTCAGTTTCTTGCCCATGCTCAGTAGAGGACTTTTGTTGTAAAAATCATGTGATAGTAGAGCAATGTTTTATCATTTTAGCTCCCTTATCTCACTAAAGGCAGTTGCTATAGTGAGACATTTTAAGTGCTCATTTTACAAGAAAACAAGTAAGTTGTTTGTTTTTTTTTGTTTTTTTTTTTGTTTTTTTAAGTTTTCAAAAAAGCTTTATTTAAAACTTTCATAGATACAGAAATAAAACTCAAAAGTGTAAAGCAATTTGCAAGGTTTTAACATGGTATTCTCTGTTACGCTCAACTTAGAGCGAGTGTCCATACATGTGCTAATGACATATGATTAAAGTCGATTTACTCCTAATAGGTAAGTGCATTCTTCACATGATAATAGTTCTGGCAAAGTCCCGCATTATAACTAGGCAAGTTCTCTGTTGTCCGTGATTTATTTTGGTGTTGTGTCCAACTGGAGAACTTGCCGGTTGTTAGGTGAGTAGGCAAGTTACGAGGTAAACAGACATATCATCATCATATAACAAGTTATTATAGTCTATACAGTAGCAACCTCAACCGGGCTTCTCCCCGGCCAAAACTGTGGCAAACATTGTAGGCAATGGAGGTAAGTTGTCAGTGGGTGGTGTTATGAAAGTGATAGCCGTTGAAGTCACAGGACGTTCAGGTGTACTGAGTAGGCCCCACTTATGTGTCAGTGGGTGTGTCGGAGGTGTACTGCTTCCACATAATTAACATTAGCTCATGTGTTTCTATGGAACCTGATCTAAGGTGATGGTATCTCTCTAAGTGGAGTAAGTTTTCTACCTGCTCCCTCCATTCTGTTGCCGTGGGGATTACGGTGGATTTCCAGTGCTTTGGAATTAGCATTTTAGCACTGTTAATTAATAGGATAAGTAGAGTGCTTGCTATGGTGTTAGTCAGTTTTGGAACTCCCACAAATAGTAGGATTTGGGGGTCGTTAGGAATTCTATAGCCTATAATGTCTGAAATTTGTTTGATTACCTCTACCCAGAACGAGTCCAACCTGTCACACTTCCACCATATATGTGTTGGGTCTCCTACCTCCCCACATCCCCTCCAGCACTTATTGGAGGCTGTTTTATAAATCTTATGTAGTCTGTTTGGGGTTAGGTACCACCTGGTTAGAAATTTGTATTTCATCTCCAACACCCTAGTAGAGATGGAGGATTTTTTGGTGGTCTGGAAAGCTTTATACCAGTTCTTGTGGTTTATGTTTATCCCCAATTCCCTCTCCCAGGCTTTGGTATAAGATGGCAGTTGTGATTCGTCCTTAGTTGTCAATTGTTTATATAGGATAGATATGGCATGTCTAGGTGTATTTTCTAGTAGACATAGGCCTTCAAATAATGTTATTTTTCTTTAGAGATGCTGTTTATGCGGATGTGTTGCGATGAAATGACGCATTTGTGTGTAGGAGTACCAGTTCAGATGAATGTCTGGGTGGGATTCCTCAATGTCATCTAGCGTCCTGAGTTTGCCCTCCTGGAAAAATATTGCAATTGTACTATTTTTGATGTGTCTGCCTTTCTCTAGGTGTTTGTCTTTAATAGTCCATGGAAGTGTAGGATTGTGGCATAGTGAAAGCATTGGGGAGTGTGCATGCGAGATATCTGTGGAGGTGGCTATCAGTCTGTCCCATGTTGTGAAGAATTCAGTCAATATTGGGTATTGGTGTATCATATTGGGTCGATGTTTGCCTTGAATCCAGGCTGTTACCCCTGCGTTACTTACTCCCATGATTTGTCTGTCAATTTGAACCCATTGCTTATGTTCGCTATTTGTGCACCAGTCTAGCAGTCTGTGTAGGGCAATGGCATTTTTGTATGAGTGGACATCAGGGACCCCCAAACCGCCCTTCTCTCTGGGCAAGTACAATGTTTGTTTTGTAATTCTCGGTTTGATCCCTTTCCATATGAATTGTTCAATCAGTGATTGTAAGCGGGTTAGGTATTGGAGTGGCAGGTGTATTGGCGTAGTCTGCAGCAGGTACAAGATCCTCGGTAGGACATTTATTTTTATTACATTTATTCTGCCCACCCAAGAAATTGATTTATTTCTCCAACTCGAGAGATCTGTTAGCAGAGATTCCTCTAATTTTTTGAAGTTGGCCAGGAACATAGTCTTTATGTCAGGTGCTAAATGTATGCCCAGGTATTTCAATGTCTCATTTTGTTTTTTTAGGGGACAGTTGGGAATTAATTGGTCTAGTGTCTCATCTACGTAGGATATGTTTATTATTTCTGATTTTGTGGTGTTAACCAAGAAATTAGAAACCTGTCCAAACTCCCTGAACATCTGAATAACTTTTGGTATGGTCAGATCTACCTTCGTGAGGGTGAGGAGGATGTCATCCGCGTATAGGGCCAGCTTGTGCTCACTGTGTCCTATAGTGACGCCTGTAATCTGTGTGTTGTTTCTTATTTTCTGAGCTAGTGGCTCTATGGAAAGTGCAAAAAGCACTGGGGAGAGCGGGCATCCCTGTCTCGTCCCATTCTTTATATAGAATCTCTCTGAAAGTAGGCCGTTTACCTTTACTTTGGCAGTGGGGTGCGTGTATAGAGAGAAGACCTGAGTTAAAAATTTGTTGCCGAATTTCATTTTTTGCATGGTTGCTTTTAAAAATAGCCAATTGACCCTATCAAAGGCTTTTTCCGCGTCTGTGGAAACTAAAACTGCTGGGATTTTGTTAACTTTGGCATAGGATATGATTTGAAGGGCGTTTATCGTGTTGTCCCTTGCTTCTCTCCCCGGCACAAACCCCACCTGATCAGTGTTAATCAGTTTGGGTAGATAGTGGTTTATTCTGTTTGCAAGTATTTTTGCAAATATTTTTATGTCCGAATTCAGCAGTGAGATTGGGCGAAAATGTTCTGGTCTGTCTGGTTGTTTACCCGGTTTTTGTAGTACGGTTATGTGCGCTTCTAACATATTTTCAGTAAAACCTGTGGTGTGTGTGAAAGAGTTGAAAAGATTAGCCAAGTGTATTGCCAAGTGGTCTATGTATTTTTTATAGTATTTCATGCCGAAGCCATCAGGGCCTGGACTTTTCCCACTTGGCATGTCCTTAACTGCCTTTTTAATTTCGTCTATTGTGATGGGGGAGTCTAGTTTGTCAGTGTCTTCTTTCTCAAGGGTGGGTAGGTCCAGATCTGTCAAGTATTTTTCTATATCTTGTGGTGTGGTGTGGTCTGGTAAATTATATAGTGTGGAGTAGTATTGCCTGAAAACCTCTGCGATACTTTTACTATCTTTTTGTGCCCTACCTTGTTTGTCTTGTATGTCTTGAACGTATGTGTTTAGCTGTCTTCTTCTGAGAGCTCTAGCTAATGAAGTGCCTGCTTTATCCTGTACGTCAAAATATTTCTGCTTGAGTATAGCGGATTTCAATTGATGTTCTTTATTAAGGTGGTCTCTAAGGGACTGTCTGGCCTTAGTCAGGGATTTTAGCAATGTCTTGGACTGTGGGTCTTGTTTATGTTGTTTTTCCCAGTAGCCAATTTGCGAAAGTGTAGAATTTATAAATTGCCTTTTTTCCCTTTTCTCCCTGGCTTTAAAGGCGATGAATTCCCCCCTCAATACACTTTTATGGGCTTCCCACAGTGTGGCTGGTGATATTTCTTCTGTAGCGTTCTCCCTAAAGTAGTCAGTTAGTGTTTTTTCTATCTCTATGTTAACCAGCGCATGTTCTAACAAGTAATCATCAAGCCTCCAAATATATGGTTTTTGCGGCAGATCTGGCCACTCTACAACACACTGAACAGGCGCATGGTCCGACCATGTGATCTGTAGGATTTTAGAGTCTACTATCAAGGCTAACCCTGTTTGGTCAGTGAGTATGTAATCAATTCTCGTGTACGAGGCGTGAGGGTGGGAGTAGAAGGTGTAGTCCTTGGTTTTAGGGTTAAGTGCCCTCCATATGTCTTGTAATCTTAGTTGTTGAAGGTAGTTTTTAACTGATTTAATTACTTTCTGGGGAGTGCTGGTGCTGCCAGTGGAAGTATCTATGGAGGGATCTAAAGGTAGATTAAAGTCCCCTCCGATAAATAGGGTTCCTTTAGCATGTACTAAGAGTGACTGAAAGATAGTCCTGAATGTATGTTGTTGCTCTTTATTGGGTAAGTAGATATTTGTGAATGTGACCGGTTTATTAAACAAGAGGCCTACTAAGATTAGGTATCTGCCGTCCTTGTCCTTCTCTACATAGGTGGCCTGAATGTTTACAGAGTTTTTGAAAAGTATTCCCACTCCCCCTTTTTTAGATGAACCTGAAGCCAGGAATGTCGTATTGTATTTGTGGCTTAATGTCTTTGGTTCTCTCCCCCTTTTGAAGTGCGTTTCTTGGATAAAAAGGATGTCCCCTGTGTTTTTGTATAAGTCCCTAAAGACTATGGATCTCTTTTCGGGGCTATTCAATCCCTTTACGTTTACTGTCGTTAGTGAGAGCGTGTGGTTGCGTGAAGTCATTATTTGTTGTTAAGTTTGGGTGTACAAATGCGGCAAGGAGTACTTTTGCAAACAGGTGTCAATAAATATTAAAACAGTACAATCAACAGTGACTTATTATAAACAGTGTAGCACAGTATTGGTGTGTGATAGCTATAACCTTAACTACTAAGCAATAGAGAATTGACAAAATTGGTTTCTGATAACTGACAAATACAAGCAAGTGATAAGATTAGCAATTAGTATCAGAATTAACTATACTAGGAGTAGTATCCCCACCCCCAAACCATTTTAATAAAGGGTGACAGTGATAAACAAAGTTAACCCTCTAAAAATAACAGATAATACGACCTTTAGCCTTGTTGGAGTGTCTGAGAGAACTGTCCAGCCTATTGAGAGAGGCAAGTCAATTGTCTGTGCAGTTCGTTTCTTGTAATCTTGAGGGGTCGGGAGGTTGTAGATTTCTTAATTGCGAGCCCTTATCTTTACCATGTGCACGTTGATTATCTCTCAGACCAAGCTGTTCCTCTTCAGGCTCTGTTATGTTAAGTTGTAGGGCGCTGTTGAAGCTGGAAAGATCATCAAGGTTTCTGAAAACTGCCGTGGTACCTCCTCTAGTTGCGATGATACTCACAGGGAAGCCCCATCTGTATGGTATATTCTTGTCCCTAAGGACTGATGTAATGAAGTGCAGGTCTCTCCTTTTCTGCAGGGTTGTGGGGCTCAAGTCTGCAAAGACCTGGATGTGGATACCTGCATGCATAATCTTCTGTTTTTGCCTCGCATGTCTGAGGATTTCTTCTTTATCCTTGAAGTTGAGGAGCTTCAGTATGATATCTCGTGGGGGTGCTTTTGGTGGGGGTTTAGCTCTCAGGGCTCTGTGGGCTCTTTCAATATTTATGTCTGGGGCGCTGTTATTGCCTTTAATTGTTCGAAATAAATCCTGTAAGCATCCCTCTATTGCAGAAGGTTGAATTGATTCTGGTATGCCACGTATACGCAAGTTATTGCGCCTACCCCTGTTGTCCAGGTCTTCCACTCTGTCTAATAGATGATGTATTGTTTCCTGCTGATCGTAAACCATTTTTGAGATGTGTTGAACATCATTATCTGTTGTGTTGTAGTGCTCCTCTAGTGCTGTTATTCTGCTGGAGACTTTTGATATGTCCTTTTTGAGCTCTCCATACCAGTTTTTCACTTCCCCTATTATTTCTTTAATGTCCTCTTTAGTACACAATGAGTTGATGTCATCTTTAGTTAAAATTTGTGTTGTACACACGGAGGTAGGGGGTGTATGCTGGTCTGGCTGGTCTGTGATTTTGGCTTGTTCCATCTTTTGTGTTGGGACTACAGGTTCTTGTAGCTTAAGATATTGCTGTATTGGCTTTACTTTGTTTGGGATGTCTGGCTTAGCTGATCTGCGGCCTGGCATGGCCAGCTGCAGGGGTTAAGGGTGGTTTTTTTTTATTTTCCCTATTATTCTGTCTTTAGGTTTTTGCTTTTCCCCTGTCTGACCGTTGCTGACAGCTTGTGATGCTAGTCTCCTGTTAGTGTGCACCAATTAATGTGGCAGTTTGGTGCATACCCTTAACTTGTAGTCTTTATATGTGGGTCTGTGGTTCACTGCTGGGGTAATCGCTGCGGCGTGGCAGAGTTTAAGTTTTAGGCTTATAGCTGCATAAATCTTATGTGGCCCCCTTTTGTAGACTTCCTTGTTATTAGCAGTTTAGTTTGTGCCCCCTGGATTGTTATTATTATTATTTTTTTTATTTTTTTTAAGTGAGTGAGGTCTTGAGGCTTGTAACGCTCTGCAGGAAATTCTTAATTACCTGTGTCCACTCTAGCAGCTTGACTAGTTTTGGCCTGTTGATCGGTCGTGCAGACCCCGCTCGTCGCAATCAGTGATGTCACAACTTACGGGAGCCTGCTCACGGTAAGCCCCCGGTTCTGATTCTGGGTACTGTCTTTTGTGTCCTGTTGCGGGCGGGTCTCTGCTGTAAAGCTACTCACGTAGCTGCTGAGCGGTCCATGCGGTTCCGGCGCCAAAGCGCTCGTGGCGTAGTTTCAGCTACGGTCCCTGGTACGTCTGGGGATATCGAATGCGCAGGTGTTCCTGTTTTCTTTATGGGTGAACGGGCAGCTTCTATACTCGTTCCCTACTGTAAGGCTGAGTCTCTCGGTAAATATGTGCAATGTATTAGGCTATTTTTATATGGTTTGGGAAGTGGGGCCTAGGAGCTCTTGGATCAGTCAGCCATCTCCCAGCGCGGCCAAGCTCCGCCCCAGTTGTTTGTTGTTTTTAACCGAATCTGTCTTTTTATGTTTACCTTGATTTTTACATATTTATGTTTTGCTGAAGAAACACTGTTTCATACACTTTTAATTGCTGAAAAATATAGGATTTTTATCACTCTCCTTTATAAATGCTTATAAAATGTTTTTCTACAAAAATCCTGGTAGAAATTAATGGTGAATTTAATAGTTAAAGCATTATATAAACTTTTCTAAAGAGATTGTGATCTGTCTCATAACTGGCTGACTGAAACAAACTTAGAGAAGAATACAGTTATGGAGTTACAATGCACTGCAGATCTTATGCACTGCAGATTATTACAGATCTTGGCTACCAAGGGTTCTAAGGAGAGTACAAACAATAATGGGGAAAAAGGGCAGCCCTGTCTAGTCCCGTTACGTTTCTCAAAGGCATCCGACAGCAGACCACTGACCTTAACTTGTGCAGATGGGTTGGCATAAAGAGCTAAAATGTGGGAGATAAATTTAGAGGGAAATCCGAATTTAATTAATGTGGAATGTAAGAAGGTCCAATCTAATCTGTAGAATACCTTTTCTGGGCTTTTAGATATTTTAATCTGATCTAATAGAGTAATAACCTTACCAACATTATCTCTAGCCTCTCTCCCCTTTACAAATCCTACTTGATCAGCATCAGTCAATGTAGGGAGTAGGGCATTCATCCTGTTAGCTAGTATTTTTGCATACAATTTAATGTCTGCATTTAGCAGAGAAATAGGTCGAAAGTTAGCCGGTGTCATAGATGGTTTCCCCGGTTTAGGGATAACCGTTATGTGGGCCTGGAGCATAGTAACTGGGAACCCTTCACTGTCTGATATAGAATTGAATAACTTTGCTAAATGTGGACATAGTTGGGCTTTAAAAGTTTTATAGTACAAATCAAAGAAGCCATCAGGCTCTGGGGCCTTGTTTGGTTTCAGATCCGAGACTGCTGTAAGAATCTCTTCTATACTTATAGGTAATTCTAATGCCTGTATATCCTCTACAGATAATTTTGGTAGAACAATATCCTCCAGATATTGGATGCATTTCTCTCTGTGGACTTCTAAGGGCCTATTAGTATTTATATTGTAAAGCCTGTGATAATATTCCTGAAAAATCCTAGCAATCTCTACCGTATCCTCCACCTTGGAACCTGAGTTTGTCAAAAGTGAATGTATATAGGATTTATGTTGCTGCCTTTTAAGTGCTCTGGCTAAATATTTACCCGTCTTGTTGCTTTCCCCGTATAATTTCTGTCGTAAGAAAAAAGCTTTCCTCTGGGATTTGAAATGTAAATGTCATCTTTGGGATTAAGTTTTGCTAAGTAATTTCTCCTGCTAAAGCCAAATACTTCTTCCTATTAACTCTTTGTTTAGTTGCCTTAATTTTAATAAGTTCCCCTGTAATGTACACCTTATGCGCTTCCCATATTATGTCTAACTTAGTTTCTGGGATGGAGTTAATGGAAAAATAAGTGTCGATCTGCTTAGTAAGGGTTTCAACGGTTTGTGGGTCTAAAAGTAGAGAGTCATCCAGCCTCCAACAGAATCATTTAGGATTTTTTACAGTTATTTTTTTTTATTTTGTCGGGTTTGTTGGGTTGGGGGGTTTACGTTTTGGGGCGGGGCTTAGTAATTTTTTAAGGTACAAGAGCTGTTTAACATAGGGCAATGCCCTACAAAAGTCCCTTTTAAGGGCTATTGGTAGTTTTGTGTAGGTTATGGGGTGTTTTTATTTTGGGGGGCTTTTTTTATTTTTATAGGGCTATTAGATTAGGTGGAATTGTTTTTATTTTTGATAGTTTCGTTTATTATTTTCTGTAATCTTAACGTTTTTTATTTTTTGTAATTTAGTGTTTATATTTTTTGTAATGTTAGATTTTTAAATTTTTTTGTAGGTTTTTTTAAATATTTAATTCAGGGTTTTAATTGGTAGTTTTTTATTTTATTAGAATAATTATGTTAGGCTAATTTATAGTTTAAACTTAGCTTTTTTTATATCACAGGTAAGTTTTATTTTTTTTAAAGATAGTTATATTGTAATTTTAATTTAAAGTTAGGTGATTTAGGGGTTAATAGTTTAATTTAGTGTTTTGCCATGTGAGGGGGCTGGTGGTTTAGGGGTTAATAGGTTTATTTAGGTGTCGGCGATGTCGGGGTGGTGGAATAGGGGTTAATAACTTTTATTATTGTCAGCGATGTCAGGGAGTGGCAGATTAGGGGTTAATAACTTTTCTTAGTGTCAACAATATCGGGGAGCAGCGGATTAGGGGTTAATACATTTTATTAGTGTCGGCGATGTCGGGGAGCGTCGGATTAGTGGTTAATAGGTTTATTTAATAGTCGCAATGGGGATGGGTGGCAGAGTAGGAGTTAATAAGTTTAATATAGTGTATGCGATGTGGGAGGGCGGCGTTTTAGGGGTTAATAGGTTAACCCCTAACCTAATTAACCCCTAATCTGCCGCCCACCCACATCGCGACTATTAAATATAATAGTCGCGATGTGGGTGGGCGGCAGATTAGGGGTTAATTAGTTTAATATAGTGTTTGCGATGCGGGAGGGCAGCGGTTTAGGGGTTAATAGGTAGTGTATGGGTGTTAGTGTACTTTGTAACATTTTAGTTATGAGTTTTGTGAAACATTATTGTTACACAAAATTCATAACTACTGGTCTAAAATGGCGGTATGGATCGTGTCGGTATAGGCTGTAACGCAAGCATTTTAGCTGGACCACACAACCTAAAATATACTGCACTCAAACGTCATTTTTTTGAGTGCGGAATGGGCGTTGCGTTACAGGCTATAATGCTTGCGGTATAGCTACACCGCCATGACTTGTAATATGCGTTCCAGGCCATTCCACGCGCAATGGACACATTTTCAGTGGTATAGCTGTACCGCAAAACTCTAGTTGAGAATTTTTAAATTTAAAGTGACCTTACTGTAAAATATTACTAATATATTATATACCTGTTTTGTCTATAATGTCTTTCTTCTATCTATTATCACAAAATATAACACAATAAATAAACAAGAATTAAATTACATCTTCAAACATTTTTCAATATAAATTCAATTAGACAAGTTTATTAAAAATTGGCAAAGGTAAATCTACAGTATTCTTTTAAAATGTATATTTTGATATATCTATGTAAAAATAAGATGTATTTCTTCTGTTAAGTGTGATCAGTCCACGGGTCATCATTACTTCTGGGATATTAACTGCTCCCCTACAGGAAGTGCAAGAGGATTCACCCAGCAGAGCTGCATATAGCTCCTCCCCTCTACGTCACTCCCAGTCATTCTCTTGCACCCAGCAACTAGATAGGTCGTGTGAGAGGACTATGGTGATTATACTTAGTTTTATATCTTCAATCAAAAGTTTGTTATTTTAAAATAGCACCGGAGTGTGTTATTACCTCTCTGGCAGAGTTTGAGGAAGAATCTACCAGAGTTTTGCTATGATTTTAGCCGGAGTAGTTAAGATCATATTGCTGTTCTCGGCCATCTGAGGAGTGAGGTAAACTTCAGATCAGGGGACAGCGGGCAGATGAATCTGCATAGAGGTATGTAGCAGTTTTTATTTTCTGACAATGGAATTGATGAGAAAATCCTGCCATACCGATATAATGTCATGTATGTATACTTTACACTTCAGTATTCTGGGAGAATGGTACTTCACTAGAATTACACTGTAAGAAAGACATAAAGCTGTTTAATAACTAGAGATTATGTTTAACGTTTTTGCTGGAATGTAAAATCGTTTTCATTTGCTGAGGTACTGAGTGAATAAATGTTTGGGCACCATTTTTCCACTTGGCAGTTGCTTAAATCTGTTTTTTCTGTCAGTTTCTGTTCTCCCTCACTGCTGTGTGTGTGGGGGAGGGGCGCTTTTACTATGCATCAAATATTTCAGTCAGCAACTCATTGTATTCCCTGCATGATCTGGTTCATCTCTACAGAGCTCAGGGGTCTTCAAAACTTATTTTGAGGGAGGTAATTTCTCTCAGCAGAGCTGTGAGAATTATAGTTTGACTGAAATAAAAACTTTTATTCTGTAATTTGTTTCCTGCTTTCAGAAATTGTTATCTTTGCTAATGGGATTAAACCTTTGCTAAAGTTGTGTTGTTTACAAGGATTGAGGCTATAACTGTTTCAATTTATTAATTTTTAACTGTCATAGATCTTCTGTACTTCTTAAAGGCACAGTACGTTTTAATATTATTCTATTTGAATTGTATTTCCAAGTTGCAAGTTTATTTGCTAGTGTGTTAAACATGTCTGATTCAGAAGATGATACCTGTGTCATTTGTTGCAATGCCAAAGTGGAGCCCAATAGAAATTTATGTACTAACTGTATTGATGCTACTTTAAATAAAAATCAATCTGTACAAATTGAACAAATTTCACCAAACAACGAGGGGAGAGTTATGCCGACTAACTCGCCTCACGTGTCAGTACCTACATCTCCCGCTCAGAGGGAGGTGCGTGATATTGTAGCGCCGAGTACAGCTGGGCGGCCATTACAAATCACATTACAGGATATGGCTACTGTTATGACTGAAGTTTTGGCTAAATTACCAGAACTAAAAGGTAAGCGTGATCACTCTGGGGTGAGAACAGAGTGCGCTGATAATATTAGGGCCATGTCAGACACTGCGTCACAGGTGGCAGAACATGAGGACGGAGAACTTCATTCTGTGGGTGACGGTTCTGATCCAAACAGACTGGATTCAGATATTTCAAATTTTAAATTTGGAAAACCTCCGTGTATTACTAGGGGAGGTGTTAGCGGCTCTGAATGATTGTAACACAGTTGCAATACCAGAGAAAATGTGTAGGTTGGATAAATATTTTGCGGTACCGACGAGTACTGAGGTTTTTCCTATACCTAAGAGACTTACTGAAATTGTTACTAAGGAGTGGGATAGACCCGGTGTGCCGTTCTCACCCCCTCCGATATTTAGAAAAATGTTTCCAATAGACGCCACCACAAGGGACTTATGGCAAACGGTCCCTAAGGTGGAGGGAGCAGTTTCTACTTTAGCTAAGCGTACCACTATCCCGGTGGAGGATAGCTGTGCTTTTTCAGATCCAATGGATAAAAAGTTAGAGGGTTACCTTAAGAAAATGTTTGTTCAACAAGGTTTTATATTGCAACCCCTTGCATGCATTGCGCCGATCACGGCTGCAGCGGCATTCTGGATTGAGTCTCTGGAAGAGAACATTGGTTCAGCTACTCTGGACGACATTACGGACAGGCTTAGAGTCCTTAAACTAGCTAATTCATTCATTTCGGAGGCCGTAGTACATCTTACTAAACTTACGGCGAAGAATTCAGGATTCGCCATTCAGGCACGCAGGGCGCTGTGGCTAAAATCCTGGTCAGCTGATGTTACTTCTAAGTCTAAATTGCTTAATATACCTTTCAAAGGGCAGACCTTATTCGGGCCCGGGTTGAAAGAGATTATCGCTGACATTACAGGAGGTAAAGGCCATGCCCTGCCTCAGGACAAAGCCAAAGCCAAGACTAGACAGTCTAGTTTTCGTTCCTTTCGTAATTTCAAAGCAGGAGCAGCATCAACTTCCTCTGCACCAAAACAGGAAGGAGCTGTTGCTCGCTACAGACAAGGCTGGAAACCTAACCAGTCTTGGAACAAGGGCAAGCAGACTAGGAAACCTGCTGCTGCCCCCAAAATAGCATGAATTGAGGGCCCCCGATCCGGGATCGGATCTAGTGGGGGGCAGACTTTCTCTCTTCGCCCAGGCTTGGGCAAGAGATGTTCAGGATCCCTGGGCGCTAGAGATAATATCTCAGGGATACCTTCTGGACTTCAAATACTCTCCTCCAAGAGAGAGATTTCATCTGTCAAGATTGTCAACAATCCAGACAAAGAAAGAGGCTTTTCTACGCTGCGTACAAGAGCTCTTGTTAATGGGAGTAATCCATCCAGTTCCACGATCGGAACAGGGACAGGGGTTTTACTCAAATCTGTTTGTGGTTCCCAAAAAAGAGGGAACTTTCAGACCAATCCTGGACTTAAAGATCCTAAACAAATTCACAAAGATCATTACCGGTACCTAAGGTTTGCCTTCCTAGACAGGCATTACCAGTTTGTGGCTCTTCCATTCGGATTGGCTACAGCGCCAAGAATCTTCACAAAGGTTCTGGGTGCTCTTCTGGCGGTACTAAGACCGCGGGGAATCTCGGTAGCTCCATACCTAGACGACATTCTGATACAAGCTTCAAGCTTTCAAACTGCCAAATCTCATACAGAGTTAGTGCTGGCATTTCTAAGGTCACATGGATGGAAGGTGAACGAAAAGAAAAGTTCACTCGTTCCACTCACAAGAGTTCCCTTCCTGGGGACTCTTATAGATTCTGTAGAAATGAAGATTTACCTGACAGAGGACAGGCTATCAAGACTTCAAAGTGCTTGCCGCACTCTTCATTCCATTCAACACCCGTCAGTGGCTCAATGTATGGAGGTAATCGGCTTAATGGTAGCGGCAATGGACATAGTACCCTTTGCACGCTTACACCTCAGACCACTGCAACTGTGCATGCTAGGTCAGTGGAATGGGGATTACTCAGACTTATCCCCTTCTCTGAATCTGGATCAAGAGACCAGAAATTCTCTTCTATGGTGGCTTTCTCGGCCACACCTGTCCAGGGGGATGCCATTCAGCAGACCAGACTGGACAATTGTAACAACAGACGCCAGCCTTCTAGGTTGGGGTGCCGTCTGGAATTCCCTGAAGGCTCAGGGACTATGGAGTCAGGAGGAGAGTCTCCTGCCAATAAACATTCTGGAATTGAGAGCAGTTCTCAATGCCCTCCTGGCTTGGCCCCAGTTGACAACTCGGGGGTTCATCAGGTTTCAGTCGGACAACATCACGACTGTAGCTTACATCAACCATCAGGGAGGGACAAGAAGCTCCCTAGCTATGATGGAAGTATCAAAGATAATTCGCTGGGCAGAGTCTCACTCTTGCCACCTGTCAGCAATCCACATCCCGGGAGTGGAGAACTAGGAGGCGGATTTCTTAAGTTGTCAGACTTTTCATCCGGGGGAGTGGGAACTTAATCCGGAGGTCTTTGCCCAAATACTTCGACGTTGGGGCAAACCAGAGATAGATCTCATGGCGTCTCGACAGAACGCCAAGCTTCCTCGTTACGGGTCCAGATCCAGGGATCCAGGAGCAGTCCTGATAGATGCTCTGACAGCACCTTGGGACTTCAGGATGGCTTACGTGTTTCCACCCTTCCCGTTGCTTCCTCGATTGATAGCCAGAATCAAACAAGAGAGAGCATCAGTGATTCTAATAGCACCTGCGTGGCCACGCAGGACTTGGTATGCAGACCTGGTGGACATGTCATCCTGTCCGCCTTGGTCTCTACCTCTGAAACAGGACCTTCTGATACAGGGTCCCTTCAAACATCAAAGTCTAACTTCTCTGAAGCTGACTGCTTGGAAATTGAACGCTTAATTTTATCAAGACGTGGGTTTTCTGAGTCAGTTATTAGTACCTTAATACAGACTAGGAAACCTGTTACCAGAAAGATTTACCATAAGATATGGCGTAAATACCTACATTGGTGTGAATCCAAAGGTTACTCTTGGAGTAAGGTTAGGATTCCTAGGATATTGTCTTTTCTACAAGAAGGTTTAGAAAAGGGTTTATCTGCTAGTTCATTAAAGGGACAGATCTCAGCTCTGTCCATTCTGTTACACAAACGTCTGTCAGAAGTTCCTGACGTCCAGGCTTTTTGTCAGGCTTTGGCCAGGATTAAGCCTGTGTTTAAAACTGTTGCTCCACCATGGAGTTTAAACCTTGTTCTTAATGTTTTACAGGGCGTTCCGTTTGAACCCCTTCATTCCATTGATATAAAGTTGTTATCTTGGAAAGTTCTATTTTTAATGGCTATTTCCTCGGCTCGAAGAGTCTCTGAATTATCAGCCTTACATTGTGATTCTCCTTATTTGATTTTTCATTCGGATAAGGTAGTCCTGCGTACTAAACCTGGGTTCTTACCTAAGGTAGTTACTAACAGGAATATCAATCAAGAGATTGTTGTTCCTTCTTTATGCCCAAATCCTTCTTCAAAGAAGGAACGTCTACTGCACAACCTGGATGTAGTCCGGGCTCTAAAATTTTACTTGCAGGCAACTAAGGAATTCCGACAAACGTCTTCTCTGTTTGTCATTTACTCTGGGCAGAGGAGAGGTCAAAAAGCTTCCGCTACCTCTCTTTCTTTTTGGCTTCGTAGCATAATTCGTTTAGCTTATGAGACTGCTGGACAGCAGCCCCCTGAAAGAATTACAGCTCATTCTACTAGAGCTGTGGCTTCCACTTGGGCCTTCAAGAATGAGGCCTCTGTTGAACAGATTTGCAAGGCTGCAACTTGGTCTTCGCTTCATACTTTTTCCAAATTTTACAAATTTGACACCTTTGCTTCATCGGAGGCTATTTTTGGGAGAAAGGTTCTTCAGGCAGTGGTTCCTTCTGTATAAAGAGTCTGCATATCCCTCCCGTCATCCGTGTACTTTTGCTTTGGTATTGGTATCCCAGAAGTAATGATGACCCGTGGACTGATCACACTTAACAGAAGAAAACATAATTTATGCTTACCTGATAAATTCCTTTCTTCTGTAGTGTGATCAGTCCACGGCCCGCCCTGTTTTTAAGGCAGGTAAATATTTTTTAATTTATACTCCAGTCACCACTTCACCCTTGGCTTTTCCTTTCTCGTTGGTCCTTGGTCGAATGACTGGGAGTGACGTAGAGGGGAGGAGCTATATGCAGCTCTGCTGGGTGAATCCTCTTGCACTTCCTGTAGGGGAGCAGTTAATATCCCAGAAGTAATGATGACCCGTGGACTGATCACACTACAGAAGAAAGGAATTTATCAGGTAAGCATAAATTATGTTTTATATGAAATAAAAGTACAGGTACAAAATCCTTTATCCAAAATGCTTTAGACCAGAAAAGGTTTGGATTTGGGAAAAGTTTGGATTTTTACAATATTTGTATATTTTTGCATGTGCAAAATGGGACCAAGAAGTGTAAACAATAATGGGTCAGATTACATGTTGAGAGCTAAATATCGCTGCCGCAAAGGAGATATTTGCGCTTAACTTAGTAATACCAGTTTAAGCAAATGTGCGCTGGTATTACGTGAGGTTACACGGAAGCATTGCGCTCACGAGAGACAAAGCATGAGAACCTAACGCAGTGAAGGGGGTAAGTCGCGCAGTGATGGGCAGCAAATATAAATATATATGTATATGAATATATACAGTACATATATATTTATATATATATATTTATGTGTTAATATGTGTATAAGGAAGAAGGTAGTCCCTCTGGGTATAGAGATAAAACTTTTAATTTATTCAACAAAATTAAATTAAAATGACAAGTTTGATGGATCCAAGAAAGTGCACAAAAGATTGGAAGGCGTAGCACCAAACGACTTACATGTTTCGGTGCTAAGCCGTAATCATAGCCTATGATTACAGCTTAGCGCTGAAACATGTAAGTCGTTTGGTGCTACGCCTTCCAATCTTTTGTGCACTTTCTTGGATCCATCCAACTTGTCATTTTAATTTCATTTTGTTGAATAAATTGAAAGTTTTATCTCTATACCCAGCGGGACTGCCTTCTTCCTTTTTCACTGGTGATTATTACCAGCTTCAGTCCTGCTATCCTCAGTGTCTTGCAAGCACCGGGTGAAGAAAACCCTCATCCCTCCTATTCCTATGTGTCACGTTTGACGCCATCTCCCTGTAGCCGAGCGCCGCTGGCCGAAATCGGATAGAGGCTACGACCTGGAGGCAGCAGTGTATGCACACTGAGCAATCTCTCAGCCCATTAGGGATACTGATTTTCTGGATGTCGAGGTGACCTCTGATGGCAGAGTCAGGTTTATTGCGGGAGCACTTGGTGACTACAGGCTCTAACTTGGTGATGCTGTTTTGAACATGTTGTTCACAGAGGTGAGTGTGGTTCCTTTATAAGACCCGGACACCGGAACGGTGAGCAGTTTTATTTTACATATTTAAGGGATATACCACACTAACTCTATGGCCTCTATTTATCAAGGTCTGTCAGACCTGATCCGACAGTGCGGATCAGGTCCGACAGACCTCGCTCAATACGGCTGCTGGTGCAACGCCGCCCCCTGCAGACTCGCAGCCAATAGGCCGCCAGCAGGGAGTGTCAATCAACCCGATCATACTCGATCGGGTTGATTTCCGGCGATGTTTGTCTGCCTGCTCAGAGCAGGTGGACAGGTTATGGAGCAGCGGTCTTTGTGACCGCTGCTTCATAACTACTGTTTCTGGCGAGCCTGCAGGTTCGCCAGAAACACGGGGCATCAAGCTCCATTCGGAGCTTGATAAATATGCCCCTATATCTTAATATGTGTATACACATATTAACACATAAATATATATGTATATAATCAAATACATATAAACTTATAGAGAACACAGTACTTTTTAGTGACTTTTTTTTCTAACATCCCGTACACTTTTAACCCCTAAAAATGCTTAGCGCAGTTTAAAAACAAAAATGCTACATTTTACAAGGACCTCACATTTTGGGGGCTGTTTTGGACATTTAAGGTCTGACCTCTGGTTCATTTTTTAAGCGGTTATTTATCGCGCATCTGTAAACATGCAAATTTACTCCGTTACTAACACCCCACACCCACCAACTTTCAGCCCTCGTAACTACTTCTTGCTGTTATTTTATTAAAAAATAAAAATATTATTTTTTATTTTTTAATAAACTAAACATCACTGTATTTTGGGGCCAATTGGAGGACATTTATAAAATTAACCAGAGATCTGATCTGTAAAGGCTTTTTTTTAATCTCACACCCGTAAAATGTTGAATTTGCCCGTTTGTGGGTGCACGATAAATTAGCAATCCATTTGTAATCTATTCTAATATCATATGTCATTTAGGCAATATTTAAATTGTCCAATAAGGTAAAGAAAAGAAATATAAATCTCTGGCACACACTTAAAAGGGAAAAGGATGAGAGGGGGGCCATGCAATAAAATTTTACTTTTAATGCTATACGTTAAAAAGTGTAAACCAAACACCTCATAAAAGCATTTAAAAAAAGAAACAAAGTAGCATTGTCTGAGTAATTAGGGAGAACAAGGGGTTAATAACCCGTCATACCAGTATAAGTTAAGGAGGTTGCAACTTAGGAATCAAAGGACAGAGAGGCCCATTGTGTGGCACCAAGCGACATGTAAAAAGATCCCTATAGTCAAATTTACTCTATGTTTTCGTGACTCCCCCAATCAGTGGGTGATCAGGGGGCTTAACACTATATTGACACTAAGGTGTCCTCACACAATTATTGAAAATAAAATAACTTCTCCCCTCACTTGTTAGAGGGGGAGTATTGTTTATTGTATCTATAGTAAGGTGTCTAACATCAATGTTATGATGCCGGGTTACTATGACACCGGGTTGCCTAGTGGCGATAGTTATGGCGCTGTACGTCTCGCTGACACCTCATATTTGTTTTGCTCCATTTCCAATGCATCGTTCTCGCGTCATCTTTGGCGCCTTTTTTCCTTTAAATGCCTGCTGATTTCACTTTGTTTGTTACCAGATTGGTTTTGATCTTGGATTTCCCTGACTAAACTTTTCAACTATGATTCTGTTTCCTGTTACCGTTTGGTTTGACACAACTGTCGACTCTGCCTTGACCTTTCCGGTAATTTCCTGGTTCTTAGCTTCTTGCTTTCCTCCTGGTGCTCAGCATATCCCCTCCTGGGTCCTAACGCTTCTATCGCTAAGACTTTTCGTTATCACTCCACTTGACGCCGGGATAACAAGACTACTGGCCAGGATTAGTTTGATAGTGAAATATCTGAAGGATCCTAACAATCTAACTTAATTTATAGATGGAAAAAAAAAGAATTCATCTCATATGATCTTTAGGAAATGTAGACTTCATGAAGTACAAGAGTCATATCCGGATTGCATATAAGTATACCTACTTATACTTATATGCAATCCGGATATGAACTAAGTTCGATGTTAGACATGTTACTATAGAAACAATAAACAATACACCTCCTCTGACGAGAAGCTGTTATTGTATGCTGTGAATGGTGGTCAACGATTAGTATCCAGTTTGAGCAAATAACAAACACCGCTATGGGGGTTTGTAGACGTAATCAAATTAATTGTTATAATGACGTATGAATAATGGATGATGATGGGGCCGCTTGCACCTTTGATAAAGCTCAGGCGAAATGCACATCAGGCGTTTGCTTCTCTGAGTACTCATTTAGGGACTTAATTGTGGTTACTTATGGTGTATTTATTGGGAGGCACTGCTTATTTTTTATGTTGAACTTTGGCTATTGAGAATGATGCCCTGAATTTTTTTCAATGATTATGTGAGGACACCTGAGTGTCAGTATAGTGTTAAGCCCCCTGATCGCCCACTGATTGTGGGAGTCAGGAAACATAGAGTAAATTTGACTATAGGGATCTTTTTACATGTCACTTGGTGCCACACAATGGGCCTCTCTGTCCTTTGATCCCTAAGTTGCAACCTCCCTAACTTATACTGGTATCACAGGTTATTAACTCCTTGTTCACCCTATTCCTCAGACAGTGCTACTTTGTTTCTTATTTTAAATGATTTTATGAGGTGTTTGGTTTACACTTTTTAACGTATAGTATTAAAAGTTAAGTTTTATTACATGGCCCCCCCCCTCACATACTTTTCCCTTTTAAGTGTGTCCCAGAGATTTATATTTCTTTTCTTTACTTTATTGGATTAAATCTCTATATATTCTCTTGGCACCCTCCACACCCCTGAATTCCACACATAATGTACTTTCAGGATTTGTATGGGTTTAGACAATATTTTCAAATAGGTTCAGCATCTTTCTATTACATATAAATATTTAAATTGTGTCATAATGTGATTGCTTATAATTGCAAGCTAAATTTGGTTTTATACCATATTTTAAAATGTTGTATACATGTTGTATACATTTGCATTTTAGAACACAAAAAAACAAACCAAAGACTCAGAGAAGATTGTAGCTTACTGGTGGGGAAATGTTTTATTTTTCATTCATAAGGTGGTGTGAGTTCACAAGTTTTGATGTGTGGGATTGCCTCACAGGAGTAGGTGAAGATTTGAGTGTCTCCAGATTCTACATTGAAAGGGATTCTCAGACCTATGTGAGACCTGCATCCCCCCTCAGACAGAAAGCCTTGTATATAGGGGGTATGGAGTACTGGGTAGAGGCACAATATTTCCACCTGGGATTTTAGTCACAAGTCGTGGGGACCTATCTCTCCTGTTGGGTCATTGCATACTCCCCTTTGATCTTCATCCTCCGCTGAACTTTGCATAGCACTGGAGGGGCTCTCTACCAACAAGTTTTCTCTCAGCTGGTAAGTACAGTTCAGTGGGTGCTTTCTCAGGTAAGTACAGTGCACTCACATAGCCCGCAGGCTATTAGTAGATACATATTACTGTATAGCATTACAGACATATTTTACCCAGTATACATATATATGAAGGTCTAGTGATTTTACACTTCTTATGTGGGGTGTTTTGTGCAGTTAGCAATTGGCAAATTAACCAGTATTTCCAAGTTTTATTGTAAGCTCTCTTTACTATTTATTCAAATTGCTTCGCTCTGTCATACCTTTTATTTGACTTCTGTTTCTTTAAATTTTTCCTCTGCAGTGGGTATGCATTTGTAAAACTTGTAAACTGTATTTTTGTCTTTGTGTGTTTATGTATTAGTGGAGTGTTAACTGCACTAGAAGTTCGTCTTTTTGTGCTCTTCGAAATGTATTCTCTGTTCAGCTGGCTCCTCCTTTTGAACTTATGCATGATATTAACATTCAACTTCTGTCATGGAAGGTCTTATTTCTTTTAGTGATTTCCTCAACTAGTAGAGTTTCTGAATTGCTAGCCCTCTCCTGTGAATTTCCTTATTTTTCACAAGGACAAAGAGAATTCAATATTGTTTTCTACTTAAGGTAGTTTCTTCTGAGAACATAAATCATGAGATTGTAGTTCCTTCTTTGTGTCTAAATCCTTTAAACTCTAAGTAGAGATGTTTGCATAACCTTGAAGTTATTAGGGCTCTATAATTTTACTTACAGACTACTAAAGATTTTAGACAAAGTTCAAATGTATTTGTCCATTTTTCAGGTTTTTGTAGGGGGCAAAAGGCTACAGCTGTCACTCTAGCTTCTTGGCTAAAACAAGCAATTCACAAAGCTTACTTGGTGGCGGGAAGGCTGCCCCTAAACGTATTACAGCCCATTCCCCCAGATCAGTTTATGCTTCCTGGGTCTTTAAAAATGAGGCTTCTGTTGAAAAGATTTGCAATGCTGCAACTTGTTCTTCTTTACATACATTTAATATATTTTCTTTGTTCCACCCATTTTCTTGTGGATTCCACAGCTTGGGAAATAGACCCACATGTTAAGACTATTTGATTCTCACCACCATAAGAAAGAAAACATAACTTATGCTTACCTGATAAATTCCTTTCTTTTATGGTGGTGAGAGTCCACAAGACCACCCAGTTTTTTCTTTTATAATTGTTGGAAGTTTTTTTCTTTGCACCTCTTTATAACATGCTTGCCTTTCCTACCTACATAGGGAGGTGGGAGAGTTCAAAAGCTCATAGTGTTTGAGGTATCTTTGCAGTAGGGAAACAGGAAGGCGCCAATAGGGTAATAACGCTAAGACCCTGGGAAACAAGTGGATAAGGAGAATACTGATACTCACAAACCAGGCGGCACTAAGACGTGCCTAGCAACGCAGACCGGGACCTCAAAGTAGCCCGGAAGACTCACAAAGGCAACGGCTGATCCTCGAGCCAGGCCGGGTTCCGTAAGGCCAATCAGGATCTCTGGATACTGACACACCTTCCTCCTTGTGTGCCGATAATCTGTACACTTGCGGAGGGACAGGTGAATAGTGGTAAAACTGTGTTTGAAACTCCAAATTGCCGAAAACAATATAGCACAGTCCACTGCTGGAAAGAGGAGGGAGCAAACTCCAGCAAAGTATATTAAAACAGTTTTATTAAAATGTTTTAAAAACAAAGCATCAAAGCAACGCGTTTCTCGGCTACACAGAGCCGTTTCATCAGGCTGTTATACACATTCTTAAAAGCCTGCTGCTTAAAAACCTCCTCTAACCAATCAGATCACTTACAATTTACACACCCCTCGCCCAGCAGCTTGCGTCTCAATCACAGCTGACCGGCTCACATAGAGAAAGTATGTGCGTTCCATTTGGAATCCATGATAACAAATTGGTAACATATATAATATTTAAAACTAAGAAACATCACCTGCAAATTTCTTTTAGTGACTAATTAAATTCATATTAAATTTTTGGTCGTATAGCACATTAGATCAGTTACAGTTCTAAAAGTTATTTGAAATCACACCGTGAAATTTGTATACTAAATAGGTAATCAAAGATGAACATTCACTTAGAAACCTTACAAACACAGTTCATCTTAGATATTTACAATTCATATGACCCATAATAATCAAATATATACTGCCATATTTGGCCAGCTGAATATTAGTGGATAATGCTAGTTTGTATATAAACTTTTGATTCCAGCTGATCATAAACAGTGTGTATACTCATTTGACAGAAAAAAGAAAAGAACCTTCAATCAAGATTAACAACTAATACAAAATAACAATAAAACCTCAAATAATAGTAACTAGATAAATGCATACTAGATAGATATTTAAAAATCAGGCTCATTAATTAGTCTATGAACTAATAATATTATACAATAATAAACTATCTTTCCATAAATTAATATATTCATAACCACAATAATAACATAATAAAATATTATTATTTGAATCATTTACAAATCCTGGTACTAAAACCATAACAAATTAATTGTGGAAAGCTGCAAGATCGATATTTGCATTGAGACCTAATGGATGTAAAGTCTGGAGTCTATAGATCCAGAAGGTCTCTCTCTGTCTAAGTCTATAAAATCGATTGTAAAAGTCAGATCTTGGGATGTGTTCAATTGGAGTTAGTTGTAAACAATGTAAGTTACCACTATGTTTGATGTTACAATGTCGTGGTACACTATGTGATTTAAAATTGGTTTTAATATTTCTAAAGTGTTCTGACCACCTTACGCTCAAGCGTCTGCAGGTGCGCCCTACATATTTAAACCTGCAAATGCAGGACAATAGATAAATCACATAATTGGATGCACACGTCACCCGACTACTCATTTTGTAAATTTTGGATGTTGAGTTTGATTTAAAAGTATCTACATTATGTGTTATGAAATCACACATTTTACATTTTTTATGATTACATTTAAAACTACCTTTTCTTTGTATTTTACAGATAGTGTTGTTGGCCATTAATATTTTTGTTAGTTAAGTTATTCCTATTTTTAACCACTTTACTAGGTGCCAAGATCCTTTTCAAATTAGGTGCTCTTTTATAAACAATAGTAGGTTTCAAATCTAACAATGGACCTAAGATGGGGTCTTTTAGTAGAATTTTCCAATGTTTCATAATACTCTTTTTAATTGTGCCGTGATTACAATTGTATTCAGTAATGAACATGGTCCGATTACCAAGACCAACCTGAGATTGCATGTTTACTATATTTTTCTCAAAATATTTATTTCTATCATCATTTTTTGCCCTATCATAGGCACTGTTGATGATGTGTTCTGGACATTTTTTCTCTTTAAATCTGTCTTTAAGAATTTTACTCTGTGTCTCATAATCTGTTAGACTACTACAGTTCCTGCGAACTCGCTTGAACTGCCCATATGGTACATTTCTTTTCCAAGGTAGATGATGATTGCTCCTAAAGTCCAAGTAACTGTTACAATCAACCTGCTTGAAATGAGTACTGGTAGATATCCTACCATCAGTGAAGCTTAGCTCTAAGTCCAGAAATACAACTGTATTGGAATCTATTGTACTTGTGAACTTTAAGCCCTTATTATTGCTATTCAGATGTCTCACAAAATCTTCAGCTAATAGCCTGTCCCCCTTCCACACAACCACCAGATCGTCTATATACCGGCCATAGTATACCAGGTTCGCCCCAAAAGCAGAGTCATAGAGTCATTTGAGGTATCTTTGCCTCCTCCTAGTGGCAGGAATTAAATAACCACACGACAAGGCTTGTGGACTCTCACCCCCATGAAAGAAAGGAATTTATCAAGTAAGCATAAATTATGTTTTTATTAACATTATTTAAACAAAAAATATTTAAATATCCAGATCTATACTATAATTGCATTTGTAATGTCTGTCGCCGTTGGCAGTTGCGCACGCATCCTCAAAGGAATGTTGGCAGTGTGAGGCAGCCAACAGAATGTTGGCTGTGCGCGCCGCCAAAAGAATTCACCTGCCATTTTCGGGAATTCACAGGGATGCAGCAAAGGCAAACGGAGCATTACAAAAAAAAAAAAAAAAAAAACGCCTGCAAATAAATATTAAAAAAAAAACCTTCATGCAATAAGTATGAAAAAAACACCTAAATACCCGCTATAAGTATTGAAAAAAAAAAACTAAGCGCCCGCAATAAGTATTTATTAAGAAAAAATTAAACTAACCGCCCGCACGAAGTATTAAGAAAAAAACAACAACTACCTAATACAATTATTAACCCTTAAAAGGGCATTTTGTAGGGCATTGCCCAAAGTTTAACAGCCCTTTTATATTACAAATAAACCAAGTCCCCCCTAACAGTAACCCCCCCATCAAACCCCCCAAAGTAAAAAAAAAAAAACTAACACTAATAAACCTAACCTACCCATTGCCCTGAAAAGGACATTTGTATGGGTATTGCCCTTAAAAGGGCATTCAGCTCTTTTGAAATTTGCCCTCAAAAAACCCTAATCTAAAAAAACAAAACCCCAATTTTTTTAAAAAACAAACAAACACTTAGGCCCCAAATAGGTACTCATGGTTTCAGAAGTCCGGCGGAGAAGGCCTTCTTCGAGACGGGTCCATCATCTTCATCCAAAGCAAAGGCGGCACGGAGCGGAGGTCCGGAGCGGTCTTCCTAGAAGTGGTGATCCTCGGCTGCAATCATCGATGGCGGTGGCGCTCCTCTGCAGCGGTGGTCCGCGACAAAGGCGTGGCAGTACCTCTTCATACAATCGTCCGCCGCACACTGAAGAAAGAATTCAAGGTACCCCATATTTATTGGAGTACCTTGAATTCCTATTGACTGACATTTTCAAAATCAGCCATTAGGATGAGAGCTACTGAAATCTTATTGGCTGATTTGAACAGCCAATAGGATTTTAGTAGCTCTAATCCTATTGGCTGTTTTGAAAAATTCAACCAATAGGAATGCAAGGTACCCCAAATTGATTGCGGTACCTTGCATTCAATATTCAGTATACCATGGACATCGGATGAAGAGGAGCCCCCATGTCGATGAGGACCACTGCAGAACGCCACCGCCAAGGACTACCGCTGCCGAGGGCCACCGCCGAAGATCGCCACATCTGGGAAGACCGCACCGGACCTCCACTGGATGAAGATGATGGACCTGCCTGGAAGAAGACCTTTTTCCGCCAGACTTCTGAAACCGTGAGTACCGTGAGTAGTATTAGGTTTTTTAATTTTTTGGGGGGTTTTGTTTTTTTAGATTAGTTTTTTTGGGGGGCAAATCTCAAAAGAGCTGAATGCCCTTTTAAGGGCAGTGAAAAAAGCGGAATGCCCTTTTAAGGACAATGCCCATACAAATGCCCTTTTCAGGGCAATGGGTAAATTAGGTTTATTAGTGTTAGTTTTTTTTTTTATTTGGGAGAGTTTGGTGGGTGGGGGGTTTTACTGTTAGGGGGGACTTTGTTTATTTTTAATGTAAAAGAGCTGTAAAACAGCCTTTTAAGGGCTATTGATAGTTTAGTATTAGATTATTGGGTGTTTATATTTATATTTTGGGGGGTATTAGTTTAGGTTTAATTTTATTATTTTTGATAGCTTTGTTTATTTTTTTCTGTATTTCTATTATTTTTTTTTTGTAGCTTGGGGGGGGGGTTGCATTTTCAACACATAGACTGCCCTCTGGGCAGGCTTATCAACTAGTTTTTAAATAATTCTGGATTTGGAATTTTAGATTTGGGGCTTTGTACATGTTTATATATATATATAAAACACCAATTTCAAAGATTAACAGTTAGATCAAATGTAGATTTTAATCATTTAACTTTTTAAATAGATTCTAGTCATGCATTTTTTTCTTAACTTTTCTTAATTTATTTGTGTGTTTTTTTTAATGATATTTTGTATATTGGACATGTCATTTTCCTGCGGAAACAAGATTCATTCATTTAATAGGAGGAAAATGAATTGAGGTCATGACTTAAAGATGCTAAAGACATTTATTAGCCCTATTAGAGGTTGGTCACATTTTCTGTGTTTTTTTCCACCTCTGTGCTTTGAGCATTCTCCTTATTCCCTCATATGTTGCTCACTGCTTGGGATTCTTTTTAACCATTAATAACCTTCAGATGTGATTCATTCAGCTGATTTTTCATTGAATACATTAATTAGTGTACGTAATGTAAATATTTATTTGTGTTATAGTTAGTACAATCTTTAGTGTAAACAATACCATATAGGGTGTTAGTTTGTAATTGGAAAATACAAGGATATGAGTCACACATCAACTAGGTTAAAAAAAAAAAATACATTAGACCTGTCTTTAAGTTTAAAGAAGAGCCACAAACTAAATGGATATATATATATATTTTTTATTATGTGACATGATTACTCTAGGCTAAGACTGAGCTAATACATTATCTATTTTTAAAGACTTTTTTGCTGTATGGATTTATCTCAGTAAATTCCATATATGTTCTGTTTCATAATTTAGAATTCCTATGTGTTTTTATATTTTTAAACATAGATCTCCAGCTCTGTATCAATGAGCTTGTGTGCTAGTGATTTGGCTTTAAAGGGACAGTCTAGTCAAAATTAAAGTTTCATTATTCAGATAGGACATGTTATTTTAAACAACTTTCCAATTTACTTTTATCATAAAAAATGTGCTTTGTTCTCTTGGTATTCTTAGTTGAAAGCTAAACCTAGGTAGGCTCATTTGCTATTTTCTAAGCCCTCAAAAACTGCCTCTTATCTGAATGTTTTTTTATTTGTTTGTGTTTCACAACAGGGGAGTGCTAGTTCATGTGAACCATATAGATAACATTGTGCTCATGCTCAGGGAGTTTTTTGAGAGTTAGCACAACACAGCACTAATTGGCTAAAATGCAAGTCAATAGGCAATAAATAAAAAGTAATGTGATCCGGGGGGCTGTCAGAAGATGCTTAGATACAAGGTAATCACAGAGCTAAAAAATATATTAAAGGGACATAATACTCATATGCTAAATCACTTGCAACTGATGCAGTATAACTGTAAAAAGCTGACAGAAAAATATAACCTGATCATCTCTATGTAACAAAGGAAGATATTTTACCTCACAATTTCCTCAGCTCAGCAGAGTAAGTTCTGTGTAAAACAATATATTTCAGCTGTTGCTCAGCTGCAGGTAAAAAAAAAAAAAATTCTAACACTCCTTCATGAAACCTTAATGTTTGCTATTAGTATATTTATTCATAAATTTACCTTGAAAACGTTTTATAATATATCATTAATTCAACACAATCAGCCACGATGGATGGCTCAGCAGCCACCGGTCCATTTCCGCGGCCGCCTTCGCTCCGTGCCGCCTTCGCCCTGGATGAAGAAAGAAGATGACCCCTCGCTGGATGAAGATGTTGCCTGCAGCTGAGCAACAGCTGAAGTATATTGTTTTACACACAGAACTTACTCTGCTGAGGTTTACCTTTAAAGGGATAGTCTACACCAAAATTGTTATTGTTTAAAAAGATAGATAATGCCTTTACTACCCATTCCCCAGCTTTGTACAACCAACATTATTAAATTAATATACATTTCTGACATATAATTGTGATAAAACATTCATTTGAGCATATAAAAGCCTAGTCTTCATTATTTATAATGTATGATTACTAGCCTGAAACGGCCAATTTAGCTAACAACCAAGAAATGCATTGGAGGTGAGGCCATACATAATTATATTTGTCATGTATGGCTATAAATATATACCATGAGTTGTACTTTCATTTGGTCAAATGATTATCTGGATCTGTGAGAGATGAGAGGCTAGTTCAGATAAGGAACTGTACTCCACTTGTTGTTGTAGTATGGGTAGTAAAGGTGTAATCTATCTTTTTAAACAATAACAATTTTGGTGTACAGTAGACTCCCTTTAAAGTGCATTAAGTAAACGGGAGGAGCCTGACTGAGCGACTGAGCTCAGAGATGGCTGCTTAATCTCTGGGCTCCGGGAGCTAAGCATACTAAGCAGTGCAAATAGTTTAACTGGACAGTGATCCTGCGGCTAAAAAACTTATATACAAGACAGGGGCATAACCCTTGACATTTATGGGCTGATAAGTTGCGGAGGACACTTGCCGTTTACAGACACACGATCTGACATGTGAGGCCTACGTGTCTGCTCCCATGCCGAGCTAACCCGAGATTTACAGAGGCGACGATACACGGACACCTCTGAGTGAGTATCGCCATAAAGCCCAAGCGATCGGATACAACAGCAGGAGGTGAGCACACTTAGAGAGTGTCGGACATGCTCCGAATTGCTTTTAAGATAAGGCGCAGCATATTCAGTTCACAGACACTGGTGGCAAATGGCGGTCTGACGCAGTTTTTTTTCACAAGCGTCTGCATAATAGAAATAGCAATATGAGCTACATGGAATGAAGGAGTAAAGGCGGATGCGGTTGTATGGAGAATGCTTAAAAATAATAAGGAGCTGGAGGATTTGAGCTGTTAACGCTATGAAAGGTCACACGTGTTGATCACACTATATAAGGCTCTGTCTTCAATAACGGCCCATATACACAGCTGCTAGGCATTAAAATAAAGAAAGGCTGCATCAGAGACATTCTCTATTGGGGATTTGGGGGCTATATTGTATGGTACTTTAACAACTCAATACACCACTGTGACATCTTTAAACGTTAAACACACAGTTGCAACAACAAGTGAAACATATTAAAACATCCATCTACAATTAAAGCCATACAAGATGGCATCTAAAAAGCTAACCAAAGCAGATAAAGCTTCCAAGTCGCAGACTATTAACCCATATTTCAGACCTTCTAAGATTACTAAATCCACAAATGAAAATGTTAGAGAAGAAGAAGGTGATTCTGAGCAGGACACATATTCTATCCATACTGATGGAGATCATACACCGGTAACAAGGGCAGATTTACGCCTACTAGTATCAAAACAAGATATCTCAGCAAATTTTGAATGCCTGTGGGAAAAAATAGACTCTATGCACTCAGCTGTCACTGACAGCCTCACTGATATAAAGTCAGATATTGCCGAACTTGGAGGCAGAATTGAAACTTTGGAGGAACATAGAGATGCTGTTTCAGAAGACCTGACCTCAATGTCTGAGGCTGTTAACTCCCAGCAACAATCTATCATTGAGCTCCAAGATAAAATCGAAGATCTCAAAAATAGGGGAAGGCGAAATAATATTAGAATGAAAGGCATACCAGAATCGGTCTTGAATAAAGACCTTCAAACCTATTTACAACAATTTTTCAGAGCCATCACTGGTGACAAGGACGAATCCACCTATAACATCGAAAGGGCACATAGAGCTCTTAGAGCTCCACCAAGGGATGTCATTGTGAAACTACTGGTCTTTCAAGAGAAGGAAAAAATTCTGTCTGAATCCCGACAAAATCTAACTTTTAAATTTCAAGGAACAATTGTCGAGTTCTTTCAGGACTTGAGCCTTAGAACATTACAGAGAAGATCCCAGCTGCGACCTCTCACAGCTATGCTACGAAAAAAAAACAGATCCAATACCATTGGGGATTTCCCTTTGCGTTGCACATTATCAGAGATGGTAAAGAACTGACTTTAAAAGAGGAAGAAGAAATACCCAATACATGCAAGTTGCTGGGTTTGGACCCTTCATCAGTCCCGGCGGACACTCCTGCTAAACTACATAGAGATCTTCAGATATCCCAGCGAGATATTAAACAGCCTAAATGGCAATCTCTCAATAAAAGAAAATTGAAAAACAGATTACTTTTGCCAGTAAGCGTTAAGGTGAAGACCCAGAACTAGGGGTATGTGCTGGACTTATAAGTTTGATCCAAGACTTTATGATACAAACTCCATAGTGCAATTCTACAAGAATGGGTAAAGTATTGAATGTACTGATTTATTAGATCTGTTAGAGTTCACTGATTACAATCTTTAATTGTTAAATTCACTGTTTACAAACAAGTTATAGCTTTAGACATCGCTCCTTTAAGATCGATCGTCATGAGATTTGTTTTCTCTCCTTTTCAGAGAGATATGGTTAATGTATTTTTTTCTCTTTATACACACTGTTTATTGTTTTTGTTTTGAATTGTCTTTTTTTTCCTATCAATGGTACATTATGGTCTTGAGTCACATATTATATTGGGTTGTATGATGATGGGGTCTGGGCAGGGATGTGGAAATGCTATAGATCCTCAAATGGGGGTAAAATTCTGCCATATTTTAGGAGCCATAACTATGCTAATAACATGCATTTCTGATGCCTAAGATACACCTAGTTTCTCACAATGTGAGAGTATTAAATTCCGACATCATAGAAACATAGAAACATAGATATTGACGGCAGATAAGAGCCATAGGCCCAGCAAGTCTGCCCGACCTTACCTAACAGTATAAACTTATCTAGTTCGTAGGATAGCCCTATGCTTGTCCCATGCATTTTTAAAGTCCCCCACAGTGTTTGTTGCTACTACATCTTGAGGAAGTTTATTCCATAAATCAATCATTCTTTCTGTAAAGAAGTGCTTCCTCAAATTACTCCTGAATCTACTACCCTTTAGCTTGAGCTCATGACCCCTTGTTCTTGAATTTTCCATTTTATGTAAAATACCCACAGCCTCAGTTTTACTAAACCCTTTAATGTCTCAACATAGGGTAATATTAGCGGGGGACTTCAATATCAATTTGAAATCTATCACTCCCGTCTCGAACTTAAGGTTGAACAATAAGCAAAACCGCCACAATAAGATTGTTAGATCTATTCAAGACACACTTATCCCCAACACCCTTACAGACACCTGGAAATGTTTATATGGGGAAAGAAATGACACTACATTCTATGCGGCTGCACACAAGTCATATACGAGAATAGATTACATATTAGTTAGTCAAATCCTGCTTCCACTAACTCTGTCATCGGATATTCATCCTTGTACATGGTCAGACCATTCCCCAATTTCAATCCATCTAGACGATGTTCAGGACCCTAAAAGATCTAGAACCTGGACTTTTGATCCGAGTTTACTTAGGGACAAACACTCTCTAGACAAAACAGGTGAGCTATTGACTGAATTGTGGAAGATTAACATTCACTCCACTGCTAACCCTTTACACACTTGGGCAGCACATAAAGCGTATATGAGAGGACTCGCTTATTAAATCACAAAAACACTTTGATATCTCAGCTTCAAAATGAAATTAAAATGCTAGAAACACAACATAAACATACTCAAAACTCATCTTGAATTCTGTGGCGGCTAGGGCAATACTGAAACTGAAGACACAATATTATGTGTTCGCTAATAAACCTGACAAATTCCTAGCTCACAAAATTTGCGAACGGTGTAAGGCCTCTGCCATTCCAAATATAATCAATACACAAGGCGTTTCCCCCAAAAAATTGTTGACACCTTTGCAGAATTCTATGGGAAACTATATGATGGTAAAAAGGTTATTCATACACCACAGATAGAATCTGCCACTATAGACTTTCTCACAGAGGCTAAACTGAACACAATTTCAGACGATGACAGAGATCTACTGAACTCCCAGACTTCACTGCTAGAGGTATCATTAACTATTAAATATCTTAAGAAAGGCAAGGCCCCTGGCCCAGATGGGTTCTCAGGGGAATATTATAAATTATTCAGAATATCTTTTTTGCCTGTGCCTGGGTGGTTTAAGGGAAGCAAAGCCCCCATTGTAAACCTCATTCCCAAGAATTCTTGTTGGGGGTGGAGCTAATCACGCTGGCTGTGATCCTCCGTAGCGGACGCATGTTTGCTGTTTCCGCGCCTCATCTCCCCCCCGCTAACAGCCCCGTGGCCCTACGCTCCTAAGGGCTTGTTTGGGCATTGAGCTGAACAATAGCTCCAGCCGTGGAAGTTTAAGAATTGTGGTGTAACCGCCAAAGCCGCAGTACTGGTGGAGAGCTGAAGCAACAAGAAGAGGATCCGGTTCAAGCATTGCTGTACAACTGACAGCGGATCCTGTGGTAAACCCGCGTGTAAGCTCCTGGTGCCTAAGACGAGTGGAATTCGTAGTACCCGCTAGTAGAGAGTGGTTGCTGATTCTCGGGGGGACCCGGGAGTCACCTCCGGTCTCGTGGGTCGCATCCTGGCTCGGTGGGAATCCGTCTTACTGCCGATGAGGTAACAGATGTGCAGCAATATCTACCATGGGTGCCTCATACTGCTTTGTACACGCTTACCTGGATTTAAGTGTGTGGAGCCTGAAGTGTGTCACCGTGTCATCTGGAAGCCGCAAGTATGATATAAATATATACACGGATTACACGCACTGGTTATATGGCGATAAGAGGGCACTAAAGATCTGTTCCTGGAAAGCTTTTTGTGTCCCTTTGACATAATTGTCATAATAATCTTTGAAAAATATTATTTTTGTCAAGGAACTCTCAAGTACTCAGTATGCAACATAAGGGATTCTACTAAGCTGTATATTACTGTTGCTAGTTGCATGACGACCTTAAACTTTTAAATCTATTTTTTGGATAAGTACGCCAAAGCGGGAAATTTGTGTATGGACACTGTCCAGAGTTATCTTTATACAGGAACTGTGAGAGAGTGTATATATTTGCACCAGTGCTCCTTTTTCAGCAGAGGGGCATACAATAAAACTTTGTTTGAAAATCCTCTATACTGCTTTGCTAACAAGAAGTAATAAGTGCTGAAAATACACAGCTTTTGAGAACTATCTCTAACTTGATAAATAATATTGGAACTGTTCTTCTTAATAATTATATCACTGTATGATGTGTACAGGTTTCGTTAAGATTGTCAGAGATTTTACAGCAAAGCTAAAATATTAATCTGAGTTTTTTTGTATCTGTCTATAGGAATCTAGAAGGATATATGCATTGGTTTATATGTGTGTCCTATTAACATTTTATTCTCAAATATGCAGATGCTGTGGGTGTCTAGGTTTGTGTAATACCGCATTAGACATAGATATTTTGAGTGTTAAATTGGGTCAAAATTTGGTACCATATAACCCCGGTACTCCCGTTAAATTAGTTTATACACTGAACTTATATCTCTATTCAGAGGGAGGTGGTATTATCCATATCAGGAAGATTATCTGTTTAATACTTATAAAGCAGTGACTGTGTCATTTTATGCATTAGAAGGTATATGTTAAATGATAATTAACCTGCTTTATTTACTCATCTAACTTGGTTGGTAAATTAAATAGGCTTTATTGCAGTCTATAGGGTGTATAAACAGTTGGGTAGATATTCCAATTATTGCACCTAATCAGTAGGAGAGGAAAACTATAAGTGTGATTTATAAAAGGGAGGCATTATTCTAATATATATTACACTTTCACTAAAAGAGGGGGAAAAAAAGAAAGGGAATAAAAGGGGGGATAAAAGAAAAAAAAAAAAAGGTATTTTTATAGAGTTGCCAGGTGTTGTGCTGGCAAGGATTTTGCACATACTTTTTTTAAGAAGCTAAATATCAATTAGCTTCAGTAAATTCCATGTGAGTTGCAGTGGTTCACTTAATAACAAAAAAACAAAAAAACACTCTGGTTTTATTGTCACTAGTATTTTGATTTACTTCTTTTTATGGAAAGATTTATCACGCAAGGGAAACACAGTTCACCTACAATGCCTCCTAAAATAAAAGATCAAAAAGCGAAACTATTGGATGTCAGCTCAGAAGTTAACGTAGAGATGGTTAACCCTACAATAGATCTCCAGCCAATATTGTCCCAATTAACGGAGCTTATATCACCCCAATTTAATGATATCAAAAAAGAGTTAGTTAATATTTCTACCAATATTGTCACTCTTTCTACTGAAGTAAGACAATTCTCAAATAGGCTATCAGAAGCCGAGAATAAGATATCAGATTTAGAGGACCTTACTAACTCGCAAGATGCCCAAATTCATGTACATAAATCTCAAATTAATATTTTACAAAGTCGTCTGGAGGACCTGGAAGATCGTTCCAGACGAAATAACATTAGAATAGTAGGGCTCCCCGAAACGAATAAATATAATGATTTGCTGAATTTTACATTTATAATTCTACCCCAGGCGTTAGGCTTTCCGGCCTCTCAATTGCCTTTAGTAGTGGAAAGAGCCCACAGGATTGGTCCCCCTAATACAAAGGTGAATGGATCTCCCAGAAATAGGATGTGTATAGTTAAATTTCTTAAATTCCAAGATAAACTAGAAATACTAAAACTATACAAGAAATTTGACTCCTTCACAATAGCTAACAACAGATTATTGCTATTTAAGGATTTCTCGAATGAGACCTCTGCAAAGAGGAAATTAATGGTTCCGTATTGTACACAATTTATTAACAACGGTCTTAAAGCTTGTTTAATTTATCCAGCTAAAATTGTAATAGATATTAATGATAAGCGTATTATTCTCAATAATTCAACTGAAGCACAGGAATTTGCAGCAACCAAATTGTAAGATGCATAGGTATTCCTTTGTCTTAGAAGCATATAACTGATACCCGTATGTATACGTCTGCAGAATCTTGGTGGTCAATACGGCCCATTTGTATGAAATGTCAATTTTTATACTTATACAAGGAACTTCACACAGGATTCTCTGTTCTACATGTACAGATAGGTGTTTTTAATTTTTTTTTTCTTTCCTCTTTGTTGTTTTATTTTTTGGTTCTTTTCCTCTCTCCCCCCTCCTCCGCCTCAATTTACCCATATTTATGGAATTACTACGCCTCTCAGATTTTAAATGACTACTGATATATTTCAAAACCTTAAGGTTCTTTCTTGGAACGTAGGAGGTATTACCTCGCCAATGAAATGCAAACTTATTATAAAATCCCTTGCTTCCCACTGTCCACAGGTGGTGTTTCTGCAGGAGACTCACTTAAAAGATTCAGAGATAACGAAACTAAAGATAAAATGGGTAGGTGAGGTTATTGCTACCCCAGTTAATAACAGAAAAGCAGGAGTTGCTATATTATTATTGCATAAAAATTTAGAGTATAAGATTAAAAATGTTGAATATGATCCCGAGGCTAGATTTACTATTTTGCAAATTACGATCAATAATATTGACTTTGTATTATGTAACATTTATGGGCCAAATGTTCACACTCCCATATTTTAGGAAAAAATGAAAGTTAAATTATTCCCGTTTGTCTCTCAGAATCTTATCATAGGGGGAGATTTTAATATTGCAATATGCCCGGAGTTAGATAGACTCTCAGGGAAAAAGACAAGGGAGTATAATAAACAAGCAAAATGCCTGAAACTATTTTGTCAGAAACTTAAGCTTCTAGATATTTGGCGGGTTGAAAATTCAGATGCTAGAGGCTTCTCTTGTGAGTCCAAAGTACATAGAACTTTCTTGACAATCGATATGTTTTTTATCTCAGAATCATTATCGATTTTAAAAATGAAAGCAGAGATTGCTGATATAGTTATCTCTGATCATGCTATTATTTCTTTAGCCTTCCCCTCGTTATCTAGACCCAAAGATAAAAGTCAAAACTTCATATTTCCGCGATTTTGGCTTAATAATCCTAGATTTAATGCATGGTTAAAACAAAAGTGGAAAGATTATGTTACTTGTAATATTTCGCATATTAACAATATTGAAGTATTTTGGGAAGCCTCAAAAGCGGTATTAAGAGGGGAAATTAAATCATACCTAAATGCCTGGAACAAGAAAAAAAAAGAGCAGTTGAGATACAGTTTGCACATCAGGTGAAAAATGCTCTTAGGAGATATTATAAGGAAAGAACGTCAACTAATTGGAAGAAATACTGTGATGCCAGGAATAACCGTGAGGTATTCCTTAATAAGAAATCACATATAGAAGATCTTAAATTAAACCTAAAATTTAAAGCATTTCATGGTGCATCAGCAAAACATCTAGCCAGCTTAACTGAAAATATAAAAAGTAAGAATTATATCTCAGCAATTAAAGCAGGCAAGGATAGATATACAGATTCTGAAAATATTTTGAAAGTATTCCACAGCTTTTATCAAAATCTCTATAATAAAACTGATGTTAACAGGCCAAATCTTGATAACTTTCTGTCTAAAATTTCATTTCCTCAGTTTTCTGAAGAACGACTATCAGAGTTAAACGCTCGTATTACAGGGGAAGAAATGGCAAAAGCAATAGAGAGAGTAAAATTAAATAAGGCAGCAGGGCCTGATTTTTTACCCGCAGAATATTATAAAATTTTATCCCAAGAAATTAATTAAACTCTTGAAAGGCTTTATAATGAGTATTACTCCCATAGCAATACAATGTCTAACTATTTTACAGCAGCTAATATAACTTTAATTCCTAAAAAAGACAAAGAAAGAGAAGATCCAACTTTGTATAGACCAATATCGGTCCTCAATGTGGATTATAAAATCTTGACGTCAATCATTGCAGCAAGGCTAGTGTCTGGCCTATCTGAGATTATACATCCTGATCAGACTGGGTTTATTCAGGGAAGAAATTCTGCTAAAAATATTCGAAAGGTGATTATGCTTCTGGATTATATGTGGAATATAGATCAAATTAAAAAAAAGGAAACTTATATTGACTTGGCTCTTATTACGGTAGATGCAGAAAAAGCCTTCGATTCTATCACGTGGCATTATCTATTCAGGGCTTTAGAACAATTTGGGTTCCAGGAGCAATTTGTGCAGTTTGTCCATAAGATTTATCGGAATCCGAACTCATATTTACTGATCAACGGTATGCTTTCACCCAAAATAATACTGGGTAGGGGAACAAGGCAAGGATGTCCCTTGTCACCCCTGTTGTTTAATATTGCTATAGAACCGCTGGCTATTTGGTTAAGGGAAATCTTGAGTGGTATCTCAGTAGGGTCACAAAACTTGAAAATCCTGCTTTATGCAGATGATCTCTTACTTTTCTTAGATAAAACGGCATCTAATATACCATTAATTCTACAAATATTTGCTGATTTTAGTTCCTTCTCGGGATATAAAATTAATTATGCAAAAAGTGAGTTATTGTGGATAATTAAATCAAGAGTGAGTTGCTCAAGCCTTCCCTTTAAAGTTGTAGACCGGCTGAAATATTTGGGCATAATATTGCACAGAGATCCACAAAAATGGTATAATCTGAATTTTTCTCCCCTATTACAGAAGGTTAAGAACAATCTAGAAGTATGGGCTTCCTTCCCACTATCTATATCCGCCCGTGTGAACTTAATAAAATCTATTGTGTTTCCTCAGATCTTGTATCCGTTACAAAATTTACCGTTATTCTTTACTAACAGTGACCTGAGGAAATTTGATCAGTATCAAACTAAATTTATCTGGGGTAATAAGAAAGCTCGTATTTCCCTGATCAGATTGACACACAAAAAAACACAAGCAGGTTTAGCTCTTCCCAATCTAAGACTATATAATATTGCCACTTTAGTTAAATTTGCTCTTGATTGGATAACTGATTCAAATAATGTTGCCACCATTGAGCTAGAAAGACAATGTATTGCTCCCTTCTCTCTGAAAGCTGTTTTACACAGTGTAATTAAACATCTTCCATCAAAAATTTTAATATTATTTTCTATTAAAAATGTAATAATAGCATGGCAGAAATTGTGTAAAATCATGGAAGTAGATCCACATTTTTCCAAATTTCTTCCCATAAGAGGTAATCCAGAATTTATGCCAGGAAAACAATATAAGGCATTTAAAAACTGGGAGGAAAACGGGCAGGTATTGGTGTCCCAGGCTATGTTGGATAGCCAGCAAATATATCCTTTAAATACTTTTTTTCAACAATTCAATCTGGCCAGGAACAATATGTAGGCTTATTTTCAACTTTGGCATTTCTTGTATAAATGCTCCCTTGTTGGGGATTGGGAATCCAAATGGGATGAGATTAATATATGCATAGATAAATTTAGAAGTGGCATCACCTCAATATCTCTCATATATGATATAATGCTCGCTAAACAAGGTACCTTAATCGTAGAGAAAATTTGCAATAGCTGGACAGGTATCTTCCCCTCTGTGGACCCAGATCTGATCAGTCAGAGTTTTCATACAGTAAATAAATGCGTGATTGCGAGGTCTTTAAAAGAGTCTCATCTCAAACTCATTAATAAATATTACGTGACGCCGGCTAGAATGGCTCAATTCTATCCTACACAAGCTTTTGTTTGTCCCCGTTGTTCCCTTGTCAATGCTAATTTAATGCATATATTGTGGACTTGTCCCAAAATAAGGCAATTTTGGTCTAAAATACAATATTGGGCTAACCTACTATTTAATTTATCTGTTCAACTTTCTCCTGAGGTGGTATTCTTTCTCGGATTACATAATCAGATAAAAAAAAAAATTTTTCACTCATACACAACCATTATACTTATAGCTAGGTTTCTTATATTTAAAAATTGGCGGATGCACAACGCGCCACCCTTTACGCTTTTCTCAAAGAAAAACAGGTCCAAATTATCTTTGAAGCATTTCACACGCAATTTACGCCAGAAAAACGTATTGGTAAATTCATTCACAGCTGGCTCCCAATTATTAAGTCTTACTCTTTGGAAGTCCAGAAAAATATTCTAATGCTGTTTCTAAGCTCTCAGAGTTTTGCAGATTTAGTTGTACATGGGCTCTTTCCACCGTTATGGGTATCCAATTTTAGGGAATCGGACTTTGTGGAGGAAAGGGTTTCAAGTTGAGGTGGGGGAGAGAGGGAGACAGGAGGGGTACAGTGTGTTCCCGCTTGTGTCTCTTTTTTTTTGAGTACATATTCTTTGTCTGGTAAGAATGAACCACGTTAAAGCAGTTGATTATGCCAGTTATTGTCTTGCAATTAAAACACAGTATAAAGTGCTTTTCGCAGTTATATTTATGTTAGAATTATTGCTGGTAAGACTTTGTAATATGAGGTAATTCTTTGTTAGTATATTGCCCCTTATTTGGATGTTCATATTAAGCATGTGAAATTTAAGGGAAAGGGGGAAAAAGGAATAAAAGGAGAAAAATGATTTAACTAACTTATGCAATCACAACTTAGAGGGTCTCCCAATTCCATCTGAACTTTTTTTTTTTTTAAAGTGATTTTTATTGGCTGGGCGTATAGAGAGAGCTCTGCTCATACAATATAAATAACTATATGATAGACCACTCAATAATGCCCAAAACTTTATACAATAGTGACTAAGGTCATTAAACTGCATTCTGAGAGACTTGAGAAAGGAGAGAGGCAGTGAAGAGACAGCACAAAGTGCTCCTATAATGTCTGCAGCTCCTCAGAGGAACGGCCATCTTAGAACCCGCATGGAAGATTATGCGACTACAGCTGATATAATAGCCTTTAACCGGTGCGCACTGTTTCTGCATTCCTGTTTAACCCTCTGAGGCTTTCCAGCGCTAGATCCCGAAGTTGAGAAAACTATGTTGAACCTATTGTGAGACCCTCTGAGAACCAAACCAACACTATAGCTATACACTGCATGCAGGGATGACTATGGAGACACAGATTGTCAAGGCTCTACACTGGTTAATCAACAAATTGGACACGCACTTTGACACCCTAAGTCAGGATCTGAAGTCTTTAACCTCTCCGCTACAGGGATTTGCAAAAGAAACTTCAGTAATACATGATGCTAGCATAAAAGAACCGGTAGTCACTAAATGGCAGCGCGCAGAGACTGTACACGTAGGAACCGCAACTACTGATGGCCACAACAAAGTTAATGCACATCGCTTCCTTCTCATACCTGCAGATATTCAGCGGACCCTAGAAGAGATTATGGGAAGCTACCCACATCGTGGATTGTGCTGTTCTTGCGATGACTGCTGCCAGCCTGGGAGGATCCCTGAAACTAAAGCCTACATTCTAACCTACCTGAAGGTGGGAGCGGGAGGAACGGGCGCCTTGACATCTCCAAAACACGGACAGTATCCCCATTTCTGTCTCTCATTGCTGCATGCCCGGGAGACCCGGCCTGACATATGGCGGCTCTTCAGTCTCTGCAACCCCTTTAGCAACTGTATCAACTCTTCAGCTTAGTCGCTGAAGAGAGGGATTGGCTGATTGTTTTTTTTTTTCTACACTATGGACGGTTCATTATGAGATATATGGTTATCCTCCTGTTGAGGTCACTGTACACTAGTTAAAATAGTACGATGTTTTAACCTCATTTTGCACTGGACATGCAGACTTTCTATATGTATTGTTTGTATGAGGATTATTTTATGTCTATCTCTTTTAGTTCCAATCTTTGATTCTGCATTAACTCCTACACATGTATCTCAATTAATTCTCTGTACTATAATTCTAATATTTGAGCCTTGTTACCTATATACCTGAGACAGGAATACTTTTGCTTGTACCTTCCACATACCTTCTTAACATTTATGTAGCGAGTGGCTATCTATGTTATATAGGTAACTCGTACCTCTAAAATATTTATGCTATTGGCTCAAAAGTTATTCCAAATGTAACTACTCTTTAGGAAGATGCTTGCACTATTCTGCATTAACTCCTACACATGTATCTCAATTAATTCTCTGCATTATAATGCTAATATTTCAGCCTTGTTACCTATATACCTGAGACTGGAATACTTTTGCTTGTACCTTCCATATACTTTCTTAACACGCATGTAGCGAGTGGCTATCTATGTTATATAGGTAACTTGTATCTCTAAAATATTTACGTTATTGGCTCAAAAGTTATACCAAATGTAACTACTCTTTAGGAAGATGCTTGCACTCAATATGTCATGAGGGGTAAATCCCACGTCGCATCTTAACTCACTAAGGCCTAGATTTGGAGTTCGGCGGTAAAAGGGCTGTTAACGCTCCGCGGGCTTTTTTCTGGCCGCACCATAAATTTAACTCTGGTATCGAGAGTTTAATCAAATGCTGCGTTAGGCTCCAAAAAAGGAGCGTAGAGCATTTTTACCGCAAATGCAACTCTCGATACCAGAGTTGCTTACGGACGCGGCCGGCCTCAAAAACGTGCTCGTGCACGATTCTCCCATAGGAAACAATGGGGCTGTTTGAGCTGAAAAAAAACCTAACACCTGCAAAAAAGCAGCGTTCAGCTCCTAACGCAGCCCCATTGTTTCCTATGGGGAAACACTTCCTACGTCTGCACCTAACACCCTAACATGTACCCCGAGTCTAAACACCCCTAACCTTACACTTATTAACCCCTAATCTGCCGCCCCCGCTATCGCTGACCCCTGCATATTTTTTTTAACCCCTAATCTGCCGCTCCGTAAACCGCCGCAACCTACGTTATCCCTATGTACCCCTAATCTGCTGCCCTAACATCGCCGACCCCTATATTATATTTATTAACCCCTAATCTGCCCCCCTCAACGTCGCCGACACCTGCCTACACTTATTAACCCCTAATCTGCCGAGCGGACCTGAGCGCTACTATAATAAAGTTATTAACCCCTAATCCGCCTCACTAACCCTATCATAAATAGTATTAACCCCTAATCTGCCCTCCCTAACATCGCCGACACCTACCTTCAATTATTAACCCCTAATCTGCCGAGCGGACCTCACCGCTACTATAATAAATGTATTAACCCCTAAAGCTAAGTCTAACCCTAATACTAACACCCCCCTAATTTAAATATAATTTACATCTAACGAAATAAATTAACTCTTATTAAATAACTTATTCCTATTTAAAGCTAAATACTTACCTGTAAAATAAATCCTAATATAGCTACAATATAAATTATAATTATATTATAGCTATTTTAGGATTAATATTTATTTTACAGGCAACTTTGTAATTATTTTAACCAGGTACAATAGCTATTAAATAGTTAAGAACTATTTAATAGTTACCTAGTTAAAATAATAACAAATTTACCTGTAAAATAAATCCTAACCTAAGATATAATTAAACCTAACACTACCCTATCAATAAAATAATTAAATAAACTACCTACAATTACCTACAATTAACCTAACACTACACTATCAATAAATTAATTAAACACAATTGCTACAAATAAATACAATTAAATAAACTAGCTAAAGTACAAAAAATAAAAAAGAACTAAGTTACAAAAAATAATAAAATATTTACAAACATAAGAAAAATCTTACAACAATTTTAAACTAATTACACCTACTCTAAGCCCCCTAATAAAATAACAAAGCCCCCCCAAAATAAAAAATGCCCTACCCTATTCTAAATTAAAAAAGTTACAAGCTCTTTTACCTTACCAGCCCTGAACAGGGCCCTTTGCGGGGCATGCCCCAAGGATTTCAGCTCTTTTGCCTGTAAAAAAAAACATACCATACCCTCCCCCAACATTACAACCCACCACCCACATACCCCTAATCTAACCCAAACCCCCCTTAAATAAACCTAACACTAAGCCCCTGAAGATCTTCCTACCTTGTCTTCACCATACCAGGTTCACCGATCCGTCCTGGCTCCAACATCTTCATCCAACCCAAGCGGGGGTTGGCGATCCATCATCCGGTGCTGAAGAGGTCCAGAAGAGGCTCCAAAGTCTTCCTCCTATCCGGCAAGAAGAGGACATCCGGACCGGCAAACATCTTCTCCAAGCGGCATCTTCAATCTTCTTCCATCCGGTGCGGAGCGGGTCCATCTTGAAGCAGGCGACGCGGATCCATCCTCTTCTTCCGTTGTCTCCCGACGAATGACGGTTCCTTTAAGGGACGTCATCCAAGATGGCGTCCCTCGAATTCCGATTGGCTGATAGGATTCTATCAGCCAATCGGAATTAAGGTAGGAATTTTCTGATTGGCTGATGGAATCAGCCAATCAGAATCAAGTTCAATCCGATTGGCTGATCCAATCAGCCAATCAGATTGAGCTCGCATTCTATTGGCTGATCGGAACAGCCAATAGAATGCGAGCTCAATCTGATTGGCTGATTGGATCAGCCAATCGGATTGAACTTGATTCTGATTGGCTGATTCCATCAGCCAATCAGAAAATTCCTACCTTAATTCCGATTGGCTGATAGAATCCTATCAGCCAATCGGAATTCGAGGGACGCCATCTTGGATGACGTCCCTTAAAGGAACCGTCATTCGTCGGGAGACAACGGAAGAAGAGGATGGATCCGCGTCGCCTGCTTCAAGATGGACCCGCTCCGCACCGGATGGAAGAAGATTGAAGATGCCGCTTGGAGAAGATGTTTGCCGGTCCGGATGTCCTCTTCTTGCCGGATAGGAGGAAGACTTTGGAGCCTCTTCTGGACCTCTTCAGCACCGGATGATGGATCGCCAACCCCCGCTTGGGTTGGATGAAGATGTTGGAGCCAGGACGGATCGGTGAACCTGGTATGGTGAAGACAAGGTAGGAAGATCTTCAGGGGCTTAGTGTTAGGTTTATTTAAGGGGGGTTTGGGTTAGATTAGGGGTATGTGGGTGGTGGGTTGTAATGTTGGGGGGGGGTATGGTATGTTTTTTTTTACAGGCAAAAGAGCTGAAATCCTTGGGGCATGCCCCGCAAAGGGCCCTGTTCAGGGCTGGTAAGGTAAAAGAGTTTGTAACTTTTTTAATTTAGAATAGGGTAGGGCATTTTTTATTTTGGGGGGCTTTGTTATTTTATTAGGGGGCTTAGAGTAGGTGTAATTAGTTTAAAATTGTTGTAAGATTTTTCTTATGTTTGTAAATATTTTATTATTTTTTGTAACTTAGTTCTTTTTTATTTTTTGTACTTTAGCTAGTTTATTTAATTGTATTTATTTGTAGCAATTGTGTTTAATTAATTTATTGATAGTGTAGTGTTAGGTTAATTGTAGGTAATTGTAGGTAGTTTATTTAATTATTTTATTGATAGAGTAGTGTTAGGTTTAATTATATCTTAGGTTAGGATTTATTTTACAGGTAAATTTGTTATTATTTTAACTAGGTAACTATTAAATAGTTCTTAACTATTTAATAGCTATTGTACCTGGTTAAAATAATTACAAAGTTACCTGTAAAATAAATATTAATCCTAAAATAGCTATAATATAATTATAATTTATATTGTAGCTATATTAGGATTTGTTTTACAGGCAAGTATTTATCTTTAAATAGGAATAATTTATTTAATAAGAGTTAATTAATTTCGTTAGATTAAAATTATATTTAACTTAGGGGGGTGTTAGTGTTAGGGTTAGACTTAGCTTTAGGGGTTAATCAATTTATTAGAATAGCGGTGAGCTCCGGTCGTCAGATTAGGGGTTAATAATTGAAGTTAGGTGTTGGCGATGTTAGGGAGGGCAGATTAGGGGTTAATACTATTTATGATAGGGTTAGTGAGGCGGGTTAGGGGTTAATAACTTTATTATAGTAGCGCTCAGGTCCGCTCGGCAGATTAGGGGTTAATAAGTGTAGGCAGGTGTCGGCGACGTTGAGGGGGGCAGATTAGGGGTTAATAAATATAATATAGGGGTCGGCGGTGTTAGGGGTAGCAGATTAGGGGTACATAGGGATAACGTAGGTGGCGGCGCTTTGCGGTCGGAAGATTAGGGGTTAATTATTTTAAGTAGCTGGCGGCGACGTTGTGGGGGGCAGGTTAGGGGTTAATAAATGTAATACAGGGGTCGGCGGGGTTAGGGGCAGCAGATTAGGGGTACATAAGTATAACGTAGGTGGCGGTCGGCAGATTAGGGGTTAAAAATTTTAATCGAGTGGCGGCGGTGTGGGGGGACCTCGGTTTAGGGGTACATAGGTAGTTTATGGGTGTTAGTGTACTTTAGGGTACAGTAGTTAAGAGCTTTATGAACCGGCGTTAGCCAGAAAGCTCTTAACTCCTGCTATTTTCAGGCGGCTGGAATCTTGTCGTTAGAGATCTAACGCTCACTTCAGAAACGACTCTAAATACCAGCGTTAGAAAGATCCCATTGAAAAGATAGGCTACGCAAATGGCGTAGGGGGATCTGCGGTATGGAAAAGTCGCGGCTGAAAAGTGAGCGTTAGACCCTTTAATCACTGACTCCAAATACCAGCGGGCGGCCAAAACCAGCGTTAGGAGCCTCTAACGCTGGTTTTGACGGCTACCGCCGAACTCCAAATCTAGGCCTAAGCATGTTATCCATAGTGACCTGGGTATCATATGTCCCCCTCACAAGTGATATGTTTCATATAGTTTATTACTATAATAATTATATAATATTATTCTGACAGCAAATTCCCTATTATAGATACTTTATTCTCGAGTTAATCTACAGGTCCCATAAGTACTACTAGTAAGACAGCTGAGTCTATTAATTAGCTCATATATTTATTCAATAGTTTATTGCTTGGTTAGCCTAATAGGTAGTCTGGAGTACTGAACATTTCCTTAATAGGTGCTGTCGTGTTTGCTATATGTAGGAACATTTCATATATATGAACTGAGGGGTCACACATCTCATCTTCCCCCTTGCAGTTATATTTGATAGGTATCACTCCCTGACATATAGGACGTAGTCCCCTCATATCATCATCCCTGTCCTATGCTCTACAACATATCCTCCCTTAGGGAATAAATAGATTGCCCTGACCTCTCCCCCCAACTACTATCGATACACATACCCTCGCCCCATAGATACACACATCACACAAGATCCCCCACATTGTTCCTTACTTTAGTCATTGTTTTGTACACCTATGACATACATAGTTTTATAAATAACCCATATTGCAACCCTATCAAGGTCAGCTCCGCCCCCCCAAATTTTTCCTCCCCTTCCACAATTTGAGTGGCTCTTGCCCACTGCAATCCCTCTTCTTTCCGGTTCTCTACGACCCACTCGAGGTCATCCTAAATGCTAACACCCCACATCACCGTAGACATTCCCATTCTATTCATGTTAGTGGTGTGGAGATCAGATCTCAATTATTAAAATATAAAATGAAGCTTCATCTTCGCTTGCCCAAGCTTATACTTGACACCTCTTTAGACACAACTTAAGTCTCTATTTGTTAAGGCTGACCTTTTCATATTATTTTTATCATAATTATCTTTGTGAGCCTTAAAACTCATGACTCAACTTGATACCTAGCACAGTTACTCCTTTACTAGCCGCATGGATAAAATGTATATCACAATACTACGTGTTGTACTCTAATGTTGATCTTATGAATGGGTAAATGTTGTATTCTTTACTCTTTTTGTTTTGTGAAACTTCAATAAAAAATTAAAAAAAAAAAAGACACGTTACACATTCTATCTGGGACAAATAATTTCAGCCCACCATTGTGCGCGGCAAAAAAATGTGGTTATTTAGGATCGATTCAGATGTTTTCGAATTTCATTTTCGGATAGATTCGAATTCGGATACATTTGAATGCATTTGTTTCGGATTCGTTCGGATTCAAATAAATTCAGATGTATTCGGATGTATTCGGTTCGGATTCGATTCGTAAATTTGGAAGTTCGGTATGTGTTAGGTGAGATGTTCTGTGTATTAGACTAGTATTATGTACTGTAGTGTTAGGTGTAACCCATAGCAGAGTGATATAACCTAATATACAGTACAATACTAGTGTAATTGTGATTAGTCCATGGCCATCCGAATGTTGCGAATAAATCCAAACTAATTCGGATTTATTCGTTAGATTCAGTGCTACGGTAATTTTGAAATTCGAATCGATCCGAATCTCTGAATTTGACAAATTCGTCCGAATTTAAATTCGGAACGAAACGAAACGCACATGTCTAACCATCATCACAAGTGAGATCTCATATTATAAGCACCTTAGACTGTATACTATTAAGGGCCATCCCCAGGAGAGCACACCACCATCAATTTTTTTTTAACATATATGGTCATTTAACATGTGCTGTGTATACTAATATGCTATTTAATTTTGTTTGTTTGATAATTCATGGATCCATGATTTTATTATTTTTGTCATTTTAAGTTGATTTTATATCTGGATTTAATGCTATCCGAATAAACACCATCATCTGTATTTTCACCAAAAAAAAAAAAAAAAAGTGATTTTTATTGAGGTTTAACTTACAAACATATAAATATCAAAAATGTCTTACAGTGCGATAATCAGCAGCACGTTAATTAAGCTTAGCATAATAATCCTGGAAAACACAATGTGCATGCATGCCAAAATAAAATTACATACCATACCTCATTTTTACTATATATATAAATCCCTTTATATGGAAATCTCAAGAACCATTAACAATTTCCCCCTTTTGAAAAAAAAACCCAGCCACTTTTGGACTGCTAACTGTAGGTTAGAATTGAGATGGGGATATGAGGGATAAGGAATGAAAGGGAGGACCACTTGTGGGTCCTTTAGTAGATTGTGGCAAATTGAGTGATATGATGATAATAATAATAATATGGGAGCCAATATTATGGAGAGCTAAAAGAATAAAAATTATAGCACATTACCCATTATAGCAGACAGATATAAAGAAAGATATGGGCTGTGATATGAATGGTTATGGGCGAAGGAGCGGATTACAAACTGTGCTAGGGGGACTGGCAGAGCTGGTATTTAAGACTAAGTTGTGATTTAGCTTACAATAGTTTTAAGAAGAGCAAATAACCTGTTCTTTCACGTGAAATCTGCAGCTACCAGTTTTAAGATATTCTGTGGCCAGCCAAAACTGAACCAGAGCTAACATGAATAAAGTAAGGCTAGAACATTACCAATATCTCTTATTACAGTTCAGCACTTCAATATTTAGAGGTAAATAACCCTGCTCCAATATGGGTATATAGTTGTTCATGAGTGCCTAAGGGATAGGTTTTAGGTGTCAAAGTAAAGACTCTGAATGAACTAAGAGAGCCAAGGAGGAATCTAAGCATAGTCTAATCACAATGAAACAGGATAACATAATATTTCTACTCACCAGTACAGGATTAGTATGAGCAAAGCAATTGACAAAAAACACAAATACGATTAAAGTTTGTCCAGAGGCTCATAAAAAGAATACACAGGCATTTGGGTATCAAAAATACAAGGAAAGGAACATAAATAAATAAACAGCAACAGGGGTCAGCTTTAAGCTAAAAAGCCCAAGTAATGTATAGGACCAAAATATCTAGAAACCATCTGAACTTTTAATGGCTAAGATTGTGGTAATTCCTAAACCAGGCAGAAATCCAAAATATTGCTCAAATTACCGTCCCATTTCACTTATCAATCAGGACCTTAAAATCTTCACTAAAATTCTTGCCAACTGTCTTAAATCAACATTGTCCCGTCTGGTCCACCCCGACCAGGTCGGTTTCATAAAAGATAGGGAAGCCCCAGACAATATTAGATGCATCATAGACTACTACTTATCTCAGTCCAAAACGCCTTCTCTGCTCCTCTCGTTGGATGCAGAGAAGGCTTTGATAGAATTGATTGGAAATATTTACTGCAGGTGCTTCACAATATGGGATTCAGAGGTCCTTTTGTAACTGCAATCGAGATGATATACTCTAACCCTTCAGCGCAAGTTACAGCAACAGGGTACAAGTCTAAAATTTTCCCCATTTTAAACGGAACTAGGCAGGGATGTCCTCTGTCACCCCTCCTATTCGCCCTTTGCATAGAACCTCTAGCAGCGCGAATAAGAGATTCCCCAGATATTTCAGGATTTAAACTTAGATCTACTGAATATAAATTGACGTTGTTTGCGGCTGACATTTTACTAACAATCACCAAACCATTGATCTCTCTCCCTAATTTATACCAACTATTAGACAAATTTTCATCTATCTCAGGTTACAAAATTAACCTAGAAAAATGCGAAGCCCTCCCTATCATATTGCCATCCCATACACAAAAGCTGATAGAATTAAATTTCACCATGAAATGGGCCACACACACTATTAAATATTTAGGCATAAACTTAACAAGGAAGGTAGGCAGCTGCTCAATAAGGAGTGAAAACAAGGGCTGCCAAAAAAGTTACAAAAATTGAATCTTTAATTACTCATTCATACGCACTCTTTCTTTTTTAGCACACGTTGGATTAAGCACATGATGGCATTCATTTTGTGCATTTACTTAGCACTTGTTGGCTTTTGCATGCGTCAGTTTTTTGCACTTTTAGCTTATACGCTCATCACATGCACACCAGTAGTTCCGCTATTTGATGTTAATGGGTGTTGTTTTTTTTTTTAGCATGCTTAGTCTCTTGTGCACCTCTGTATGTTTGGCCTATCGTCAGGATATAGCTCATTACTTGCAAGAGCTACTTTATTTAAGCATAAGGTTACTTTTTTTACCCCACCTTTATTGTTATGTTTAAATAATTGTCTGTATTTTGATTAACTCATTACCTGCCTGTTAATCATTTTATTTCATTCTTGTGAACTGCTGGTGCAATGCCGCATTGCATTGCCCCCGGGTTGATTTCCGGCGATGTCTACCCGCCTCCTCAGAGCAGGCGGACAGGTTATGGAGCAGAGGTCTTTAGACCGCTGCTTCATAACTTGTGGTTCTGGCGAGCCTGTAGGTTCGCCAGAAACACAGGTCATCAAGCTCCCTTCAGATCTTGATAATTCAGCCCCTAAGTGTTTTTTTTGCAAGCTGGCTGATATAATCCCATCTGCTCAGCTTTACAAATCATATACAGATCATCTAATGCATTCTAATCAGTCTAATGCTGCTCTTATTTTTAAGAGTATCTGTCCTCCCTCTGTTTTTTCAACACAGGGGAGTTCTTCAGATTTTGCTTGAGGATTTAAAGATTTTGTACGCTCTACTATATCTGAGATGTTGGAGGTCATGTCCCCTCCAAGTAAGCATAACAAGGTGGTTACTGATAAACCCTCTACTAGCTTATCTAATTTAAGTAAGTCTAAATCTGTTAAACGGAATGTTCCAGGCCTTGGTTCTTCTGATTTCTCCTCTGAGGGTGAAGTGTTTTCAGATGATGAAGAGTCAGTCTCTGATCAGGAAACTGCATCTTCCTTTTTTTTGTTTAAGCTTGAACACCTTTGTTCTCTTTTTAGAGAAGTGTTATGTACTTTAGTTGTTTACATTTTTATGTTCTACCTAAATCATGAAAAAAAAAAATTAGGGTTTCACGTTCCTTTAGTTAATCAGCTTAATCAAAACTATATCAATTATACCATTTTCAGCTGACTTTTAGATCAAAGCCTTAACTTCTTGTTGGACAACAAACATTATCTAGCCTTTAAAGGGAAATTAAACCCCAATTGTTTTCTTTTATCATTCAGATAGAGTATCATTCCAGTTGACTTCTATTATTCAATATATTTTGTTCTCTTTGGTATCCTGTGTTTAAAAGCTGGTAGGTAGGCTCAGGGGTGTGCACGTGTCTGGAGTACTATATGGAAGCAGTTTTGCAAAAATGATTTGAATAATTTTACATATTGTGGAAGCACGGCTGCCATGTAATTCTCCAGACACGTGCACGTTACCTTCCTAGTTATGCTATTCAACTAAAAATAACATTAGAATAAAGTAAATTTGATAACAGAATTAAATTGAACACATTTTTTTTTAAATTGTATATATATATGTCATTTACCTGTACCCTGACACATTTGACAGGATGTGGCAGTCTCATAGTCATGCAATGGCGTCACAACCTGAGTGAGACTGGGTGGTGTGGATTTGAGGGTTTTAAATGGGCAAGGTCAAACAATCAGGGGGGTATTGCTAGGTACATTAACCCTTTGGCTGCTAAGCCATTTCCCACCTGGGTGCTAATATTTTTATTTGATTTTTTATTTTTGACATTTTTTTTTTTTTTAAACTTTTATATTTTTTTTTACAGACCCCCAAAACTTACACTGTTGGAAAGGTTCGGCGATTACCTTTCCAACAGTGGGTCTTGGGGGTCTGTAGCTGCTGAGATACAGGCTTCTAAGCAGCATACCCCCTCCTCCTATACTTAACATTGTTATGTATAAATAAAAATGCGCGATGACGTCATCACGTAAGCCCCGGGGATGCCCGTCACTCTATAGGCACGATCGCCGGGGGAAGCAACATTAAGGAGCCCCCATATCTCCCTCAAGGTGGGAGAGTGCTCATGACGGCTCTGAGCCGTCATTAGCACCAGAGTGAGAAACTCTGTGATGACTCAGAACCGTCATTAGCACTCAAAGGGTTAAGGTGACCAGGGGTATGGCTCGGCAGTACCTGTTTTTTTTTTTTTCATTTTGAAACCAGAACATTTACAGGAAAGGGCATAAAGAACTTTAACTATTACCATCTAGCAAAATGTGTGACAGTTGGTAACGCTGAGTCTGGAATGAACCGTGCCAGCAATTGGGAAACATGGCAGACGCTGATCTTGCTTGTAGTCAGGACAAACACAAGTTATAGCAAGTGACATTTTCTTGCCAGGTCTGCAGAGGTGTATTCCTTTCAACCAATAAAGGTACCGGAGTTGTCCTTATTAGCTAAAGAGAATTAATATGAGTACACAGCTAATAGTGCCGTATTAATTTCAGTTTGATTTTTTTGAAATATTTTATTTTTTTCAGCATGTTTAAATACAACCTTTTAAATTCATAATTCGCAAAGTTACATTTCTGATGCATTCTAATTGTTCATTTTGCTATTATGAATGTTCTTTAATTAAAAAAATGTGGAAAAATAACTTTGAGCATGAACAGAAAACCTATTTAAAATACAGAAATGTAATCTGTACTTCTTTATTTTGAATGTTCTTTCTATTTTTCTGAATTTAATGTTACATTCCAAACCATACAATAGAGGGGAACATACAAAATTGCAAAATAAAGATTTTCTAAGAAACAATAAACACTCAGTATCGCAAAACAAATGTTCAGACATTTGTTCAGCCATTTGAATTACATTACTTTAACATTTAACCACCCCATTTAACATTGTATCTAATACTTTTTCGTATGTTCTACATCAAAATGTTTTGGATTTTACTCTTGAAAAGTAAATAGGTATTTCTAAGAAACAGGTTCTAGTTTACAGTTTGCAGTTAGAAGCAGGGGAAATTCCATTAAACTTTCAATAGTCTGAAATTGTTTTAAACAGAACAAACAGGATGCTGTAATATTTGTTAATAGCCGTACAGTAAAATTAGAGGAAATTCCTACTAGAAACATTGTTTACTATAGCAATAAATGTTGTTGCAGACTATGTGGAGGTCATTACTATTATTATTATTGACTTTAGTATTTACAACTAAAATAAAAAAACAATCTACATATTAATAATTATTATTGTTGTCAGTTTTGAACTTTAAAGGGACATTTTACTCTAAAATGTTCTCCCCTTTAATCTGTTCTCAATGGTCCATTTTACCTGCTGAAGTGTATTTACTTGATTGTAAACATATACTTTACCTTTATTTTGTTATTAGAAAATGGCTACTTTTGCCGGTTGTATCCCCACCTACACTGAAAATATAAGTAACAATCATATTCTCTGTAGAAAATATATGTAAATAGGAGACAATAGCACTGATGAATCCCCCATTGTGGGGTATTAGGGAGAGAGACATTTTGTATCTGAAATAGCTGCTAGTATTTATTCAACCCCACCAGCAATATTTATCTTTTTAATACCTTACATAAATAACATTCGGCTAGATTACGAGTTTTGCGGTATGAGAAAAAAGCTGCGTTAAGACTCTTTTTCACTACCGCTGGTATTATGAGTCTTGCAGGTTTAGCTGCACCGCACACTTTTTTGCCGTAACGCAACGTAATTACCACAGCTTTCAAAAAGTCCTTTTTCAATGGGACTTCCATAGCGCAGGTATTACGAGTCTGCCTGGGAGGCTAAAAAGTGAGCGGTACAGCCAATATCGTCAAGATCCATACCGTAAACTGAAAGTCAGTAGTTATGGGTTTTATGCTACAACGCTGTAACATAAAACTCATAACTAAAGTGCTAAAAAGTACACTAACACCCATAAACTACCTATTAACCCCAAAACCCGAGGCCCTCTCGCATCGCAAATAATAAAACAAAATTATTATCCCCCAGGGCTGGGTGGGGGAGGTGCTACACACAACTTACGAGAAAAAAAGGGCCAGGGGAGTGGCGATCCTCTTCCGCAGAGGTCTAGACTACACTATCTCGCAATCTCTAGTTGATACTGAAGGCAGATTTGTAATGGTAAACATGACAATAGGGGAACTTCGAATGGTTATCTGTGGGGTATATGGACATACTGAAAAGAAAACTTTTCTCACACAGTTACAGACCAAGCTTATACAGTTTGCAGACCTTCCATTGGTGGTAGGGGGAGATTTCAATATTGCCCCACAAACGCCAGCAGATAGGTTCCGAAACCCAAACTTCACATCACAACACCGAATAGAATACAAAGGATCTAAGAGGGAAACACGTATCCTACATAACTTCAAGGGTTCCTTGTCACTGTCAGACGTCTGGAGAGACAGAAACCCAGAAGCGCGAGACTACACTTGCCTACACCCAGCAAAAACTACCCTATCACGTATAGACTATTTTCTAATCACCAAATCTTTTTGCTCCCGTATAACAGATACTAAAATTGATCCTATAACAATCTCAGACCATGCACCAGTCTCCTTACAAATAGACACTGATATTTCACACAAACGAGGACATAGATGGAAATTCCCAACACATCTATACCATGATCTTAACTTGCGCAGGCACCTAATAGGAGAGTGGCTGGTGTATAGGGACCTCAACGCTGAACATGTGAATAATATTTCACTTTTCTGGGAAACGGCAAAAGCAGTCCTGAGGGGGGTGGTGACAGCATATGCAGCCAAAGTTAGGAAAAAATGTAGAGCGAGAGGGGAACTCCTTCTGCGGCAATTACTTAATGCCAGAAACAAATACTTGCGTAATCCCACCACACAGAACAGACTCAAATATAGAAAGACCAAAGACCTTAGAGACACCTACCTCATCCAAACCACGATTTCCGCTCAAAACCGCTCACAGGCCAAATTCTATAGGTATGGAAACCGTACTGGGAAACTATTAGCAAGACTCACTAGGTTAGATAGGAAACCTAACAACATCTTAGCTATTAAGGACAAAGACAACATACTCACCCAAGACTCAGAAATACAACAAGCATTCACCTCATACTACTCAAACTTATATGACTCACAAGACATTGACCCAGGAAAGAAAGAACAATTTTGGAGAGACTTGACACTGCCACAGCTAAGCGAAGACCACGTACAAAAACTCAATGCCCCAATCCAAACATTAGAAATCACCAAGGCCATCGATTCACTCCTGATGGCCTTCCTGGAGAATTCTATAAAATGCTCAGTACAGAAACTGCAGACACCCTAGCCCAACTATTTAATGCAATTCTAGAAGGGAAAACAAATTTATCCAACAGATTTGCAGAGGCAAACATTACGGTCCTTCCCAAACCTGACAGAGACCCATTGTTAACGGCATCCTATAGGCCAATCTCCCTGCTAAACTCTGACTACAAACTATTCCCGAAAATACTGGCCAATAGATTAGCAGAAGTTCTTCCCCTCCTAATTCATGAAGATCAAACTGGGTTTGTAAAAGGGAGGTCAGCAGTAAAAAACATGAGAAAACTACAACTGGTATTATCACATTTTTGGGAGCAGGAGGGAGGAAACAGGCAGAAGAGCGCGGGGGAGGCATGTTTGATTCTAGTAGACGCAGAAAAAGCTTTCGATAAGATATTATGGGACCATTTATTTACCACCCTTAAAAAATTCGGACTGAAGGGATCCTACATGAGAGCTATCGAGACCATTTACAGTACCCCCCAGGCGGCGATTTTGATAAATGGGTCACCATCAAAAGTATTTCCCCTTAGAAGGGGAACACGGCAGGGGTGCCCGCTCTCACCACTTCTGTTTGACCTGGCGCTTGAACCACTGGCGATTAAGATTAGGAAGGAAGCAGAGGGATTGACCATAGGCAGAGACACCATACACCTGTCGCTCTTCGCTGACGACATGGTGCTGTACACAGAAAACCCCAGAGAGAACATACCTAAATTATTGACGACGATAGCTGAGTTTAGTGACATATCAGGATACCGGATAAACAAGGACAAATCAGAACTATTATGGCTACTAAATAGGGACCCTAACACACCATTGGAAGATAACTTTAAAGTAATCACAAACACGTTTAAATATCTAGGCATTAAACTAACAAAAGATCCCACTCAATGGTATACAATAAATTTCAAACCATTATTGCAGAACCTCAAACAAATGCTCCTGAATTGGACGCCATTGCCACTGACCCTGACAGGAAGGATAGGGCTGATAAAGATGACCCTGTTCCCCAAACTTCTCTACACCCTACAAATGCTGCCAGAGCTACTTCGTAAGCAAGATCTCAAGACACTAAATAGGGACATTTTAAATTTCATTTGGAGGGGGAAAAAACATAGAATCAGCTACCAAAAGCTAACATGTCAACCAGAGCAGGGGGGGCTAGGACTCCCCAACATAGAATATTACAACTGGGCAACCCTTTCAAAATATGTGATGGATTGGCTAGTGGATGGGGGACAATTTACTAACAAGTCGCTGGAGACAGCATATATCAAACCATGGTCGCTTAAAATGCTCCCACACATGAACAGGGCACAGGTAGAGCCCATTATCAGGGGGGCGGGCCTTTTTAGTAATCCAATAAAGGCTTGGTGGAAGTTATGTGGGACTCTCGGAGTCTCACATGGCAGTACAGTTTACTTGCCCCTGGGGGGTAACCCAGATTTCCCCGCAGGATTTACCACTAAACCATTTAAACAATGGGAGAAATGGGGGGTAACAACCCTAAAACATGTCTTATCAGGTAACGGGTCCACAGTCAGACCATTTATAGAACTGCAGAATGACTATGGCATACCAAACTCCCACCACTTCGCCTACCTACAGGTAAAACACTACGCGCAAGGTCTACTGAAAGCCGGTAATATGATGGAAATAGACTGTGACATTTATAAACTCTTAAGGTTGACAAAGGGAGGGGTGACCTCCATCTCGCATACCTACAACACGCTCCAATCAAAAGTACACAAAGCCAATATTACACATTTACAAACTGCCTGGGGGAACCTGGTGGGACATGACATCACAGATACATGTGTAGTGCAGAGTTTTGTCGAGGTGAGGGAGGCATCGCTCTCAAATGACATAAGAGAATCCCACACCAAACTAGTCCATAATGCATACATAACCCCCAAAATATTCCATAAGTGGAAGAGTGATACATCAGGGCTGTGCCCGAAATGTTCCAACCCTAACCCAAACATTACTCACATGATATGGAACTGCCCGAAACTAACGAAATTCTGGGGCATGGTGCAGAGGTGGGTGGAAACATGCACAGGGGAAAAAATTCACTTATCAAACGAGTCAGTGATATTTCTAAACCATCAAACGAAGATACCGAGATACACAAGATTCATAAACAATGTAATTCTACTCACCAGAAAACTCATCTTGCAACACTGGATGTCACAGGCATCACCAAGCCTAACACAACTCAAAGACACCCTGAGAAAACAAATGATTTATGAACAACTGGACACTCAGGGAGACATAGCACACAGAACAAAAAAATTCATAACCAAATGGGAACCCTTCATCACCACTTTAGACATAGCGAACCAAAAACAAATAATCTATCCATTCAAAGACACAGAATACATACTGAATGCACAACTACATGGGAAATGGAACATATTTACCCTACATATCAAGAACTGATTTATGTTATAATCTAACTGAGTGAATGATGATAACAATTAGGAGGGGTGTGAGAAGGAGCCTAAAAGGGATGGAGAAAGGATCTCCAAGGAAAAATACTGGAAAACTGAGATGCTAATGTATTGAATAGACATGCCATCATACTGTATCTAGCTGAATGACTCTGTAATTCTAGATGTTTGTCTATGTACTTGGCATTGGAAAAATAAAATATTTAAAAAAAAAAAAAAAAAAAAATTATTATCCCCTAATCTGCCACTCCGGACATCGCCACCACTATAATAAACATATTAACCCCTTAACCGCTGCACTCCTGCATCACAAACACTAGTTTAATATTATTAACCCCTAATCTGCCGCCCCTAACATAGTTGCCACCTACCTACATTTATTAACCCCTAATCTGCCACCCCCAACGTTGCCGCCACTATACTAAATGTATTAACCCCTAAACCTCAGTCTAACCCTAACCCTAACACCCCCTAACTTAAAAATACGGCAGATTAGTTGTTAATAAGTATAATATAGGTGTCGGCGATGTCAGGGGTGGCAGATTAGGGGTTAATAAGTGTAAGATTAAGGGTGTTTAGACTTGGGGTTTATGTTAGGGTGTTAGGTGTAAACATAAATTTAGTTTCCCCATAGGAATCAATGGGGCTGCGTTACGGAGCTTTACGCTCCTTTATTGCAGGTGTTAGGCTTTTTTTCAGCCGGCTCTCCCCATTGATGTCTATGGGGAAATCGTACATGAGCATGTAAAACGAGCTCACCGCAGCTTTCAGCAGTGCTGATATTGGAGTGCTGTATGGAGCACAATTTTGCTTTACGCTGCAATATTGCCTGCTAATGCCGGGTTTTTGTAAACCTGTAATACCAGCGTTGTAGGGAAGCGAGCGGTGACAATAACTTGCAAGTTGGTACTGCACCCCTCATAACGCAAAACTCGTAATCTGGTAATCTAGCCGATTAGCAGTTAACCTTAACTTGGAGATTCAGCCTATTGTTATGGACATGTCCTAGTAATGGTTTAAATAAGGATAGCAGCTATTTCAAATACAGAAATATATATGAAGGAACATTTTCCCATGCATTAAATACTCTGCAGTAAGTATAAGAAGTCATTGGAACATGTTAAGGGAAACACATTTTATAGTACAGTGATCCTTTAAAGGAAAATTAAACACTACATGCATGCTCTATAGATTGATGTATTCAAAACAAAGATTTGCCCAAGAATACTATGTAGGTGCATATTTTAATTATATTGGTTGTTTACATATTGAAAAAATAAGTGTAAAGTTTTAGTGTTCATAAAAACATGGTTATGGCCATGCTGTAACCCAGGTTTACTTCTCTGCTGAGGCCAATTAGTGGAAATTACACATGGGTCACTAGAGTGTGCAACCAATGACCGTCTTTAACACAGGGTAAAAGGGGCAGCTGCCCAGGGCCCAGTCTTTGTATTCATTGGACCCTTGAGGTCAGACTACTCTTCTGAAAATATAATATATATAGTCCTAATTATTTGGACCAGTAACCCTCTGTGTACATAATGTAATAATATTTTTGTGTTTCCTCAATCTTATATGTAATTCTACCCACTGATATCATTAATAGTCATTTCCCTCAGACAATATCTAACCAGTAGTTTTAGGTCTCAAATACTAGTGGCCCAATTGTAGACTCAGTAGGGACTTAGCATATGGTTAGTGTATCCTATATTTTTATACTCCATTTGCATCTAGTGAGGAACTGACAGCCCTGTGAAAAACGGGGAGTTAATGCAGAAGTCAGTTCACATACGTAGATTCAATTAGTGTACATGTTTATACATGTTTACTCATAATTTATATGTGCATGTACACTTTGGTTATGTATAGTGTTTCACTCATTTATCTATTTTGCTTATAATGTTGAAATAACTATTTTCATAGCATGTCTTATTTACTTGTATTATCATGTTATGTTTCAGAATGTATGGATACAAAAGTCCTATTTTGAGCTGCAGGAAAGCGAGGATCTGAGCAATTTTCAAGAAATTCAAGCAATAGCATGACTGTTATAAATTGTAGTGACATCAATATTATTAACATTTCATTTATATATATTTTGGTTGTAGCTAAAGTTGATATCTTTAACTTTGATGTTTAAGTTTATGTATCATTTGTGCATTGGGAGTTAATATCCTTACCGTGAGTTCAGTAGAAATTGCTGTGCACTATTTTCAAAACTTGTTCCTATTGGTGCCTATAGCAAAAGGGTGGGTCCCTTCTAGCCAATGGGAGTGGACTGCTTCTTTTTTTAAGGAGCACACACCGTTATTTTAATTAGGTAATGAGTAAGGCAATCTGCTGAAACGCGTATACATGTTCACTTGCAGTCTGTAAATATAGCAGATTTTTCTCTGTTCAGTCTTAACCCCGGGGTGGTTATTTCCCCCCCCCCACACACTGATTGTTTGTTTTTGTTTTTGGTTCATTATTGACGAACCGCTTTGTGTGTGTTTATTCACTCATTAGCGCCTGTTTAAATAAACATTTTTTGTTACACACTTATACCTGTGCTCCTCGCATTTTTATTTATTCTTTGTTGAGGGACCCAAGAGTCCTAAAAAAAATACATATTTTTTTTTGGTTCATTCCAGACTGCTGATGTAATGTGACATGGGGGGCACACACAGTCAGTCCTAATACTGTCACAGACAAAAGTTCTCTGCTTATATTTATTTGTGAGAAATTGTGACTGACCGTGCTGGTGCTATGTGACATGCCAAGCTAGTGCCATGTGCTGTTTTAGAATTGCACTGTGCAGCACTGAATGCTAAGCCCTAACTCAGCATCCAGTCAATCCCACTGCATCAGAAAATGTCCTGCTGGGGTTACCACTGTTACCAGGTAACTGCTCTGGTGGTGGGGATTGTTTCTGGGTAGGGCTGACTGCAGGCACATGCAGCAGAAAGCTGGAGCAGCAGGCACGTGAGGATTTGAGCATCTGTGGAACTGCAGACACTGCTCTCTTCAGTCTTGAGGCTGTATGACTCATCTCACACTGCATTCATGCAGCCTTGGACAGACAGCATCCAGTCTGCTGGTCCCCTTAGTCCCGCTCTTTCTGGCCCTAAGATCAACAAACTGAGTAACTGAAGTTTGTTAGGGGAACAGTGCTTTGTAGAAAGGTGTCAGTGGGAAGAATAAGTGACACTAAATAAAGCTATTAACCCCTAAAACACCACCCCCCACATTGCCAACACTAACTAAAACCCTAAATAAAGCTATTAACCCCTAAACCGCAGTTCCCCGACACCGCCGACACTAACTAAACCTATTAACCCCTAAACCACCATTCCCAAACATCGCCGACACTAACTAAACCTAGTAACCCTTAAACCGCCATTCCCAAACATCGCCGACACTAACTAAACCTATTAACCCCTAAACAGCCGTTCCCAAACATCGCAGACACTAAATAAACCTATTAACCCCTAAGCCGCCGTTCCCAAACATCGCCAACACTAACTAAACCTATTAACCCCAAAACCGCAGTTCCCCGACATCGCCAACACTAACTAAAACACTAAATAAAACTATTAACCCCTAAACTGCCGTTCCCAAACTTCGCCAACACTAACTAAACCTATTAACCCCTAAACCGCAGTTCCCCGACATCGCCGACACTAATTAAATCTATTAACCCCTAAACCGCCGTACACCCACATAGCCAACACTAACTTAAACACTAACTAAACCTATTAACTCCTAACCGGCCATACACCCACAAGACAAACACTAACTAAAGCTATTAGCCCCCACAACGCAACAACCTAAATTATACTATATTAACCCCTAAACCTAACACCCCCTAACTTCACCATAATTAAAATAGACCTAAATTAAAGTTACAATTATTAACTAACTACCTATTTCAAAATAAATACAAATTTACCTGGGAAATAAAAATAAAACATAAGCTAGCTACAATATTAACTACCTAGTTAAAATAAATACAAACTTACCTGTGAAATAAAAATAAAACCTAAGCTTACACTAATAAAACCTAACATTACTAAAAATAATATAAGATTACTAAAAAATTATAACTCCAATTACAAAAAATAATAAACACTAAAATTACAAAAAATAAAAAAAAATACCATTACAAAAAATAACAAACAATATTATCCAAAAAAATAAAAATTATATCTATTCTAATACCCCCTTTTTAAAAAAAAAAAAAAAAAAGAAACCCACCTCAAAATAAAAAACCCTAATCTATAATAAACTACCAAGGGCCCTTAAAAAGCCCTTTTGTAGGGCATTGCCCTAAAGTTAACAGCTCCTTTGCAAAAAAATAAAAACAAACACCCCTTAACATTACAAACCCCCACCACCCAAACCCACAAAATAAAAATAAACCTTATCTACCCATTGCCCTGAAAAGGGCATTTGTATGGGCAAAAAAAAAAAAATGCCTAATCTAAAAAAAAAAAAAAAAAATCCCATTACATTCAAATCAGTAAATAGGAATGAGAGTTGCTTAAATCCTATTAGCTGTTTAGATCAGTCAATAGGATTTAAGCAGCTCTCACTCCTATTGGCTAATTTAAATTTTTCAGCCAATAGGAATGCATCCAATATAAAAGGGGTACCTTGCAATGAATCCTCAGTGTGCGGCGGACGATCACATGAAGAGGACCTTCATGTCGGACTGATAGACCTCCGCCTCCGTGCATCCACCGACTGCTCCGCCTCCGCTGGGATGAAGATAGAAGATGCCAGCCTCGCGATGGATACAGATGGAGCCGCCTGGATAAAGATGCTTTGCCGCTGGGATGAAGATCTTTCGCCGGACTTCAGCAACTTTGAGTACCGATTTTGGTGTTAGTGTTAGGTATTTTTTTTGTTTTTTGGGGGTTTTTTGTTTTTAGATTAGGGTTTTTTTATTTTACAGTATTATAACCTGTCTGGCACCCTGGCAGCTGAATTTATATATATATATATATATATATATATATATATATAATGCTTACATTTTCATTAGCTCTCATTAAAAGATTATTTATTTACAAGTAAGTTTATTTTACCAAAATTTTGGTTCACTTATAAGATAATTAATTGTACTATAAACAACTGCATGCATTTACAACAGTACACAATAACTTGTTTGAAAAACTATTTTCTGTTAAATTATGTTTTTTTCCCCCCTTTGTATTTTAGTTGTGTGTAACTAGTGAACTTTGCAACAAACAAATTGATTTTCTTTGAATTTCTCAGGGAGACTGAATGAATGCCTCAGGTTTCTTAAAAAAAATATGAAAAAAGTATCACTAGGTAATATAGGGGTATAGTGTTTCTGGGGTATAAAGATTTGATTAGTCAGATGCACTTAAATAAACCTGAAAAGAAAAAATTATATTGTTGCAGATACATGATAATGAATTTCTAAACCAAATTATATGATCTATTATTTCAATTTAGGTTTGCAATACATAAATCATTAGATTTTAGACTGTTATTGATTTAGCCATTCAGTTTCATTTTGATCCCACAGTGATTTGATATATCAGTTTGGACACATTATTGGAATATGCTTGATTTGCTTGAATAGGACACTAAATATTGCAATTTCTTTGTACTAATGCATTCCTCTGTTTTAAATGAGACATATAAATATAAGAATTGTATGCTTGCTCAAGTCCAGTAGAATTAAAAGTGAATAATAACATTCTCAGAACACAGCTTTTCTATTCTACTATTTTTTTTGTTTTTTTATTAAAGCAAATCTAGAAAGGTCCCTATTAGCAGATGCAAACTGAAGGTTTAAATTAAAGGTATATGCACTGCAGCATTTCTAATATTATATGTTGTGCATTTTAGTGAGAAGATTGACTTTAAAGGGACATGAAACCCAAATTTTTTCTTTCGTGATTTAGAAAGAGCATAGAAGTTTAAACAACTTTGCAATTTGCTTCTATTGTCTAATTTGTTTCATTCTCTTGACATCCTTTGTTGAAAAGCATATATAAATAGGCTCAGTAGCTGCTGATTGGTGGCTGCACATAGATGCCTTGTGTGATTGACTCACCCATGTGCATTGCCATTTTGTCAACAAAGGATATCTGAAGAATGAATTCAATAATAGAAGTAAATTGGAAAGATGTTTAAAATTGTATGCTCTGTCTGAATCATGAAAGAAAAAAATTGGGTTTCGTGGCCTTTTAATAAAAGTGCTTTGCTATCAAATTATCATGGTTTTAAATGTAGACATGTGCAACGCTAAAAATTTTTGTTTCTTTTTGTTTTCATTAGTTAAATAAATAATTTAGTTTCTGCAAATTAGTTATGTTAAGTAAAATCATTTTTTTTGGATCTATTCGTTTTTTCGGATACATTCTTTTTCATTCTTTATTCATATGCATTATTCTATTCTGAAGTTTAGAATCGAATAATGCATATGAATAAAGAATGGATCCGAAAAAATTAAAGGATCCGAAAAAACTATTTAACTAAACATAACTGATATGCCGGTGATTGCCGAAACAAAATTATCTAAAACCGCCGCCGCCGCTATCCACATCGCCGACACTAAATAAAGCTATTAACCTTTAACACGCGATCGTCCCACATAGTCGACACTAACTAAACCTATTAACCCCTAAACCACTGCCCCCCACATCACCAACACTACCTAAACCTATTAACTCCTAAACCACAGTTCTCCGACATTGCCGACACTAACTAAATCACTAAATAAAGCTATTAACTCCTAAACCGCATTTCCTCAACATCGCCGGCACTAACTAAACCTATTAACCCCTAAACCGCCGTTCCCAAACATAGCCGACACTAACTTACACACTAAATAAAAATATTAACCCCTAAACCGCCATTCCCAAACATCGCCAACACTAACTAAATTTATTAACAGCTAAACCGCAGTCCCCAACATCGCCAACACTAACTAAACCTATTAACCCCTAAACCGCCGTACACCCACATCGCCAACACTTACTAAAGCACTAACTAAACCTATTAACTCCTAAACTGCCGTATACCCACAAGGCCAACACTAACTAAACCTATTAACCCCTAAACTGCCAGCACCCACATCACAACAACCTAAATTAAACTATATTAACCCCTAAACCTAACACTCCCTAACTTTAACATAATTAAAATAGACATAAATTAAAGTTACAATTATTAACTAACTACCTATTTAAAAATAAATACAAACTAAAATTAAAAAACCTAACATTACTAAAAATAAAAAAAACTAAGATTACTAAAAAGTTAAAACTACAATTACAAAAAATAATAAACACTAAAATTACAAAAAATAAAAAAAAACTACCATTACAAAAAATAACAAATGAAATTATGCAAAATAATAAAAATTATTCCTATTCTAATACCCTGTTTTTAAAAAAAAAAAAAAAAAACACCCCAAAATTAAAAATAACCTAATCTATAATAAACTACCAATTGCCCTTAAAAGGGCCTTTTGTAGGGCATTGCCCTAAAGTTAACAACTTTTTTGCTAAAAAAAAATACAAAAAACACCCCCTAACATTACAAACCCCACCCCCCAAACCCACAAAATAAAAAAAAACCTAACTAAAAAAAACCTAATCTAAATCTACCTATTGCCCTGAAAAGGGCATTTGTATGGGTATTACCCTTAAAAGGTCATTCAGCTCTTTTACTGCCCTTTAAAGGGTATTCAGCTCTTTTTCGGCCCATTAAAATAAAAAAAGCCCTAATCTAAAAACAAACACCCCTCAAAAAAATAAAAAAACCCTAACACTAACCCCAAAATTGGTACTCACAGTTGCTGAAGTCCGGGTATGATCTTCATTCCAGTGGTGAACCATCTTCATCCAAACGGCTCCATCTTCATCCATCGCGGGACCGGTATCTTCTATCTTCATCTCAGCGGAGGCGGAGCGGTCTGTGGATGCACGGAGGCAGAGATCCATCGGTCCGAAGTGGAGGTCCTCTTCATGAGATCGTCTGCCGCACACTGAGGATTCAATGCAAGGTACCCCTTTTATATTGGGGTACCGTTGCATTCCTATTGGCTGATTTTAATTTTTCAGGCAATAGGAATGCAACGAATTAGAGCTGCTAAAAATCCTATTGACTAATTTGAACAGCCAATAGGATGTAAGCATCTCTCATTCCTATTGGCTGATTTAAACTTTATTTAGTGATTTAGTTAGTGTTGTCGAGGAACTGCGGTTTAGATTAGAACAATGAAAAATTCTGAATATGAATAATGGATCAGAAAATTCGGAAACTGTTTATTCATTTTTTGGATGCTAGTTATGGTGCCAAATTTGGAAATTCGGATGCATTCAAATCTCCGAATCGTCAAAAATTCATCCGAAAACGAAATTCGGCCGAAAAGAAATGCACATGTTTATTTAAATGTACCATTATTCTTTTTATAAACGAAGAGCATTTGAAATATCAAAATCTCATTCATTTTATAATTGTTTGAACTTACCACAATTTCTAAAAGGTACTTGAATTAATTACCATCAGAAATATTTTTTAGAAGGCTCTAACTCACATCAAGTTGTTTGCATTTGTTTACAGAAGAATAAAACTGACCTTCTATTTAAGTTTATACAGCAATTGTGTAAAAAGCAAATGTCAATATTAGCTTATTATTTGTTTGTCAAATAAACTAAACTTTCCAACCTAATGAAAACCAGAAATGTCTTTATAAACATTAGTGAAATTGATAGCAAAGTTTAAAATTTGTATTAATAAATTGGAAACAAATGGGTAGACCCCAATCCTTTAAAATAGCTCATCAAATGATTTATCTACAAAAACTCTAATGGTGATTTTCTATAGATAGATAGTAAAGTAAAACAGATATATCTGTAATAATGACTTTGACCAGTGTTTCTCAACTGCAGTACACAGGTAACCTTAACAGGCCAGATGTTCATGATATCTTATCTAGAGCACAGGTGACACAATCAGCTGACGGGTGACAGCAGGTCAATAACCATGGTTACTGATCATCTGATTACTTCACCTGTGCTCTAGTTAAGATATCATGAACATCTGGCCTGTTCAGGGAGTTGATAAACACTGGCTGACATTGATAGATGCTTGTGAGGTTGATGAGGGGCATCACTGTGAAGGCAAAAGCAGCTTTGAAATTAATTGAACATAACTTAATTTATATTTCCCAGAGATTTGTTAGTGGGTGTTCATGAAAATTGATATTTATTGTTTGGTAATGAAATCATATACCTGACACAAAAACCTCTTGCTAATCTGAATAACAATTACTGAAACAACTTACACAGAACGCAGTTAAAGGGATATGAAACCCAAATTGTTTCTTTGACGATTCAGATAGGGCATGCGATTTTAAACAACTTTCTAATGTACTTCTATGATCAAATTGTCTTTGTTTTCTTGGTATCTTTTGTTGAAAAGCAAGGACTTATGCTTAGGTGCCAGGCCCATTTCTGGACCACTATATTGCAGCAGTTTTGCAAAAATGTTATTCATTTGAAAGAGCACTAGACAACAGCACTTTTTCCTGCAATGTAGTGCTCCAGATGCCTACCTAGGTATCTCTTCAACACAAGAATATCATGGGAAAGAAGCAAATTTGATAACAGAAGTAAATTGAAAAAGTTTTTTTAAATGTTATGCTCTGTCTGAATCCCAAAAGAACATTTTTAGGTTTCATACCCCTTTAATGTAAATTGTGAAACATTTGCATGTTGGTTTGATATGGAAAATAGTTTTGCTGATAGGATAGAAGGTGTCTCTGAGACTTGAGTCTGGGCATTAGCGTAACTCCCTGGAAGGCTTAAGAAACACCTAACGCATACGCACTCACATACATTTCTTCCGCACATATCAAACAGTTAAACCTAAAATAAACACTAATTAAACTTATTAACCCCTAAACAGCCATCCCCCATATTGAAAGCACTAATTAAACTTATTAACCCCTAACCACCATCACCCCACATCTCAAGCACTAATTAAACTTATTAACCCCAAAACTGCCTTCCCCCCACATTGCAGGCACTAATTAAACTTATTAACCCCTAAACTGCCTTCCCCCCACATCACAAGCACTAATTAAAGTTGGTAACCCCCAAACCGTCACCCCCCCAAATCGCAAACACTAATTAAAGTTATTAAACCCTAAACCGCATCCCCCCACACTGCAGACACTAATTAAAGTTGGTAACCCCCAAACCGCCATCCCCCCAAATCACAAAGACTAATTAAAGTCATTAACCCCTAAACTGCATCCTCCTACTGCATACATTAATTAAAGTTATTAACCCCTAAACCGCCACCCCCCACATCGCAAGCACTAATTAAACTTATTAACCCCTAAACTGCCTTCCCCCACATCGCAAGAACTAATTAAAGTTGGTAACCCCCAAACCGCCAAAGAAGGACAACCACCAAGGGATGTAATAATAAAATTCAAAGACTATCAGCAAAAGGAGGACATTATGAAGCAATCTAGGACATCCTCGCCTCTGCACTTTCAAGGATCTTCACTCTCAATGTATGCTGACCTCTCAATAAGAACCCTGCAAAGAAGAAGGGAATTCGCCCCACTTACTACATTGCTAAGAAAACATAACATCTCATACAGATGGGGCTTCTCCTGCCACATACAACTTTCATGGGAAGGTTAAATGAAAACATGCATGGATCCAGGAGACATTGAGGACTTTTGCAAAGACCTAAACCTAACACCTCCAGCCTGCAACCAACCACCATCTACTGTTACCAAACAGACGGACAATCTTCCTTCTACAACACCCAAACCTCAGAGGACGACCTGGCAAACAGTAGCATCTAAGAGGCAGAAAAAGAACACAACCCTACTACAGAAAATGGGTGAGATCAATCCATTGTTGTTATGTTTTCTATCTCTTCCCTGACTTAGAGGAATACCCACCTCTAATCTCACATTGTCATATTCCTATGATTAATAATATTGCTGCATTTTACTGTTCTTAGACTTGAAGTTTCTGTGTCTTAAATGACTTAAAATCTACCAAAATCTGGGGCTCCAACAGCCACTTACAAGAACTTAAAGCTAACAGTTTATAACATTAGGTTACAAATCTTTTATTTCATATCCTTCCTTGCTATAAAAAGTAGGGAATACCTGTTAGCTTACCATTGTTTACAACAAGTTATGTTTAAAAATGTTTTGTTGGTTATTCTTTTCGTTAATATCTAGTTATTCCATGTAATGTTTTTGATTGAAACCACCTCATAAAAACACTAACACTATGTCTATGCAAAAATCAGACCAATTATTCACTATACTTACTATCAATGTTAAGGGCCTAAACTCTCCTTTTAAAAGGTTGAAAGTGTTCCACGACCTAAATCACAAAAACAGCAGTATCTTGTTTTTACAAGAAACTCATTTCAAACAGGGCAATGAACCTAAGTATTTCTCATCTAATTACCCAAAACATTTCCATAGTAGCAACCCTAAAAAAACATCAACGGAGTAAGCATACTCTTCCATAAATCAATTCCATTTGAACTCCTACACAAAGACAAAGATAAAGAGGGCAGATACTTAGGCCTATATGGTCTCTTTTTTGGGAAACCAATAACACTAGTCAACATCTATGCCCCAAACACAAATCAGGCCACATTCTTCCAACAAACAACCAACTCCATACTCCAACTACCATGTATTTAAAAGGCCCATTAATACTAGCAGGAGATTTCAACCTCCCATTGGAGCCAAACATTGACAGCACCAACCCACATTTAAAACTCCCGGGCAATATATTACACTCGGTTTGGAACAATTTATCACTACTTACCCTTCATGATACCTGGAGACATTTATACCCACATAAACAAGACTACACATTCTTCTCAAACCCAAACAAATCCTACTCCAGAATTGACTATATTATGGCAGATAATCTTTCTCTACTTAACTTGCACTTTTCCCATATCATCCCTATTAGTTGGTCCGACCACTTAGCCGTTAGTAGTTCCTTCACCTGGCCCTCAATTCCTATATGCCCTTTCCAATGGAGGCTTGACGAAATGCTCCTATCAGATCCCCTGATCAAATTAGATATAGAAAGAGCACTTCAAGAGTACTTCGCCATCAACTCCCATGTTGCCTCCTGTCACCACCTGTTACGTGGGAAGCACATAAATGTGTAATTAGAGGTATTTTAATGAAACACAAAGCTATCAAAAATAAGCAAACAAGACAAAAATACCTCACACTCACACAAGAAAAAATCAAACTAGACTACTTTCACAAAAGACACCCTACGGACCTAGAAATTAATTTTTTTTTAGAACTGGCAAGACAACAACTTAATGACTTCCTAGACATTAAGTCTCAAACACAGCATTCCTCCTATGCCAAAAATATTTCATACAAGGGAATAAAACAGGCAGGCTATTAGCTAGAGCACTAAAGAGTATCCAATCAATCAATCAATCAATCCAACAATCCTCGTCATATATACACTCATTAACAACTAACAACTACACAAAGACAACAAATTCTAAGAAAATAGCTAATGAGTTTTGCAGCTACTACACTAAATTATATAACCTATTCCCCTTTCGTGCCACAGAGGACCATAAACAGATATGCAACAGATACCTAGATCAGCTCCAACTCCCCCAGATTCACCATGACCATCTTCAACACTTAAGCCAAGCCATTACTTATCAAGAACTAGATGATGCTATCAAATCCCTTAACCCCTTAAGGACAAGGCCATTTTTCAATTTCTTTCCCTTAAGGACCAGGGCTATTTTTTCACTTTTGCTGTGTTTGTGTATAGCTGTAATTTTCCTCTTACTCATTTACTGTACCCACACATATTATATACAGTTTTTCTCGCCATTAAATGGAATTTCTAAAGATAACATTATTTTCATCATATCTTATAATTTACTATAAAAAAAATGGAAAAAACACACTTTTTCTAACTTTGACTCCCAAATCTGTTACACATCTACAATCACCAAAAAACACCCATGCTAAATAGTTTCTAAATTTTGTCCTTAGTTCAGAAATACCCAATGTTTACATGTTCTTTGCATTTTTTTGCAAGTTATAGGGCAATAAATACAAGTAGTACTTTGCTATTTCCAAACCACTTTTTTTCAAAATTAGCGCTAGTTACATTGGGACACTGATATCTTTCAGGAATCCCTGAATATCCCTTGACATGTATATATTTTTTTTAGAAGACATCCCAAAGTATTGATCTAGGCCCATTTTGGTATATTTCATGCCACCATTTCACCGCCAAATGCAATCAAATAAAAAATATTGTTCACTTTTTCACAAATATTTTCACAAACTTTAGGTTTCTCACTGAAATTATTTACAAACAACTTGTGCAATTATGGCACAAATGGTTGTAAATGCTTCTCTGGGATCCCCTTTGCTCAGAGATAGCAGACTTTTATGGCTTTGGTGTTGCTTTTTGGTAATTAGAAGGCCGCTAAATGCCACTGGGCACCACATGTGTATTATGCACATCAGTGAAGGGGTTAATTAGGGAGCATGTAGGGAGCTTCTAGGGTTAATTTTAGCTTTAGGGTAGTGTAGTAGACAACCCAAAGTATTGATCTAGGCCCATTTTGATATATTTAATGGCATCATTTCACTGCAAATGCGATAAAAAAAAATTGTTAACTTTTTCATTAACTTTGGGTTTCTCACTGAAATTATTTAAAACCACTGCTTGTGCAATTATGGCACAAATGGTTATAAATGCTTCTCTGGGGTCCCCTTTGTTCAGAAATAGCAGACATATATGGCTTTGGCATTATTTTTGGTAATTAGAAGGCCGCTAAATGCCGCTGAGCACCACACTTGTATTATGCCCAGCAGTGACAGGGTTAATTAGGTAGCTTGTAGGGAGCTTGAAGGGTTAATTTTAGCTTTAGTGTAGAGATCAGCCTCCCACCTGATACATCCCACCCCCTGATCCCTTTAAAACACCTTCTTCCCTCCCCCGCCCAACATTTGTCCCCGCCATCTTAAGTACTGGCAGAGAGTCAGTACTAAAATAAAATATATCTTTTATTTGTTTTTATTTTTTTTAGCATATTTACATATGTGTAGGATCCCCCCTTAGCCCACAACCTTCTTGATCCCCACCAAAGTGCTCTCTAACCCTCCCCCCACTAACTATTCCCCACCATTTTGGGTACTGGCAAAAACCCCTCACTTTTTTGTAATGTAGCTGCCCCTCCATACCCTCCCCCCTCCACCTCCCTGATCGCTTTTTACAAGTAACCCCCCTCCTCTTCTGCCACCCACCACCCTCTCTCCCACAGTCCCACTGCCCAGCAATTTCAATTGTTGTCTTCTCTGCTAGATCTTGGGTGCGCGCATGTGCGCACCCGCCCCTCACCTCCCATGCACGCTCCCGCGCACACCCAACATTTCTGCTGTCCGGAAGGAAGTTTCCCAGTGATGGGCCGCCCCCACCCTCTCTGCATTGGTGTGCCAAAAAAGGTATTGTAGTGATGCCTCAATATCGAGGCATCACTGCAATACCTAAAAAGCGGATGGAAGCGATCAGGATCGCTTCCAGCCGCTTGAAACCCCTAACGACATACAGGGTACGTCGCTGGTCTTTAAAGACCAGTTTATGTGACGTACCCTGTACGACATGCATCATTAAGGGGTTAAACAAGGAAAAGCCCTGGTCCAGACGGCTTTAGCAACTTCTTTTACAAACTATTCAAACAAATCCTCTCTCCAAACCTGTTTAACTTCTTAGGTCCTGAACAACCATTCTTAACCAGCATGTTAGAAGCAATTATAATAGTTCTGCCCAAGCCAGGTAAACTGAGGGATTCCCCATCCAACTTTAGACCCATTTCTCTACTCAATGTCGACCATAACATTTATTTTAAGATATTAGCTAAGCGACCTAATCTTTAACTTCCTTACCTAATTCACAACGACAAAACTGGGTTTGTACCACAAAGAGAAGCCAAGGACAATACGGTCAAAGCATAACATTTACTCCACCATTCCCACCAATATAAAATCCCAACTCTTTTCATTTCCACAGATGCTGAGAATGCGTTTGATCGGTTAGATCGGACGTTCTTAACATGTACTCTCCACAAATTTGGTTTACCCAAAGAATTCATATCCAAAATCACCGCCCTATACACTAACCCCTCAGCTAAAGTTAAGGTCAATGGCCTATTGTCTGATTCCTTCCCAATTCGAAATGGCACACGACCCTTATAATTTGCAGTCTTTCTATTGCAGTTTTCACCACTATCTTACGCACATCAACTCTAGTTGAAGGCATTAAAATCAAAACTTCAAAATTACACTACTCCCAAAAATCTTATATGTCTTACAAACCGTTCCCATCCACCTCCCAAAATCTATAATTCCAAAATTGCAATCTACCATTAATGCTTATCTATGGAAAGCTAAGCCCCCTAGAATTGCCAAATCAACCAGTTATAGAAACCCAACCCAAGGAGGTTTGGGTGTCCTTAACATAAGGGAATATAGGAATGATATATTCCTTTCAAGAGTCATAGATTGGTGCTCTTTTGAAGAACACCATCGCAAACAATAGGTCAAACTCAAACATGAACTTTTAGACTGCATCCAGTTAGGGGCCTCCTGCTGGATTGATAGAAATCAAACCAAATTAAAGAACTCCAACAATCCAATAATTTCAGAAACACATAGAACTTGGTTAGAAATAGTCAAAACACAACCCAACCTGACCACAATACCTTCCCCACTCACACCTACATTGCGTAATAATAATTTCCCGCCAGGCCTTACGTTTGTTCCCCCATGGGTACCAGGGATATTCACCTTCTGCTACCTGCTTAAATATTAGTAGAAGATGGTAGGCTACTCCCCAAACAGTTTATCGAACTTTTGGGCAATGGATTTTTCAAAATGTGGTTACAGTACCTCCAAATTAGCCATTATTTTCAGACTGCACTCAAACAAAACTTAACTAGAAAACGAACACAGTTTGACATAATGTGTAGTTCATCCTCACCTAACCTCCACACAATATATCACAAACCTACAAACTGCTCACCACACCAAGTGAAACCGATATGCTGACCTTCACCAAAGCATGGGACAGAGACTTACCATTCCTAATCTCAAATGCAGAATGGCATTCAATCTTTACAGCTATAAAAAAGTCAGCACATTTGGCAAAACTCATACGGCTAGATTTAGAGTTTTGTCGGTAACGACCCGTGTAGCTAACGCTGGCTTTTTTCCCCCCGCACCTTTTAAATAACTCTGGTATTGAGAGTTCACAGAATGACTGCGTTAGGCTCCAAAAAAGGAGCATAGAGCATATTTAACGCAACTTCAACTCCCGATACCAAAGTTGCTTACGGAAGCGGCCAGCTTCAAAAACGTGCTCGTGCACGATTCCCCCATAGAAAACAATGGGGCTGTTTGAGCTGAAAAAAAACCTAACACCTGCAAAAAAGCCGCGTTCAGCTCCTAACGCAGCCCCATTGTTTGCTATGGGGAAACACTTCCTACGTCTGCACCTAACACTCTAACATGTACCCCGAGTCTAAACACCCCTAACCTTACACTTATTAACCCCTAATCTGCTGCCCCCGCTATCGCTGACCCCTGCATATTATTATTAACCCCTAATCTGCCGCTCCGTAAACCGCCGCAACCTACATTATACCTATGTACCCCTAATCTGCTGCCCCTAACACCGCCGACCCCTATATTATATTTATTAACCCCTAATCTGCCCCCCACAACGTCGCCTCCACCTGCCTACACTTATTAACCCCTAATCTGCCGAGCAGACCGCACCGCTATTATAATAAAGTTATTAACCCCTAATTCGCCTCACTAACCCTATAATAAATAGTATTAACCCCTAATCTGCCCTCCCTAACATCGCCGACAACTAACTTCAAACATTAACCCCTAATCTGCCGACTGGAGCTCACCGCTATTCTAATAAATGTATTAACCCCTAAAGCTAAGTCTAACCCTAACACTAACACCCCCCTAAGTTAAATATAATTTAAATCTAACGAAATTAATTAACTCTTATTAAATAAATTATTCCTATTTAAAGCTAAATACTTACCTGTAAAATAAACCCTAATATAGCTACAATATAAATTATAATTATATTATAGCTATTTTAGGATTTATATTTATTTTACAGGTAACTTTGTATTTATTTTAACCAGGTACAATAGCTATTAAATAGTTAAGAACTATTTAATAGCTAAAATAGTTAAAATAATTACAAAATTACCTGTAAAATATATCCTAACCTAAGTTACAATTAAACCTAACACTACACTATCAATAAATAAATTAAATAAAATACCTACAAGTACCTACAATTAAACCTAACACTACACTATCAATAAATGAATTAAACACAATGTCTACAAATAAATACAATGAAATAAACTAACTAAAGTACAACATTTTAAACTAATTACACCTACTCTAAGCCCCCTAATAAAATAACAAAGACCCCCAAAATAAAAAAATGCCCTACCCTATTCTAAATTACAAAAGTTCAAAGCTCTTTTACCTTACCAGCCCTGAACAGGGCCCTTTGCGGGGCATGCCCCAAAGAATTCAGCTCTTTTGCCTGTAAAAAACCCCACATACAATACCCCCCCCAACATTACAACTCACCACCCACATACCCCTAATCTAACCCAAACCCCCCTTAAATAAACCTAACACTAAGCCCCTGAAGATGTTCCTACCTTATCTTCACCTCACCGGGTACACCGATCCGTCCTGGCTCCAAAATCTTCATCCAAGCCCAAGCGGGGGCTAGACATCCATCATCCGACGGCTGAAGAAGTCCAGAAGAGGGTCCAAAGTCTTCATCCTATCCGGGAAGAAGAGTAGATCCGGACTGGCAACCATCTTCTTCCAAGCGGCATCTTCTATCTTCATCCGATGAGGACCGGCTCCATTGTGAAGACCTCCAGCGCGGACCCATCTTCTTCCGGCGATGTCCAACTGAAGAATGACGGTTCCTTTAAGGGACGTCATCCAAGATGGCGTCCCTCGAATTCCGATTGGCTGATAGGATTCTATCAGCCAATCGGAATTAAGGTAGGAAAATTCTGATTGGCTGATGGAATCAGCCAATCAGAATCAAGTTCAATCCGATTGGCTGATCCAATCAGCCAATCAGATTGAGTTCGCATTCTATTGGCTGATCGGAACAGCCAATAGAATGCGAGCTCAATCTGATTGGCTGATCGTATCAGCCAGGATGAAGACTTTGGACTCTCTTCTGGACTTCTTCAGCCGTCAGATGATGGATGTCTAGCCCCCGCTTGGGTTGGATGAAGATATCGGAGCCAGGACGGATCGGTGTGATACCCGGTGAGGTGAAGACAAGGTAGGAAGATCTTCAGGGGCTTAGTGTTAGGTTTATTTAAGGGGGGTTTGGGTTAGATTAGGGGTATGTGGGTGGTGGGTTGTAATGTTGGGGGGTATTGTATGTGTTTTTTTACAGGCAAAAGAGCTGAATTTCTTGGGGCATGCCCCGCAAAGGGCCCTGTTCAGGGCTGGTAAGGTAAAAGAGCTTTGAACTTTTGTAATTTAGAATAGGGTAGGGCATTTTTTTTATTTTGGGGGGCTTTGTTATTTTATTAGGGGGCTTAGAGTAGGTGTAATTAGTTTAAAATTGTTGTAATATTTTTCTAATGTTTGTAAATATTTTTTTATTTTTTGTAACTTAGTTCTTTTTTATTTTTTGTACTTTAGTTAGTTTATTTAATTGTATTTATTTGTAGATATTGTATTTAATTCATTTATTGATAGTGTAGTGTTAGGTTTAATTGTAGGTAATTGTAGGTATTTAATTTAATTTATTTATTGATAGTGTAGTGTTAGGTTTAATTGTAACTTAGGTTAGGATTTATTTTACAGGTAAATTTGTAATTATTTTAACTATTTTAGCTATTAAATAGTTCTTAACTATTTAATAGCTATTGTACCTGGTTAAAATAAATACAAAGTTACCTGTAAAATAAATATAAATCCTAAAATAGCTATAATATAATTATAATTTATATTTTAGCTATATTAGGGTTTATTTTACAGGTAAGTATTTAGCTTTAAATAGGAATAATTTATTTAATAATAGTTAATTAATTTTGTTAGATTTAAATTATATTTAACTTAGGGGGGTGTTAGGGTTAGGGTTAGACTTAGCTTTAGGGGTTAATCCATTTATTACAGTAGCGGCGAGATTCGGTCGGCAGATTAGGGGTTAATAATTGAAGTTAGGTGTCGGCGATGTTAGGGAGGGCAGATTAGGGGTTAATACTATTTATTATAGGGTTATTGAGGCGGGAGTGAGGCGGATTAGGGGTTAATAACTTTAATATAGTAGCGGTGCGGTCCGCTCGGCAGATTAGGGGTTAATAAGTATAGGCAGGTGGAGGCGACGTTGAGGGAGGCAGATTAGGGGTTAATAAATATAATATAGGGGTCGGCGATGTTAGGGGCAGCAGATTAGGGGTACATAAGTATAACGTAGGTGGCAGTCGGCAGATTAGGGGTTAATTATTGTAGGTAGCTGGCGGCGACGTTGTGGGGGGCAGGTTAGGGGTTAATAAATATAATATAGGGGTCGGCGGTGTTAGGGGCAGCAGATTTGGGGTACATAAGTATAACGTAGGTGGCGGTCGGCAGATTAGGGGTTAAAAATATTTAATCGAGTGGCGGCGATGTGGGGGGACCTCGGTTTAGGGGTACATAGGTATTTTATGGCTGTTAGTTTAATTTAGAGCACAGTAGTTAAGAGCTTTATGAACCGGCGTTAGCCCAGAAAGCTCTTAACTACTGACTTTTTTCTGCGGCTGGAGTTTTGTCGTTAGATTTCTAACACTCACTTCAGCCACGACTCTAAATACCAGAGTTAGAAAGATCCCATTGAAAAGATAGGATACGCAATTGACGTAAGGGGATCTGCGGTATGGAAAAGTTGCGGCTGAAAAGTGAGTGTTAGACCCTTTCCTGACTGACTCCAAATACCGGCGGTAGCCTAAAACCAGCGTTAGGAGCCTCTAACGCTGGTTTTCACGGCTACCGCCAAACTCTAAATCTAGGCCATAGAAACCAAAACTAAATTACTAACCAGGTGGTATCTCACACCACAGAGACTCAAACACCCTTTTCCCAACTTCTCTAATTGGTGTTGGAGACAATGCCAGGATGAAGCTACCCTGTTTCACATATGGTGGACTTGTTCCAATATTTAACCATTTTGGAAATCTATCATACTATATATGCAAAACACCATTGGCACCCCGTTATTCCCTGACCCAATCATATTCTTGTTCCATAAGTACCGCAAACTCAACTCAAAACTGCATGTTAAACTGCTGAAGATAATGATAAACAGTGCGCATCAATTAATTCAGAGAATGTGAAAAAAAGAATCGATCCCAACCTTACAAATGTGGATTCACGAAACACAACTCAACCTTAAATTATAAAGATATCATTATCTTTTATTAAACAAGTTAGACACCCATGCAGAAATAATGTTCCTATGGGACACTAGATCCACTCAAATGTCTTAACACCCCCCCCCTTCCCTGCATTATTTCACTCTCTATAAGACACAAAAGATAATATTTACCTTCCAACCACTGTGATAACAACTACTGTTCACTACCTAAGGCCATTATACCCTAAAAATGGTTGACAGCACCAGACGGCATCATACATTAACTTTTGATACACGGTTTAGCTAAAGATATGTGCACACACCTATACTTTGACTTATACATGGAAACTATAGTTGTTTATTGTTATACGTTTTGTTTGTAGTAATGGAAAAATCCTTTGGAAATTGACAATCAAGAATGCAGTGGACTTTAAATGTCAACTAGATAACAGAGCTCTAAATGACACATATCCTTGACTCACTTTTATATGTGACAACTGGACTCCATCTCTCTAATGTGATTAATATCTGTATTCTCTTTACTGTATTTTTTTACTCATGTATGTTATAAGCTGAAATAAACAATTTTTCTTTTCCAAAAAAAATAAATAAATAAAACAATAACCCCCTAACATTACAACCCCCCAAAAAAATAAAAATGATCCTAACAAAAAATTCCCTAATCTAACCATTGCCCCGAAAAGGGCATTTCGATGGATAATGCCCTTAATGCCCTTAAAAGGGCAATCAGCTCTTTTTGTGCCCATTAACAAAATCATAAAACCCTAATCTTAAAAAAAAAAACCCAAAAATAAAAAAACATCCCAAAACTAACTAACACTTACCCAAAAATTGGTACTCACCATTGAGTGCTGAGCTCCATCTTCATCCCGGCGGCGTTCCATCTTCATCCATTCCGGGACCATCTTCTTCAATTTTGATCCCGGTCGTGGTCCATTTTCTATCTCCATCCCGGTGGCGGCAGCCAAAGCTGCTAGGGCATCGGCGGCAGCGGTGGTGACTTCGGTCCTCATCTTCAGCCAGATAGAATGTAGAACATCCTCTTCCTTCCAACAACTAACACTAAATGATGGTACCTTTAAGTGACGTCATCCAAGAGGGCGTCCCTTCAATTTCAATTGGCTGATAGAATTCTATCAGCCAATCGGAATTAAGGTAGGAAAAATCCTATTGGCTGATGCAATCAGCCAATAGGAATGAAGTTCAATCCTATTGGCTGATCCAATCAGCCAATAGGATTGAGCTTGCATTCTATTGGCTGTTCCAATCAGCCAATAGAATGCCAGCTCAATCCTATTGGCTGATTGCATCAGTCAATAGGATTTTTTCTACCTTAAAGGGACAGTTTACTCAAAAATTTTCTCCCCTTTAATTTGTTCCCAATGATCCACTTTACCTGCTGGAGTGTATTAAATTGTTTACAAGTAGCTCCTTTACCCTTATATCGGCATTTGAAATAGTTGATTTAGCATGTGGTATCCCCACCTATTCTGAAAGTTTGTGGCCGCAGGTCCAAGCTATAGATAAGCTTTGTAAACACAGCCAGCAGAAGAAATTACACTCCCAGTGGGATATAGCAAAGATAAGGTAATAAAATGTTGATTTTCCATTGTTCTCTCCAAGTACTGGTGATTGTTTTATGGACAGATATAAGATAAAGAAGCAGGTATATGTACACAATGTGATACAGTAATGAGATCTGATTATACCTACAAGCTCAACCCATTTTATTAGGTTGTGGCTTCAAAACACAAAATCAGAGCTTTAAAATACACAAATAAACTTTAAAAGCTAATTTTCATACATTTGTTACTCTGCAGTTGGTAAAAAAAGCAATTGTAAACACATTAAGGGAAAAACTATTTTACAGTATACTGTCCCTTTAATTCCGATTGGCTGATAGAATTCTATCAGTCTACTGACTTTTAAATGCGGTAGTAGTCTTGACAGGAGAGAGTCTACCGCTCACTTTTTCCAAGACTCGTAATACCGGCGTTAGGCAAATCCCATTGAAAAGATAGGATACGCAATTGACGTAAGTGGATTTGCGGTATGTTCGAGTCGCGGAAAAAAAGTGAGCGGTACACCTGTACCTGCAAGACTCGTAATACCAGCGTTAGGAAAAAAGCAGCCTTGGGACCTCTCAACGCTGCTTTTTAAGGCTAACGCAAAACTCGTAATCTAGGCCATGGTGGAATGGTTTTCAAGATTGCCATTAAAGTGTGGACATAGAGAAAAAAACATCTGCAATATTTGTTCAGGAAGGCTGCACAACAGCATATCTTCTGGTGCGGACTAACCATGGGGGAAGGATGATTCATAGTTACAGAGAAGAAGCTCCTCTTGCTTCTTTCTGGATGCTGGCTCATCTTCTGCTAATTTCAAACAGCCAAAAAAGGTGCTGGTGAAACGGGCCCCTCCGCATGCTCTAAAAAAATTATATTTTTTAAAACACAACTTTATTATGTTATATTAAAAGGGCTTTTTAAAATACAAAACACATAAGTGACTGTAATTACTAAAATAGGTTACCAAGCTTCAGTTTTCAGTAAAATAATTCTCCACACTCAGAATGAGAATTTTCTTTCATACAGGTGGTTAGAGTCCACGATTCATTACTCCTGGGAATTACTCTTCCCTGCCACTAGGAGGAGGCAAAGATTCCAAAACCCCAAGAGCTCTTTTGAACCCATCCCACCTTACTGGAAACCAGTCTTGTCATTGCTTCCGCTGGTGGAAGGTTAAAAATGAAGATGTGTATGTTATTCTTCAATGAGAGGGGTTCTCATACTTAGTTGATGTCCATTTCACCTCAGAGTGCAATGTTTTTTGGAGGGATCTGTCATTTGCCTCCTCCTGTTGGGTTGTCAATAGTGATGTCGCGAACCTAAAAATTTTGGTTCGCGAACGGCGGAATCGAACTTCCGGTATTGTTCGCGAACCCGCGCAAACCGCCATTGACTTCAATAGGCAGGCGAACTTTAAAACCTACCACGACTCTTTCTGGCCACAATAGTGATAGAAAAGTTGTTTCAAGGGTACTAACACCTGGACTGTGGCATGCTGGAGGGGGATCCATGGCAAAACTCCCATGGAAAATTACATAGTTTATGCAGAGTCTGCTTTTAACCCATAAAGGGCCTAAATCAACTAACATTCCCAAATTGTTTGCAATAACGTGCTTTAAAACATCAGTTATGATGTCGTATCTATCAGGTAGTGTAAGGGTTACGGCCGCATCACAGTGACAGAGCAAACTCCAAGTGTTACGCACCGCAATCAACCGCAAACAGTCCACTTGCACAACCACGAGATAGATAGATTTGATAGATAGATACATAGAGATTACATAGCTCAATCGAAGCAATATACATATGATCGATACACTGTACATAGCTCAATAGATGCAATATACATTCGATAGATACGAATTACATTGATCAATCGATGCAATATACATTTGATAGATACGAATGTTATTGAATCAAAGATGCAATATACATTTTATAGATACGAATGACATCACCCAAAATATGTATTATACATTTTATAGATACAAATTACATCGATCAATAGATGCAATCTACATTTGATCGATACGTTTGATAGTTCGATCGATTTTATATATAAATAAATCGATTTGAAATATATATAATTTCCCTGACAGAGTATAACAATAAGACATGTGGTCTGTGACCCGTGGTGTGTTAAGTAGTAATATTCTTAACCTGTTACTCCCCCTATCAGATGAGGTCTATATGGCCTTCATTTTTGGAACCGGGAGATGTTAGAAGATGATTGTTCTGTCCTCCTACTTCAAATTTGTCAGAAACACAAGTGGCTGTCTCAAAACATCCCGGACAGAAGTTAGATCGATAGATAGGATAGATAGATATACATAGATTGATAGTTAGATAGAATCGATAGAAGAGAAATAGATAGATTTGTTAGATATATAATTACCCTGATAAAGTCTAATAATTTAACATGCGGTCTTGGACCCAACTAGGTTGTGTTAAGTAGTACTATTCTTCGCACTTTCAGCCCTGTAACTCCCCCTATTGGTGGAGGTCTTTATGGCGGTTATGATTACCCTGACAAAGTATAACAACAAGACACGCGGTCTGGGACCCATGGTAATTTTGTTGTGTTAAGTAAAACTTTTCTTATCACTTGAATCCCTCTTACCCCCCCCCCCTTTGTTGGAGCTCTATATGGCCTGCATGATTAGCCTGACAAAGTATAATAAGAAAACATCTGGTCTTGGACCCATGGTAATTAGGTTGTGTTTAAGTAGTACTATTCTTATAACTGTAATCCCTGTTACTCCCCCTATCAAGGGAGGTCTATATGGCCTGCATGATTACCCTGACAAAGTATAACATCAAGACACACGGTGTTGGACCCATGATAACTAGCTTGTGTTAATTAGTAATTTTCTTAGCACTTTAATCCCTGTTACCCCCCCTATCGGGGGTGGTCTATATGGCCTGCCTGATTACCCTGAAAAAATATAATAATAAGACATGCGGTCTGGTACCCATTTTAACTATGTTGTGTTTTAAGTACTACCATTCTTAGCACTTTAATCTTTGTAACTCCCCCTATTTGGTGAGGTCTATACAGCCTGGATGATTACCCATACAAAATATAATAATAAGACATCTGCTCTTGGTCTGCGACCCATGGTAACTATGTTGTGTTAATTAGTAAAGTCCTTAGCATTTTAATAGCTGTTACTCATACTCACCCTATCGGTGGAGGTCTATATGGCCTGCATGATTACCCTTACAAAATATAATAACCAAACATATGCTCTGGGACCCATGGTAAGTAGGTTGTGTTAAGTAGTACTGTTCTTTGCAGTTTAATACCTGTTACAACACCAAATGGTGGCAGGTCTATCTGGCCTTCATGATTAGCTGCACCCAAAACCAAAAAAAAGCTGAGTGGTCTTAGACTAACACCCATGGCTAACTCAGTTGTTTCAATTAGTACTATTCTTAGTACTTTCATCCCTGTTACGGCTGGTCTACATGGCCATCATGATTAGCCGAACAAAATACTACAATCCAACCTTTGCTCAGTCTTCATAGGCCCTTCATTGGCTGTATTTTGATAGTACAGTTCTTATTAGTTTAATAGCTGGTACAACACCGAATGGTGGCAGCTCTATATGGCCTGCATGATTAGCCGCACCCAAAACAAAAATAAATCCAAGCGGTCTTGGATTAACACCCATGGCTAACTCGGTTGTTTCAAGTAGTACTATTCTTAGCACTTTCATCTCATCCCTGTTACTTCCAGGACTCTCGGTGGTGGTCTACATGGCCATCATGATTAGCCTCACCAAAATATTAGAACAATACGTGCATGCAGGGAACCATGGTAAGGTTACTTCCTTTCGCAAAATCGAGTATAACAGTTGCAGGCAGAGGTTCTGACCCTGCATTATGGCTGCACCTCTCCCTAAAAGAGGCATGCGTTACAGAGTCTGTGGGCATGTATGCAAAGAGCTGGCCTGCCTAAAAAAAGGATCAAGGCTGTACAGGTTGTTCTCCTTCAGCCGTTTTATACGCTGTCGCACGGCCACGACCTCAACAACCACAACAGAATGAAACACCACATATGCCATCCTTTTGAACAACAGAGTACAGGTATGGCATTGATTTTAGTTACACGGCGATATTTATTATGAACCGTGAAATTGAAAACAAAAACATGATTGGACACCCAGTACAGTACAGGTTGTTCTCCTTCGGCCTTTTTAGAATAGTGTTCCGGACCCTCAACAAAAACAACAGCAGGAAAGAGGACATATGGCATCCTTTTGAACAATAGATTACAGGTACAGCATTGATTTTCCAAACCCAGAGATAATATTTGGCAAATGGGAAATAGAAAAATACATTGAGTGGACACCCAGTACACTTCTTTCTCCTTAGGCCTTTTTATAATAGGGTCCAGGACCCTCAAACAAAACACCAGCAGGAAAGAGGACATATGGCATCCTTTTGAACAATAGAGTACAGGTACAGCATTGATTTTACAAACCCAGAGATAATTTTGGGCAAATGGGAAATAGAAAAATACATTGAGTGGACACCCAGTACACTTCTTTCTCCTTAGGCCTTTTTATAAGAGGGTCCAGGACCCTCAAAAAAACACCATCAGAAAAGAGAACATATGCCATCCTTTTAAACAATAGAGTACAGGTACAGCATTGATTTTACAAACCCAGAGATAATTTTGGGCAAATGGGAAATAGAAAAATACATTGAGTGGACACCCAGTACACTTCTTTCTCCTTAGGCCTTTTTATAAGAGGGTCCAGGACCCTCAAACAAAACACCAGCAGGAAAGAGGACATATGGCATCCTTTTGAACAATAGAGTACAGGTACAGCATTGATTTTACAAACCCAGAGATAATTTTGGGCAAATGGGAAATAGAAAAATACATTGAGTGGACACCCAGTACACTTCTGTCTCCTTAGGCCTTTTTATAAGAGGGTCCAGGACCCTCAAAAAAACACCAGCAGAAAAGAGAACATATGCCATCCTTTTAAACAATAGAGTACAGGTACAGCATTGATTTTACAAACCCAGAGATAATTTTGGGCAAATGGGAAATAGAAAAATACATTGAGTGGACACCCAGTACACTTCTTTCTCCTTAGGCCTTTTTATAAGAGGGTCCAGGACCCTCAAACAAAACACCAGCAGGAAAGAGGACATGATATGGCCTTTTGAACAATAGAGTACATGTAAAGCATTGATTTTAGAAACGGGAGATAATTTTTTGCAACCTGGAATTTGAATCACAAAAAGGTTTGGATGGACACACAGTACACTTCTTTCTGCTTCAGCCATTTTATAACAGGGTCCAGGACCCTCAACAGAAACACCAGCAGGAAAGAGGACATATGGCATCCTTTTAAACAATGGAGTACAGGTAAAGCATTGATTTTTGAAACACGGAGATAATTTGTTGCAACCCGGAAATTGAACCAAAAAAATGATTGTACACCCAGGACACTTCTTTCTACTTCAGCCTTTTTATAAGAGAGTCCAGGACCCGCATATGAAACAAATACAGTAAAGAGGACATATGGCATCCTTTTGAACAATAGAGTACTGTTACGGCATTGATTTTAGAAACCCAGAGATAATTGTTTGGAAACGTGAAATTGCCCAAAAAACCATGCTTGGACACCCACTCCAGGTCGTTCTCCTTCAGCATTTTTATAAAAGGGTCCAGCACCCTCAACAGAAACAACTGCAGGAAACACCACATATGCCATCCATTTGCACAATCGAGTACAGGTATCGCATCCATTTTAGAAACCCGGAGATAATTGGGAGGAACCGGGAAAATTTTTCTAAAAATTTGCTGGGGCACCCATTACAGGTCGTTCTCCTTCAGCCTTTTTATACCATGGGCCACGACCCGCAACAGGCACAACAGCATGAAACACCACATATGCCACCCTTTTGCACAATAGAGTACATTTATGGCATAGATCGAACACGGAGATAATTTAGAGCAACCAAGAGATGGATAAAAATGCTTGGTCGGTCCTCCTACTTCACATTTGGGGCACTGCGCGTGCAATTTAATGGTCCACCAGATGTGAGTGGTGTGCACTGTTAAGTTGTACTATCCGTAACAGTTTAATCACTGTTATGTGCCTTATTTTTTTATTTGAGTTTTGTACCCACAGAGCAGCAGCAGAGGAAAGAAAAATTAGGAATGTACAAATGACTGAAAAATTTGGGTAATGTTGTAGCAAATGCTGTAGCAGCGGCCAGAAAAATTGATGTTTGTAAAACATTTATAAAGTGCCCTCTAAGCTTGTGGCTTGAACACTAGTTGTTGGCGGATAAGTCAAGCAAGTCATCCGTCTTTATTAGAAAAAAAAAAAGGCCAGCCTGTGTACCAGTTGTAGCCCAAGCCAGCTCATCTCATCATCAGGCCTTTTTTAATCAAATGTATCACCCAATGTCAGTCCCTTCGGGATCCAGCCCTCATTCATTTTTATAAAAGTGAGATAGTCAAGGCTTTTTTGACCTAGACGACTTCTCTTCTCAGTGACAAAACCTCCTGCTGCACTGAAACTCCTTTCGGACAGGACACTTGAAGCGGGGCAGGCCAGAAGTTCCATTGCAAATTGGGATAGCTCAGGCCACAAGTCAAACCTGCACACCCAGTAGTCAAGGGGTCCATCGCTCCTGAGAGTATCAAGATCCGCAGTTAAAGCTAGGTAGTCTGCTACCTGTCGGTTGAGTCTTTCTCTGAGGCTGGATCCTGAAAGGCTCTGGGGATGTATGGGAGTTAAAAAGGTATGCATGTCCTCCATCAACAAGACGTCAGGAAAGCGTCCTGTCCTTGCCGCCGTGTTCGTGGGAGGAGGAGGATTTATTTCATCTCTTCCACTGTTACATTCCCGTGGTGCTGTGACATCACCCTTATATGCTGTGTAAAGCATAGTTTTTAATTTATTCTTAAAATGCTCCATCCTTTCCGACTTGTGGGAATTTGGTAACATTTCAGGCGCTTATACTGGGGTCGAGGAGCGTGGACACCCAGTACAGGTCGTTCTCCTTCAGCTTTTTTATACGAGGGTCCCTCAACAGGCACGACAGCATAAAAGAACCTATTTGAACAAGGTTGGATGCTGAGCTTATCATGTCCCGTTCCTCCTCCTCACTGATCTCACTGAGGGTATCTTCTTCCCCCCAGCCACGTACAACACCACGGGTACCAGAGAGGTGACAACAACAAGCACCTTGGGATGAGTAGAAGCAGCACACAAAGTGAAAGCCGCCCTCCTCCTCCTCCTCCTCCTCCTCCTCAAAGCCACATTCCTCCTCTGACTCCTCTTCCTCACAATCCTCTTCCTGCGTTGCCGCAGGTCCAGCAAGCGATGCTGATAAGGCTGTTTGTGGGGGTGATGGACACCACAACTCTTCCTCTTCCTCTTCACGCTCATCTACGGCCTGATCCAGCACTCTTCGCAGGGCACGCTCCAGGAAGAAAACAAATGGTATGATGTTGCTGATGGTGCCTTCGGTGCGACTGACAAGGTTTGTCACCTCCTCAAAAGGACGCATGAGCCTACAGGCATTGCGCATGAGCGTCCAGTAATTTGGCAAAAATATCCCCAGCTCCCCAGAGGCTGGCCTAGCACCCCGGTCATACAAATACTAATTAACAGCTTTTTCTTGTTGGAGCAGGCGGTCAAACATTAGGAGTGTTGAATTCCACCATGTCGGGCTGTCGCAAATCAAGCGCCTCACTGGCAGGTTGTTTAGACGCTGGATATCGGACAAGTGCGCCATGGCCGTGTAGGAACGCCTGAAATGGCCACACACCTTCCTGGCCTGCTTCAGGACGTCCTGTAAGCCTGGGTACTTATGGACAAATCGTTGTACAATTAGATTACACACATGTGCCATGCACGGCACATGTGTCAACTTGCCCAATTTCAATGCCGCCACCAAATTACTTCCATTATCAGAAACAACCTTGCCAATCTCCAGTTGGTGCGGAGTCAGCCACTGATCTACCTGTGCGTTCAGGGCGGTCAGGAGTGCTGGTGCAGTGTGACTCTCTGCTTTCAGGCAAGTCAACCCCAAGACGGCGTGACACTGCCGTACACGGGATGTAGCATAGTACCTGGGGAGCTGGGGGGGTGCCATAGATGTGGAGCAAGAAGCAGAAGTTGAAGAAGACTCAGCCGAGGAAGAGGTTAGGGAAGAGGATGGAGTAGGAGGAGTAGAGGAGGTAGCCTGCCTGCAAGTCGTGGTGGTGTCACCAACTCTTCTGCAGAGCCACGCATTCCATTCTTGTCAGAAGTCAGCAGGTTTACCCAATGTGCAGTGTAGGTGATATACCTGCCCTGACCATGCTTTGCAGACCAGCTATCCGTGGTCATATGGACCCTTGCCCCAACGCTGTGTGCCAGACATGCCATAACTTCCTTTCTCACAACAGAGTACAGGTTTGGGATTGCCTTTTGTGAAAAGAAATTTCTGCCAGGTACCTTCCACTGCGGTGTCCCAATAGATACAAATTTTTTAAATGCATCAGACTCCACCAGCTTGTATGGTAAAAGCTGGCGGGCTAAGAGTTCAGACAAGCCAGCTGTCAGACGCCGGGCAAGGGGGTGACTTTGAGAAATTGGCTTCTTACGCTCAAACATGTCCTTGACAGACAGCTGACTGTGGGCAGGTGACCAGGAACTGCTACGTAAGAGAGACTGAGTGGAGGATGGTTGAGAGGGGGCAAGGAGGACAGCACTGGTTGACGTGGCTGAAGATGCTGGAGCAGGAGGAGGAGGGCGGCTTTCACTTTGTGTGCTGCTTCTACTCATGTGTTCTTCCCATCGGCCTTTGTGATGGGAGACCATGTGCCTTCGCAAAGCAGTTGTACCTAGGTGGGTGTTGGACTTCCCACGACTCAGTTTCTTTTGGCACAGGTTGCAAATGGCATCGCTGTTGTCCGAGGCAGACACACAAAACAAATGCCACACTGCTGAGCTCTGCGATGACGGCATTCTGGTGGTGGCAACAGCATGCGTTGATGGGCGTCGGCGTGCTGTCTGGCTGACCCCGGGTGCCGATGCATGCTGTCTGACTGTGCCACTAGCTCCTTGAGGCGACCTCCCCATGCTTCCAAATCATCTCCTCCTCCTCCTCTCTGTCTCCCCATCTGAACTTTCCCCCTCTTCTTCTTCTCTTCTAGCAGGCACCCACGTGACATCCACCGACACATCATCATCAACCGCTTCACTTGTATCTGACACATCAAGAAAGGAAGCAGCAGTGGGTACAACATCATCATCATCACACCATACCTCCATGTCGGTAATGCTGCTTGACTGAGACTGATCACTGTTATCTACATCCTCTGTCAATGATGGTTGCGCATCAATCATTTCTTCCAACTGATGTGTCAATAACTCCTGTGACAGATCAAGTGAAGCGGCTGTGGTGCTAGTGTTGGTGGTGGCGACAGGCGGGCGAGTGGCACTGGTCACTTGAGACCTGCCCAAAGCACAGCTGGACGTAGATGGTGCGTCAAGGTTAGGAGGACTAGCAGCGGAAGCTGAAGAAGATTGGGTGTCCTGTGTTAGCCATTCCACTAGGTCCTCCTCAGAACTTTTCGCGTCCCCCCTGGCACCCGGCGTCTGAACAATGTGCATATTTGTAGGGTCTAAAGGAATCACAGCACCACGACCACGACCACGGAACCTGCGGGGTGGCCTGCCTCTGCCTGTCATTTTTTTTAAAATGGACACTGACAATACTATAACACCAATTATAGGAGTGGTGGCACTGTGCAAGAGGGCACAGTATACGCTGTAAGACTGACAACAACCAAAAAGACAGTTGTTTTAAAATTCACAAATTGTTAATTTTTTAAAATATTAAAAGTACTGTGACAACAAATAAGATTGTTGGCACTAGTTGGAAAATAGGCTTGTCTGGCACACACGCTGGGAGAAAGGAAACTGCAATTCAATGGCACTAGGAGACTGAAGAATCACAGTCAAAACAGTTATGATTAACAATAATTCCAATCCTGTTAAAAGAAATATGATTGGTGGCACTAATTGGCTAGTTGGGACTGGCACACAGGCAGGCAGGCAGTAGGAAAATGCAATTCAAGGGCACTAGTAGAATGCAGATTGACACTCAAAACAGTGATGATTGACAATTTTTGCAATACTGTTAAAATAAATATGATTGCTGGCACTAATTGGCTATTTGGGCCTGGCACACAGGGTGGCAGGCAGGAGGAAAGTGCAATTCAATGGCACGAGCAAACTGAGGATTCAGAACAACAATTACAAAAAAAATTAATTTATAATTATTTAGAATACTGTGACAACAAATATGATTGGTGTAAATATTTTGAAAGTCGGCCTGGCACACAGGCTGGCAGGCAGGAGAAAAGTGCAATTCAATGGCACGAGCAAACTGAGGATTAAGCACAACAATCCAAAAAATGTTATGTTTAATTAGTAACAATACTGTGACAACAATTATGATTGGTGTAAATAGTTGGCAAGACGGCCTGGCACACAGGCTGGCAGGCAGGAGAAAAATGCAATTCAAGGTAAGGACACTAGGAGACTGAATACTGACAGTCAAAAAAGTGATGATTGACAATTTTTGCAATACTGTTCACAGAAATATGATTGCTGGCAATAATTGGCTAGGTGGGCCTGGCACACAGGCTGCAAGGCAGGAGGAAAGTGCAATGCAATGGCACGAGCAAACTGAGGATTCAGAAAAACAATTAGCAAAAATTTAAATTTTTAATTATTAAGAATACTGTGACAACATATATGATTGGTGTAAATATTTTGAAAGTCGGCCTGGCTGGCACACAGGCTGGCAGGCAGGAGAAAAGTGCAATTCAATGGCACGAGCAAACTGAGGATTAGAAACAACAATCCAAAAACTTTTAATTTTAATTAGTAACAATACTGTGACAACAATTATGATTGGTGTAAATAGTTGGCAAGACGGCCTGACACACAGGCTAGCAGGCAGGAGGTAAATGCAATTCAAGGACACTAGGAGACTGCAGATTGACACTCAAAACAGTGATGATTGACAATTTTTGCAATACTGTTAAAAGAAATATGATTGCTGGCAATAATTGGCTAGGTGGGCCTGGCACACAGGCTGCAAGGCAGGAGGAAAGTGCAATTCAATGGCACGAGCAAACTGAGGATTCAGAACAACAATTAACAAAATTTTTAATTTTTAATTATTAAGAATACTGTGACAACATATATGATTGGTGTAAATATTTTGAAAGTCGGCCTGGAACACAGGCTGGCAGGCAGGAGAAAAGTGCAATTCAATGGCACGAGCAAACAGAGTATTCAGAAAAACAATTACCAAAAATTTTTATTTTTAATTTTTAAGAATACTGTGACAACAAATCATTGGTGTAAATATTTTGAAAGTCGGCCTGGCACACAAGCTGGCAGGCAGGAGAAAAGTGCAATTCAATGGCACGAGCAAACTGAGGATTCAAAAATACAATTACCAAACATTTTAATTTTTAAGAATACTGTGACAACAAATATGATTGGTGTAAATATTTTGAAAGTCGGCCTGTCACACAGGCTGGCAGGCAGGAGGAAAATGCAATTCAATGGCACTAGGAGACTGAATATTTGCAGTCCCAAAAATTATGATTTTTACTTTTTTATATACTGTTACAAGAATTATGATTGGTGCCACTAATTGGCTAGTTGGGCCTGGAAAACAGGCTGGCAGGCAGGAGGAAAGTGCAATTCAATGGCACGAGCAAACTGAGGATTCAGAAAAACAATTAGCAAAAATTTAAATTTTTAATTATTAAGAATACTGTGACAACATATATGATTGGTGTAAATATTTTGAAAGATGGCCTGGCTGGCACACAGGCTGGCAGGCAGGAGAAAAGTGCAATTCAATGGCACGAGCAAACTGAGGATTAGAAACAACAATCCAAAAACTTTTAATTTTAATTAGTAACAATACTGTGACAACAATTATGATTGGTGTAAATAGTTGGCAAGCTGGCCTGGCACACAGGCTGGCAGGCAGGAGGTAAATGCAATTAAAGGGCACTAGTAGAATGCAGATTGACACTCAAAACAGTGATGATTGACAATTTTTGCAATACTGTTAAAAGAAATATGATTGCTGGCAATAATTGGCTAGGTGGGCCTGGCACACAGGCTGCAAGGCAGGAGGAAAGTGCAATTCAATGGCACGAGCAAACTGAGGATTCAGAACAACAATTAACAAAATTTTTAATTTTTAATTATTAAGAATACTGTGACAACATATATGATTGGTGTAAATATTTTGAAAGTCGGCCTGGCACACAGGCTGGCAGGCAGGAGAAAAGTGCAATTCAATGGCACGAGCAAACAGAGTATTCAGAAAAACAATTACCAAATATTTTAATTTTTAATTTTTAAGAATACTGTGACAACAAATATGATTGGTGTAAATATTTTGAAAGTCGGCCTGGCACACAGGCTGGCAGGCAGGAGAAAAGTGCAATTCAGTGACACAAGCAATAGGAGGATTAAGATGAACAATACAATTTTTTTTAATTTTTATTAGTAACAATACTGTGACAACAATTATGATTGGTGTAAATAGTTGGCAAGACGGCCAGGGACACGGGCTGGCAGGCAGGAGGTAAATGCAATTCAAGGACACTAGGAGACTGAATACTGACAGTCAAAACAGTGATGATTGAGAATTTTTGCAATACTGTTAAAAGAAATATGATTGCTGGCAATAATTGGCTAGGTGAGCCTGGCACACAGGCTGCAAGGCAGGAGGAAAGTGCAATTCAATGGCACAAGCAAACTGAGGATTCAGCACAACAATTACCAAAAAATTTTAATTTTTAATTATTAAAAATACTGTGACAACAAATATGATTGGTGTAAATATTTTGAAAGTCGGCCTGGCACACAGGCTGGCAGGCAGGAGGAAAATGCAATTCAATGGCACTAGGAGATTTTTAAATTTTTAGATACTGTTACAAGAATTATGATTGGTGCCACTAATTGGCTAGTTGGGCCTGGAAAACACGCTGGCAGGCAGGGGGAAAGTGCAATTCAATGGCACGAGCAAACTGATGAATCACAAGCGATCAATTTGGAATTTTAAAGATTAACAATACTTTTACAACAACTAGAATTGGTGGCACTAATTAGCTAGTTTGTGACTGGCACACAGGCTGGCAGGCAGGAGTAAACTGCAATTCAATGGCACTAGTAGACTGAATATTTGCACTCCAAACAATTATGAATTTTAATTTTTTTGATACTGTTACAAGAATTATGATTGGTGCCACTAATTGGCTAGTTGGGCCTGGCACACAGGCTAGCAGATATGAGTCGTGGATGGTAGGTAGGGCAGCAATTTAACACAGTATGCTGTGTAAGTGACAAAAACACAGGCCTGATAGAAAATTAAGTTTGATTACAATAGCAAAATATTTTAAAATTTTAGATTTTAATATTAAAATAATGTTAAGAAGTGCAATGCACATATGAGTGGTCGCACTGGCTGGCTGCTACGTAGGGCAGCAATTAACAACAGTATGCTGTGTAAGTCAGATAGACAGTTATACACAGGCCTGATAGAAAATAAAAATAGATTACACTAGCATAATTTTTTTGGCAATTTAAAGAAAAAGGTTAAGCACATACATATGAGTAGTGGCTGATAGCCTTGGAAGGGCAGCTATTAAAAACAGTAGGATCTGTAAGTCAGATAAACACACACGCCTGATAGAAAATACTATTAGATTACACTAGAAAAATGATTTAAATTATTTTTATGGGGGGGAAATTAAAAAATGGTTAAACACATATGAGTCGTGGCTCATAGACTAGGGAGGGCAGCAAGTAAACACAGTAGGCTCTGTATGTCAGCAAAACACGCAGGCCTGATAGGAAATTATATTAGATTACACTATCAAAAAAATTTTAACTTTTTTTTTTTTTATAGTTAAATTAAGGTGAAGAAGATATGAGTGGTGGCTGCCTGGCACAGACCAATTAACCAAAAGACTGAAAAAAAAAGAGGTATATTAATGCTGTTGAGCCTGACAGGCACAGGCCTGATAGAAAATGTAATTAGATTACACTAGCATAATGATTTAAAGACTTTTTTTTGGCAATTTAAAGAAAAAGGTTAAGCACATACATATGAGTCGTAGCTGATAGCCTTGGAAGGGCAGCTATTAAAAACAGTAGGATCTGTAAGTCAGATAAACACACACGCCTGATAGAAAATACTATTAGATTACACTAGAAAAATGATTTAAATTATTTTTATGGGGGGGGGGGGGATTAAAAAAAGGTTAAACACATATGAGTCGTGGCTCATAGACTAGGGAGGGCAGCAAGTAAACACAGTAGGCTCTGTATGTCAGCAAAACACACAGGCCTGATAGGAAATTATATTAGATTACACTATCAAAAAAATTGAAACTTTTTTTTTTTATAGTTAAATTAATGTTATAAACGGATATTAACACTGGTGGCTGGCCCAGAGCAATGAACCAGAGTATATGCTGTGTGACACAGGCCTGATAGAAAATGAAAAAAAATGACACTAGCAAAACAATTAAAATTTTTGGTTAGTTATATTTAAACTAATGTTGTTAGGGAGATATCAGTGGTGGCAGTAATCACAGCATATGCTGTGAGCCTTAAACACACAGGCTGAAAGCCAGGCAAATGCTAATAAAAAAAATAGGGAAAAAAAAAAGGCACGAAATATAGCCCTAAAAAGGGCTTTTTGGGGTGCTGTCCTTGCAGCAGAGATGAGTGAAGTCCTTCTGGACTGTAGTGGACACTAAATACACTAGCCTAGCTATGTTTTTCCTATTAATGTCAGGAGCAAAAACACAACACGTTCTCTCATTAAGAAAGCAAGGCCGTTATGGGTCTAAAATGGCGGATTCCGAGTAGCTGGGAGGGTCTGTGAGGGAGTGTCTGATGTTGATTGGCTCTAATGTGTCAGACGTCTGTGACATACAGGGTCAAAGTTTCCTCAATGATGACACATAGGGGCGGATCGAACATCGCCATGTGTTCGCCCGCAGACGCGAACGCGAACAAGCTATGTTTGCTGGGAACTACACGTAAATTGGGATAGCGCACGTAGGCATTTTGGAATTGCAAGCTTTGGGTTTTTCAAAAGCATGTTAGTTTTGGCACATTTTTCCCCTTATGTGACGTTGGGTTGTGTGCATGTTCCCTCTTTGTTTAGTGCGCTATCTGGAAGTCAAGCTTCCTGGTGGTCCACTTTTTGTTTTAGTATAAGATTATCATTTATGGCTTGTATGTTTTTAAGAGCTACTTCTAGAGGGGGTATGTTTTTTCCCCTTACTTCAAGAGCTCTTTTAATAGGTCTAAGAAAATGTATCATTTTCTGGATTCTAACAGTGAACTTTAGAAAACTGTTCCTTAAGTAGATGAGGCAATTTTTACTTTGGCTAAGCGTACTACTATTCCTTTGGAAGGTAGCTCTTTCTTTAAAGACCCTTTAGATAGAATCCTTCCATGAAAGGGCTTTTCAGCAAGCAGGTTATCTTTTTAGACCAGCAGTTTCTATTGCTGGTGTGGCTGCTGCTACATTCATTTGGTTAAATAGCCTTTCTGGGCAGTTTTCTGATTATTCTGCTAGTGAAGATTTTTTGAATCTTTTGGAATTGCTTAAATGTGCAAATGCTTCATTTGTGATGCCATTTTTTACATCGTTAAGATTCATTTTAAAAATATATATTTGCCTGTACTTTATAGATGGTCTTTATGGTTAAAGTCTTGGTCTGCTGATGCGGTTTCCAAATACAGGCTTTTAACTCTCTATTTTCAAAGAAAGATGTTGTTTGCCTCTGGTTTAGATTCTATTAATTGTACTTTGACTGGAGGTAGGGGAGCTTTTCTTCTTCAGGACAAGAAGTCCAAAGCAAAATCTAAAGCTTTTAGTAATTTTCGTCCCTTTCGTCAGAACAGGGCACAGAAATTGGATTCCTCCTCTCAGAAGCAAGGTTCCTCTGGCTCTGTCTGGAAGCTAAATTCAAACTAAAGCAGGTCTAAACAGTCCAAAATATCTACTCCATCTAGACTGGACTGCATCTAGGTACTTCCTCCGTTCCAGAGACTCTGGTAAGGGGAAGGTTGCGTCTTTTCTAGGAGGCTTGGTTTCAGTCTGTTCAGGATCCTTAGGTTCTAAATATAGTTTCTCAAGGTTATCAAATAGGTTTCAGAACTAACCATTCCAGAGGAAGGCTCATAATGTCCAATGTTCTGAAAAATCCAGTGAAAGGGGAGTGATTGTTCCTGTTCCTTAATTAGAACAGGGCATGTTTTTTAAATTTTTTTATTGAGGTTAACACAAAGAAAAGTATAGACAATACATAGCATTGATTGACACAGTATCAAAATATGTACAACAAAGTGTAGAAACAACATAGTCTGCATTAATCTTAATGACATAAATTGCTTATAGTTAAGCTATGTTGGACGGCTATAAAATAAAAACAATTTTGCAAAAAGATTAGGTTAAAAATGTCAAAATATATCTAAGGCAAACTGACCAAGGTCAATTAGTTACATCAGCATACTAATATGCAGAACTAAAAAAATTAAGTAAATCTGGAAACCTCATTTTACCTTGTTTAACACACATTTTTAAAGTAAATGTCCATAAACCCCCTAAAGCGTGGAAATAAATAGGAGTAAAACATACCCTAACTAAAAGTTTGTAGTCACTCTTGAACCACTAACTATAAGTGTAAAGAAGGGGGTGAAGATTGGGGAATATATCAACAGGGCTACTTTTGGACCCATTCTAGACTGATTTGCATAACTATATAAAAACTTATTACCTAGATTACTAAGTTTTGCGGTATGGTGCGGTACGGCTATTCCGCTTAAAAATTGGCCATTGTGAGTGGAATGGCAGGTCTCCCGTATTACAAGTCGCTGTGGTGTAGCTATAACGCAAGCGTTTTAGCCTGTAATGCAACAATCCATTCCGTCGTATTACAGGTTGTGCGGTCCGGCTAAAATACTTGCATTATAGCCTTTACTGCCCTGATCCATACCGCGATCTGAGACCAGTAGTTATGGATTTTGCGAAACAAAAATGTTTCACAAAACTCATAACTAAAATGTTTTACTGTATACTAACACCCATAAACTACCTATTAACCCCTAAACCACCACCCTCCTGCATCGCAAATAATATATTAAATTTATTAATCCCTAATCTGCTGCCCACCCACAAAACCAAAACTAAATAAACCTATTAACCCCTAAACTGCTGGTCCTCCACATCACAACACACTAAATTAAACTATTAACCCCTAAACCTAACACCTCTCAAATTTTAAATTATATTTACAATATAACTATCTTCAAGTAAATAAAAACTTACCTGTGAAATAAAAAAAAACAAGTTTAAACTATAAAGTAACCAAACATTACTATTTTAAAACAATAAAATTAACGAAAAATAAAAAAACTAAATTACAAATTAAAAAAATCCTTACATTACAAAAAAAAATAATTCGAAAATTCGAAAAATAAAAAACTCTAAGATTACAAAAAATAATAAACAAAATTATCCAAAATAATAACTTTTTAACAATAAACTACCAATAGCCTTAAAAGGGCCTTTTGTAGGGCATTGCCCTGAAGCAAGCAGCTCTTTTACCTTAAAAAATTAAAAAGTCCCCCCTAAAAGTAAAACCCCCACCCAAACAACCCCCCAAAATAAAAAACCTAAGTCTAAAAAAACCCTAAGCTACCCATTGTCCCTAAAGGTGCATTTGTATGTGTATTGCCCTTAAAAGGGCATTCAGCTCTTTTGTGCTAAAAGACCTAATCTAAAAGAAAACCCACCCACAAAAATAATAAAAACCCATAACACTAATCCCAGGAAATCTACTCACAACTCCTGAAGTCCAGACATCCATCTTCATCAAGGTGGCGAGAAGTCTTCATCCATGCGGTGACATCTTCATCCATTGCGGGGGCATCTCCTATCTTCATCCTGGTGGTGCGGAGCTGTGGAGGCTCAATGCTGTGGAGGCGCGGAGCATCGTCGCTGGAGGCACGGTCATCCAGCATATGGAAAGTGCGATAACATTCACTTTTTTCCTTTACTGCCTTTACTCCCCAAAACATCCGCCTGGAGCAAGACAGCAGTGAACCTATTGAGTTGTTCTTGCCGACATATCTCTGTCTAACTGGGGTTTCTCCGCTCTTCACTGCGTGTAGAGATTGTAAGATATTTGGTGTTCTCTGAGAGGTTATAACATCTTTTGCTTGCTCCTCACTTATTAAGGGATCCCTTGATACCTACCCCCTCATGTTAATCAATACAATAAGATTGCCAATTCTTTCACATATTGACCGTTCAAAGTCTATAAATAGGGTCCATATCTCCTCCATATGTGAACAATGTATAATTGTAGTAAGAGCTTAGGCTTTTACCCGGTGACCCGGGAGGGCGGGGGGGGGGGTGCTGAGCCTTTTCCTCTTAGAGAGCCGCTGAAAAGTCTCAGCGGTCCGGTCTGGAAGATAATGTGACGCTCAATATATATATATCATCCAGATGAACAGAAAATCCTTCATGCGATAGAATAGAATTATATACTGTATGGCTTGAAATTTTTTTGATTCCATGGAGGAATGTGAATCATCTTAACAGAGCTCCTGGGATGGGGTTTTATTCAAATATCTTCATTTTTCCATAAAAGGAAGGAATTTTCAGACCAGTTCTGGATCTGAAAGCTCTGAACAAGTTTCTTAGAGTTGTTACTTTTAAAATTGAGACTATTGGGACTATTATGACTTTTGTTCAACAAGGTCAGTTTATGTCCACAATAATTTAAAGATGTTTACCTTTATGTTCCTATTCACAGGGAACATTATTAGTTTCTATGGTTTGCTTTTCTAGAGAAGCATTTTTAGTTTGTTTCTCTACCATTTGGTCTGACTAAAACTCCCAGAATATTCTCAGAGGTTCTGGGTACCCTTTTTTATTAGAACTCAGGGTATTGCAGTGTTTCCTTGCCTGGACAATATCCTTGTTCTAGCTCTTTCTTTACATTTTGCAGAACCTCACACCAGCACACTGTTGTTGTTTTTTCAACAACATGGTTGGAAGATCAAGTTTACAAAGAGTTATCTGGGTCCTCAGACAAAGTTGAAGCTGTTGCTGTCTTGTCTAAACTTTCAGTCTCTTTCTTTTCCCTTAGTTGCTCTTTGCATGGAGGTGTTAGTTCTCATAATTGCTGCATTGCACGCTATTCTGTTTGCTCCTTTTCAAATGAGGCCTCTTCAGCTTTGTATGCTTAAGCAATGGTGCAGGGACCATACTCAGCTACCTCAAAGGATATATCAAGATCACAGATCAAGTCAGTCCATGTCTTGGTAGTTTAATCATCAGCTTATTATGCAGGGGGTTTCTTTTGCTCATCCCATTTGGACTACACTACATCACTACAGATGCAAGTCTTTCAGGTTGTGAAGCTGTCTGAGGGTCTCAGAGGGCACAAGGGGTTTGGTTTCTTTGGTAGGTGAGATTGCCAATACATTTTTTAGAGCTCTGTGCAATTTTTAGAGCCCTTCAAAGTTGGCCTCTTTTAAAAAGGGTTGTCTTATCTCCGTTTTTCAGACAGACAATGTCACAGCAGTGACCTACAGCAATCATCAGGGTGAACTAGCAGTTCCCTAGACATGAAGGAAGTATTTTGAATTCTTTTGGGGCAGAAGTCAATTGTTGTCTGGCTTCTGCAGTACATATCCCAGGAGTAAATAATTGAGAAGCTATTGTTTTCTCAGTTGTCAGTCCTTGCATCCAAGAGAGTGGTCTCTCCATCTGGATATTTTCAATCACATAGTGAATCTTTTGGGTCTCCCAGTGATGGCCTCTTCGTTAAACCACAAACTTCCCATTTACTATGCGAGGTCCAGGGATCCTCAGGCAGAGTTTGTGGATGCTTGGGTGGCTCCATGGTAATTTCGACTAGCCTATTTTTTCCTCCTCTGGTTCTTCTAACCAGAGTGATTGCCAGGATCAGGCAAAAGGAGGCATAAGTTATTCTGATTACTCCATCTTGGCCTCACATACGCCTAGATTACGAGTTTTGTGTTAGAGGCTGTGCGGTGCTAAAGAGCAGTTTATGCTCACCGCTGACTTGCAGACAACGCTGGTATTACAGGTTTTTACAAACCCGGCGTTAGCCGTAAAAAAGTGAGCATAGAGCAAAATTTAGCTCCACATCTTACCTCAATACCAGCGCTGCTTACATTAGCGGTGAGCTGGTAAAACGTGCTTGTGCACGATTTCCCCATAGGAATCAATGGGGGAGAGCCGGCTGAAAAAAAGTCTAACACCTGCAAAAAAGCAGAGTAAAGCTCCTAACGCAGCCCCATTGATTCCTATTGGGAAATACTTTTTATGTCTACACCTAACACCCTAACATGAACCCCGAGTCTAAACACCCCTAATATTACACTTATTAACCCCTAATCTGCTGCCCCCGACATCGCCGACACCTGTATTATATTATTAACCCCTAATCTGCTGCTCAGGACACTGACGCCACCTACATTATACTTATGAACCCCTAATCTGCCGCCCCCAACATCGCCGACACCTACATTTTATTTATTAACCCCTACTCTGCCGCCCCCAACGTCGCCGCAACCTACCTACATTTATTAACTCCTAATCTGCCGCCCCCAACGTCGCCGCCACAATAATAATAAAGTTATTAACCCCTAAACCTAAGTCTAACTTTAACACCCCCTAACTTAAATATAATTTAAATAAATCTAAATAAAATTACTACAATTAAATAAATAATTCCTATTTAAAACTAAATACTTGCCTATAAAATAAACCCTAAGCTTGCTACAATATAACTAATAGTTACATTGTAGCTATCTTAGGGTTTATTTTTATTTTATGGCAACTTTGTATTTATTTTAAACTAGGTAGAATATTTATTAAATAGTTATTAGCTATTTAATAAGTACCTAGTTAAAATACAGACAAATTTACCTGTAAAATAAAACCTAACCTAAGTTACAATTACACCTAACACTACAATTAAATTAATTACCTAAATTAAATACAATTAATTTTTATCTAAAGTACAAAAATTACAAGATTTTGAAACTAATTACACCTAATCTAATCCCCCTAACAAAATAAAAAAGCCCCCCCCCAAATAAAAAATAGCCCTACCCTACAATAAATTACAAATAGCCCTTAAAAGGGCCTTTTGCGGGGCATTGCCACAAAGTAATCAGCTCTTTTACCTTTAAAAAAAATTACAATCCCCCCCAACATTAAAACCCACCACCCACACAACCAACCCTACTCTAAAACCCACCCAATCCTCCCTTACAAAAACCTAACACTAACCCCCTGAAAATCACCCTACTGGGAGATGTCTTCACCCAACCGGGCAGAAGTGGTCCTCCAGACGGGCAGAAGTCTTCATCCAACTGGACAGAAGTGGTCCTCCAGACGGGCAGAAGTCTTCATCCAGACGGCATCTTCTATCTTCATCCATCCGGCGTGGAGCGGGTCCATCTTCAAGACATCCGACGCGGAGCATCCTCTTCTTATGACGGCCGAAGACTGAATGACGGTTCCTTTAAGTGATGTTATCCAAGATGGCGTCCCTTCAATTCCGATTGGCTGATAGAATTCTATCAACCAATCGGAATTAAGGTAGAATAAATCCTATTGGCTGATGCAATCAGCCAATAGGATTGAGCTTGCATTCTATTGGCTGTTCCAATCAGCCAATAGAATGCCAGTTCAATCCTATTGGCTGATTGCATCAACCAATAGGATTTTTTCTACCTTAATTCCAATTGGCTGATAGAATTCTATCAGCCAATCAGAATTGAAGGGACGCCATCTTGGATGACGTCACTTAAAGGAACTTTCATTCAGTCGTCGGCCGTCGTCAGAAGAGGATGCTCCCCGTCGGATGTCTTGAAGATGGACCCGCTCCACACTGGATGGATGAAGATAGAAGATGCTGTCAGGATGAAGACTTCTGCCCTTCTGGAGGACCACTTCTGCCCGGTTGGATAAAGACTTCTGCCCGTCTGGAGGACGTCTCCTGGTAGGGTGATCTTCAGGAGGTTAGTGTTAGGTTTTTTTAAGGGGGGATTGGGTGGGTTTTAGAGAAAGGTTGGTTGTGTGGGTGGTGGGTTTTAATGTTGGGGGGGAATTGTAATTTTTTTTACAGGTAAAAGAGCTGATTACTTTGGGGCAATGCCCCGCAAAAGGCCCTTTTAAGGGCTATTTGTAATTTAGTGTAGGGTAGGGTTTTTTTATTTTGGGGGGCTTTTTTATTTTGTTAGGGGGATTAGATTAGGCGTAATTAGTTTAAAAATCTTGTAATTTGTTTATTATTTTCTGTAATTTAGTGGGGTTTTTTTGTACTTTAGATAATTTTTTTTAACTGTAATTAATTGTATTTAATTTAGGTAATTAATTTAATTGTAGTGTAGTGTTAGGTGTAATTGTAACTTAGGTTAGGTTTTATTTTACAGGTTTGTCTTTATTTTAACTAGGTAGTTATTAAATAGTTAATAACTATTTAATAACTATTTGACCTAGTTAAAATAAATACAAAGTTGCCCGTAAAATAAAAATAAACCCTAAGATAGCTACAATGTAACTATTAGTTATATTGTAGCTAGCTTAGGGTTTATTTTATAGGTAAGTATTTAGTTTTAAATATGAATTATTTAGTTAATTGTAGTAATTTTATTTAGATTTATTTAAATTATATTTAAGTTAGGGGGTGATAGGGTTAGACTTAGGTTTAGGGGTTAATAACTTTATTATAGTGGTAACGACGTTGGGGGCAGCAGATTAGGGGTTAATAAATGTAGGTAGGTGGCGGCGATGTTAGGGAAGGCAGATTAAGGGTTAATAATATTTAACTAGTGTTTGCGATGCGGGAGTGCGGTGGTTTAGGGGTTAATATATTTATTATAGTGGCGGTGATGTCCGGTTCGGCAGATTAGGTGCTAAAATATTTATTTTAGTGTTTGCGATGTGGGGGGGCCTCAGTTTAGGGGTTAATAGATAGTTTATGGGTGTTATTGTACTTTTTAGCACTTTAGTTAAGAGTTTTATGCTACGGCATTCTAGTGTAAAACTCTTAACTACTGACTTTTAAATGCGTTACCAGGCTTGACAGGAGAGAGTCTACTGCTCACTTTTTGTCAGACTCGTAATACCGACGCTATGCAAGTCCCATTGAAAATATAGCATATGCAATTGACGTAAGTGGATTTGCGGTATTTCTGAGTCTGGCCAAAAAAGTGAGCGGTACACCTGTACCTGCAAGGCTTGTAATACCAGAGGGCGTTAAAAAGCAGCATTAGGACCTATTAACGCTGCTTTTTAACCCTAACGCACAACTCGTAATCTAGGCCATAGTTTGGTATGCAGATCTAGTTCAGATGTCCAGTTTCCCATCATGGCCACTTCCTCTGCGCTCAGACTTTCATTTTCCATCTGGATCTCAAGTCTCTAAGCTTGATGGCATGGAGATTGAATGGTAAGTTCTCATGTAGAGAGGTTTTTCTGTTTCTGTTTTTGAATCATGCAAGCCTGTGACCTGGGAGATTTTATTTCTTGGTGTATGGATCATGATTTCTCATGGTATTCTTTTAGAATTCTAATTCTAAAAATTCATTTTTTGCAGGATGGTTTAGATAAGGGTTTATCTGCCATCACAGATTTCTGCTCTTTCAGTTTTGTTACACAGGAAAATTGCTGACATTCATGGTTTTGTTCAGGCTTTGGCTAGAAGTAACATAGTAACATAGTAACAGGCATAGTAACATAGTAAATGAGGTTGAAAAAAGACCAAAGTCCATCAAGTTTGACCTATGCAAATCTAAAATACTTACAAGCTCCAGTTAAACTTAAATAATCCCACTAAAAGGTGACCCATTTAATACTAGCAATCATATCTATGATTTTTTTTTTATAGGCAGAAATGTATCCAAGCAATTTTTAAATGTGTCTAGGGTATTGGCATTCACTACCTCCTTTGGTGATGAGTTCCACAATTATATTGCTCTTACAGTGAAAAAACGTTTCCGTTGCAGGAGATTAAATCTCCTTTCCTCCAATTTTAAATTGTGACTTCTTGTCACAAACAATTTTCTTGGAATAAACAGAGCTTCTGCCATCTCTGTATATGAGCCTTGAATATATTTATATAAAGTAATTATGTCACCTCTCAAGCGCCTCTTTTCTAAAGAAAACAGACCCAGTTTGGCTAGCCTCTCCTTATAGCTTAAATTCTCCAATCTCCGTATTAGCTTTGTGGCCCTTCTCTGTTTCTAGTTCTGCAATATCTTTTTTTGCGATTGGTTCCCAGAACTGCACTCGATACTCAAGGTGAGGTCTTACCAGGGCTTTATATAGTGACAGAATTATGCTTTCCTCCATTGAATCAATGCCTCTTTTAATGCATGCTAGTATCTTATTAGCCTTTGAAGCAGCTGCCCTGCATTGTGCACCCATCTTTAGCTTGTTATCTATTACTACTCCCAAATCCATTTCCTCACCTGTTTGGCTAAGTCTTGTCCCATTTAAAGTAAGCCTGTTATTAAACCAATTTCTCTTCTTTGAATCTAAATTTGGTATTGAAGGTTTTGCAGGCTCCTTCGTTTGACTCTATGCATAAGGCAGATATTATGCTTCTTTCTTGGAAGGTTTTCTTTCTTTTAACTGTCTCTTCTGCTAATAGAATCTCTGAGTTGTCTGGTATTTCATGTGATCTTCCTTATCTTATTTTTCATCAGAAAAAGGCAATTTTAAGGGTTTAATTTGACTTTTTACCTAAGGTTGTGTCTTTTGATAATATAAGTCTGGAAATTGTTGTCCCTTCTTTGTGTTCTCGTCCCAAAAAATCTTCATAGAGGCTTATTCATAACTTGGATGTTGTAAGATCTTTGACGTATTATGTAGATGCTTCTAAGGATTTCAGACAAAATTCAATTTTGATTGTCAACTTTTTGGTTCCAGGAAAGGGTAGAAAGCTTCTGCTGTTTCTTTGGCTTCTTGGTTGAAACTTTTTGATCCATAAGACTTACTTTGGATGTAGCACAGCCTCTACCTAAATGGATTACTGCTCATTCTACCAGATCAGTCACCACTTCTTGGGGGTTTTAAGAATGAGGCTTCATTTGACCAATTTTGCAAGGCAGCTGCTTGGTCTACTGTGCATATTTTCGCTAAATTTTACAATTTTGATGTTTTTTTCTTCTTCTGAGGCAGCTTTTTAAAAATAAAAATAAAAGTAAAGAGAGAGTATTACCCTGTTTTTCTTTGTGTTCTATTTGGGTTTTGGATTTAGTTTCACTGTGAGAAATTAACGCCTAGATTTAGAGTTTGGCGTTAGCCGTCAAAACCAGCGTTAGAGGCTCTTAACTCTGGTTTTGGGCTACCGCTGGTATTTAGAGTCGTGTAGGTAAGGGTCTAACGCTCACTTTCCAGCCGCGACTTTTCCATACCGCAGATCCCCCTACGCCATTTGCGTATCCTATCTTTTCAATGGGATCTTTCTAACGCCGGTATTTAGAGTCTTGGCTGAAGTGAGCGTTAAAAATCTAACGACAAAACTCCAGCCGCAGAGAAAAGCCAGGAGTTAAGAGCTTTCTGGGCTAATGCCGGTTCATAAAGCTCTTAACTACTGTGCTCTAAAGTACACTAACACCCATAAACTACCTATGCACCCCTAAACCGAGGCCCCCCCACATCGCCGCCACTCTAATAATTTTTTTAACCCCTAATCTGCCGACCGTACACCGCTGCAACCTACATTATCCCTATGTACCCCTAATCTGCTGCCCCTAACACCGCCGACCCCTATATTATATTTATTAACCCCTAATCTGCTGCCCCCAACGTCGCTGCTACCTTACCTACAATTATTAACCCCTAATCTGCCGACCGGACCTCACCGCTACTATAATAAAGTTATTAACCCCTAATCCGCCTCACTAACCCTATAATAAATAGTATTAACCCCTAATCTGCCCTCCCTAACATCACCGACACCTAACTTCAAGTATTAACCCCTAATCTGCCGACCGGACCTCACCGCTACTCTATTAAATTTATTAACCCCTAAAGCTAAGTCTAACCCTAACACTAACACCCCCCTAAGTTAAATATAATTTTTATCTAACGAAATAAATTAACTCTTATTAAATAAATTAATCCTAATTAAAGCTAAATACTTACCTGTAAAATAAACCCTAATATAGCTACAATATAAATTATAATTATATTGTAGCTATTTTAGGATTTATATTTATTTTACAGGCAACTTTGTATTTATTTTAACCAGGCACAATAGCTGAATAGATGAAGACTTCGGAGCCTGGACGGATCGGTGATACCCAGCGTGGTGAAGATAAGGTAGGATGATCTTCAGGGGCTTAGTGTTAGGATTATTTAAGGGGGGGTTTGGGTTAGATTAGGTGTATGTGGGTAGTGGGTTGTAATTTTGGGGGGGGTATTGTATGTTATTTTTTACAGGCAAAAGAGCTGTTTTCTTTGGGGCATGCCCCGCAAAAGGCCCTTTTAAGGGCTGGTAAGGTAAAAGAGCTTTTCCATTTTAATTTTAGAATAGGGTAGGGCATTTTTTTTTTTATTTTGGGGGGCTTTGTTATTTTATTAGGGGGCTTAGAGTAGGTGTAATTAGCTTAAAATTGTTGTAATATTTTTCTAATGTTTGTAAATTATTTTTTTATTTTTTGTAACTTAGTTCTTTTTTATTTTTTGTACTTTAGTTAGTTTATTTAATTGTATTTATTTGTAGGTATTTTATTTAATTAATTTATTGATAGTGTAGTGTTAGGTTTAATTGTATTTATTTGTAGGTATTTTATTTAATTAATTTATTGATAGTGCAGTGTTAGGTTTAATTGTAACTTAGGTTAGGATTTATTTTACAGGTAATTTTGTAATTATTTTAACTAGGTAGCTATTAAATAGTTATTAACTATTTAATAGCTATTGTACCTTGTTAAAATAATTACAAAGTTGCCTGTAAATTAAATATTAATCCTAAAATAGCTACAATGTAATTATAATTTATATTGTAGCTATATTAGGGTTTATTTTACAGGTAAGTATTTAGATTTAAATAGGATTCATTTATTTAATAAGTGTTAATTTATTTTGTTAGATTAAAATTATATTTAATTTAGGGGGGTGTTAGTGTTAGGGTTAGACTTAGCTTTAGGGGTTAATACATTTAATAGGGTAGCGGCGAGGTCCGGTCGGCAGATTAGGGGTTAATACTTGTAGTTAGGTGTCGGTGATGTTAGGGAGGGCATATTAGGGGTTAATACTATTTATTATAGGGTTATTGAGGCGGGAGTGAGGCGGATTAGGGGTTAATACATTTATTATAGTCACCTCTCAAGCGCCTCTTTTCTAAAGAAAACAGACCCAGTTTGGCTAGCCTCTCCTTATAGCTTAAATTCTCCAATCTCCGTATTAGCTTTGTGGCCCTTCTCTGTTTCTAGTTCTGCAATATCTTTTTTTGCGATTGGTTCCCAGAACTGCACTCGATACTCAAGGTGAGGTCTTACCAGGGCTTTATATAGTGACAGAATTATGCTTTCCTCCATTGAATCAATGCCTCTTTTAATGCATGCTAGTATCTTATTAGCCTTTGAAGCAGCTGCCCTGCATTGTGCACCCATCTTTAGCTTGTTATCTATTACTACTCCCAAATCCATTTCCTCACCTGTTTGGCTAAGTCTTGTCCCATTTAAAGTAAGCCTGTTATTAAACCAATTTCTCTTCTTTGAATCTAAATTTGGTATTGAAGGTTTTGCAGGCTCCTTCGTTTGACTCTATGCATAAGGCAGATATTATGCTTCTTTCTTGGAAGGTTTTCTTTCTTTTAACTGTCTCTTCTGCTAATAGAATCTCTGAGTTGTCTGGTATTTCATGTGATCTTCCTTATCTTATTTTTCATCAGAAAAAGGCAATTTTAAGGGTTTAATTTGACTAACCCCTAATCTGCCGACCGTGAGGTCCGGTCGGCAGATTAGGGGTTAATTATTGTAGGTAGCTGGTGGCGACGTTGTGGGGGGCAGATTAGGGGTTAATAAATATAATATAGGGGTCGGCGGTGTTAGGGGCAGCAGATTAGGGGTACATAGGTATAATGTAGGTTGCGGCGGTGTACGGAGTGGCAGATTAGGGGTTAAAAAAATATGCAGGGGTCAGCAATAGCGGGGTCGGCAGATTAGGGGTTAATAAGTGTAAGGTTAGGGGTGTTTAGACTCGGGGTTCATGTTAGGGTGTTAGGTGCAGACTTAGAAAGTGTTTCCCCATAGGAAACAATGGGGCTGCGTTAGGAGCTGAACGCTGCTTTTTTGCAGGTGTTAGGTTTTTTTTCAGCTCAAACTGCCCCATTGTTTCCTATGGGGGAATCGTGCACAAGCATGTTTTTGAAGCTGGCCGCGTCCGTAAGCACCGCTGGTATTGAGAGTTGCAGTGGCGGTAAATTATGCTCTACGCTCCTTTTTTGGAGCCTAACGCAGCCATTCTGTGAACTCTAAATACCAGCGGTATTTAAAAGGTGCAGGGGAAAAAAAATCAGCGTAACCTACGCCTGTCGTTACCGACAAAACTCTAAATCTAGCCGCAAGTTATTTATAGCCTGCCATTATTTCTAATTACTTGTGGACTCCACAGCTTGAGTATTAGTTCCCAGGAGTAATGGATTGTGGACTCACCTGTATGAAAGAAAACATAATTTATGCTTACCTGATAAATTAATTTCTTCCATGGTGGTGAGAATCCACAAGACCCTACCCTTGTGTTTTTTCCCACCCTGTTATTTTGGTGTTGGTTTATTTTTGTGCATATCTTTTTTTCCCTGCTCCTATTTTTTTGCTGTTATTTCTTTTCCGTCCTTTTTTTGCTTGGCTATACATCAAACTAGTTTCCAGTAAGGTGGGAGTGGTTTTCAAAGATCTTGTGGTTTGGGAATCTTTCCCTCCTCCTAGTGGCAGGGAAGAGTAATTCCCATGAGTATTGAATTGTGGACTCTCACCACCATGAAATAAATTAATTTATCAGGTAAGCATAAATGATGTTTTTTAACCATTAAGCACAAAATATACATAATTTCAAATTAAGATACCAAAGTGTTAAAAAAAAATTCTTTGAATGCGGTAGAAAGTTAGAATTCACTTTGGAGTGAAAATGATTCCAGATTTTTTAGACAATACCTTGTGAAATTTGCAATTTACAAATTATGTGGAAAACAAGTTTTATTTCATTGTTGATGTATAATGTTTAAAATGTGCTATAGTATCACTGTGTGCTGTAGAGATGCATATGAATTAACACCCTGCTGTACTAAATGTAGCATCAAAAGTGATTTACAGACAGACTGCTCCAAAATCTATTCCTACACTAACTCGATCATATTGAGATACTACAGAGGTGCAATTATCTTTTTAAAGACTTCCTTATGGGTCATTTTATGAAATCTGCATGTAATTGTAGTGCAATTTCACATTAATCATTTGATCTATGTGTAATTTTATGTGTACATCACATAATTTATGCATCCCTTTTTACTAGAGTTACGAGTAATATCATCTGAGAATTACTCACATCAGACAGCATTTAAATGATATGTTGCTTACATAAGAAATTATCATGATTAAATGCCAAGAGGAATGATTTATGATGTATTCTTTTAAGATAAGTTTATTCTGCAGTATCACAAACTTAATGCATATGACAATTGGCTAAAATATTTACTATCCATATAGTGCACTGAAATTGACATTAAACTAAGTACTAACAAAAAAATAAATGATCACTATATATATATATATATATATATACATACATACATACATACATACACATACTGTATATAAATGGAGAAAATTATATATTTATAGCTAAACTGAGAAAATGTGTTAATTTTTTTTAGTACATTAGTACAGAATATAACGTTCATTTTTTTTTAAACAAAAACAACGTAAAACGTAAACATAAGCCTCGTTAATATATAAAGTCCACAGAAAGTGCTCTGATGGTGTTGCAACAGACTTCATGAATAAAGAGCATCCTTGGGGAGCCATTTTACGCTCCTGTAGAGTCTAGAGCTATGAAGTCAATACGATGTTATGAAAAAACAACAACAACATTTATAGAAAAACATAAGTGAGTAATGCAATCTCAATTTTATCTAATGAACATTTGTAGAAAAATATAAGTAGTAGTAACGCATTCTCAAGTTTAGCTGGTAAAAATTAGGATAAAGACAAAGGAGACCAGAAAGGGGAGGAGCGACAAAAAAAAGAAGTTATAAGAATATATATACTTCTGCACACAATTCTATATCTATATGGATACATGGATAGTATATTGCTCTCAAAGGTGAAACCCTCAGCTCTCTCCCCCACAATTTCAAGGCCACAACTTCCAACTGACAGCAATCAGAGATGCACCCAGTCCAGGGAACCCCACCCCAACTCCATGGATTTAATGTAATTTAGAGAGTTATTTGTGAGAAGCTTGGTGGAAATTGGGATAACCAATATTAGCTATTGCTAGCTTAGCCACTGTTAAAAAAATAATACTTAACTGGAGTTTAGGTAGAGATAGATGAGGGAGGTCGACATGAAATAGAATAGTCACAGGTGACCATGAATAGAACATGGATTACCAGCTTCCAGAAATTATGGAGACTGGGGCACTTCCACCACATGTGAAGGTGTGTACCCTTTAAACCAAACTTTCTCCAGCAAAGTCCAGAGTGTGAAGCGGAAATTTATAACATGCAAAGTGGAGTGTAGTGCCACCTAAGGGTAATTTTTAAATGGAGCTCAAAAAGAGTGAGGCACCTTAAAGTTTTCTTGGTTAATGAAGTATCTTTACGCCAATTGTGTGGGTTGATTTGTGTTTGTAGTTTACGCTCCAAGAGGGAGATTGGGCCTCCTGTGAGGAAGTCTGAGTGTTAAGCAACATGTAATAGCACTTAGATAAGGATTTTATATAGAGTCATTTTGTAGTATATTGGGTCTCCCATTTAGTGATGAATCGATCCTGAAAACCTACAAAGTCATGAGGCTTTGAAGTCTCAGATAGTCAAACCATAGGAAAGAGGGGACTTTTTGCATATGTTGTAGTTCTTGAAATGTTAATAAAGTGGAATTATGAAATAGATCTCCAATTCTCATGATCCCATGTAAGGTCCAACTTTTGGGATGGGTATTAGGTAATGTATAAAGAAGTCCTATGATTGAGTGAATTGGAGATGGGTGAAGTGACATTTGCGGAAGGTGTCGAAGGTTATCCCATGAGAAAAAGCTGAATTTTATAATGGGATTAGTGAGCCATTGCTGGGGTCAGAAATGTGCTGGTACCCATATTAATTCTTGGAGGCCAAGGGAAGTTGACATCATTCCTGCTTCTAGTATTATCCATTTAGAAGGAGAATGAATATTACTCCAGGCCTGCGTATGCCTCAGTGCAGCAGTGCCATAGTAAGCTAGGATGTTAGGCATAGAGGAACTTCCAGCATGGAGTGGAAGTTGGAGGAATTTTAAGGCTAGTCTGGGTTTTTTATTCTTCCACACATAGGAAGAATATAGAGCCTGACATTTTTATAACAGGCCTCTTGGGACAGGTAAGGGGAGACAGCAGAAGATATATGTCAATTTGGGAAGTAGGGACATTTTAAAAGCTTGCATACGAAGAGAAAAGCACTCTACCAGGAATGAACAACAGCTCAGTGGCTTGTTCTATGGTGAGATACCACCTAGGAGCAGCCTCTTTTAGTCCAGTTGTGTTTTTTAAAAGCTGCCAGTCTTCCTAACAATGAGATTGAGACATGGTCACATTTCTGTACAGAATATTTTATCTCCTGTAGTAGCGGTAAATAGTTAAGGGAAATTATCCGGTGAAAGATTAATTCCCAGGTGTTTAATAGAGACCGAGGACCACGAGAACGGGTATCATTGTTTTAGTGAGGTTATCTCTGCATGGGGAAAATTCATAATAAAAGCTTCTGTTTTAAGATAGTTGAGTTTATAAAAGCTAAGAATACCCTAAATAGCTAAGTAAATCAAAAAGGGCAAATAAAGATTGTTCAGCCTCTGAGAGAATGATCGTGAGGTCATCCGCAAAGAGAGCTACTTTATGTTCAACAGAATGTAATCTAAGACCTTGAATTGTACTGGAGGAATGGATGGCTTCTGCCAGGGGTTCCATTATTAATGAAAAAATTAGGGGGAAAAGGGGACAGTCCTGTCAGGTGCCATTAGAAATAGGATAGGAGGGGGGAACTTCTGGGCAGCGGCCATGATCAGTCGCATAGCTGCATTCTGCTACAGCTTTTAGCTGATAACTACAAAATATTGCCCTCCAGCAGTCTGATCCACTTAACATTTTATTAGAGCTATCTTGTACCAAAGGAAACACAACTATTGAGCCTAACATCTAGGAAATTGCTGCTGGCATCGGAGCCTGGAGCCGCTTCAAGAACTTGGCCTTTACTATACCCCCTGGCAGGGCGTTCTGGCCCTGTCAATACGCAGTACTCAATGTGCTTAGGCTAACTTCTCTAATACTATTGTATAACGTTTTACTTTGCAAGCCTGCCTTCCACTTGTCGCAACATGGAGACTGCTATGTTTATCTTATAAGAGTTACGCTGTTTACTTAAATTTCACAGCAATGCCTTTGAAGAAAAGCTAAATTCAGCATTTAACCTTAGAGAAGAGTATGCTTTCCAGCAATCCATTCAGTCTGAGCTGATCCTAGTAAAGCATGAAAATTGTGACTCCTTGGGGTTCCAGCGCTTTCTACCTGCTACCGGTGATTCTCAGAGAGACTTAAAACCTGTTCTTATGGAGCTTGCAGCTCAAGATGTCGGGACCAAACAGCTAGATGGTGATATACAGAGTTGCAATCTGGTGACACTAACGAGACTAACGGCGGTTTGGAACCCTTGTGTTTGCTATCCACTCCTAAAAGATTGTTGAGGGATACAAAAAGTGTCTTTGTGGAACCTGAAGTTTTGGATGACAAAACAGCCAAACAGCTAGACAGTAGCTTGATGGATTGTATTGCCCAGTCAAGGGCTTGTGTAGACATTACCTTGGTGAGACAACTTTTGCATTGCAGCAGAGGGTCCTGGAGCAAATACTCGTGAGTACTCCAGCAGGCGACTTTACCTGGAACATTTCATGCAAACAGCTGGAAGAAATGCACTCCTCATGAGTACCTATGCTACCTATCATCCTTTCCTACACAGTATCACTGCATCTGAAGTGGGACCCTGGAGGTCTGACTCAGGCCGCTCTTAGCGATCGTGACAAGAAACTGCAATAGACTGATCTGTAATATCACAACAGCTCTTACTGTTTCTATAAGGATGTCAAGCTCAGTAACATAGTAACATAGTAGGAACTTATCATATAGGTTAATCCTATAGTCATTATGATCTGTATTTCATGTATGTTACCACTGTAGTTCCATTTTTGCAATGTGTAAATCTGCAATGTACATATAACCACTTAGGGACCATCTATCCAATATTTACAGGTCCCCTGTACTATTTATGACCTATTTATTGCTTAACAATATCTACTGTGGTATGTCCATATCTGTTTTTTAAATATTTATTTATATCCCATCAGTGATATATTAATACAGTCTGTGTCAACTTCGCACCTTGCAGGGTGTTTTGAAAAGCAATACATACTCGAGAGTACAAAACAACTTGTATATATCAAAATAAAACATAATATTTAAGTTTTCCATAGAAATCAGTTTTACATCACTTCTTTAAATATTTGAACCACTTCTTCATCATCACTGTTGGACTTGGTTTCCTTTTTTTTAATAAAAAAAAGAAGAAAGAAAAAAAACAAAAACACAACACCCCACACCCCTCCCCTTTACTCCAGAGCGTATACCCTTCTCCCGGTATTGTACATATCCTATAGATTCTCCTTTCTATCACTCAATATATTTCTCAATATATCGAGACCCATTCACTTGTAATACTAAATCCATAAAGCTCTTTGAACTTAAGAAAGGGGACAGGATACGATTCTGTGTCTGGGGGCGTAATTTTTAATTATGGGGAGCCAACCCATTATAAACTTTTTTTTTTAAATTTCACCTGATAGTTTTAAATGAAAAGATTCAAATAGTATTTGATTCTGTATCTCCCTAATGAAGAGTGAGAAGCTAGGCCCTGTTTTCGCTTTCAACAATTTCAATATTAAGTGTCTTACTAAAATAATTATTGTATTAAGTATATTCTTCTGTAAAGACTGATTATCCTTCTGAATTTTAAGAAAAATTATCCCCGCTGGCACTAAAGTGATAGAGGTATTATAATTTTTGTTTACCCAGAATAAGATCTTTCTCCAAGATTGGTATATCTTTGGGCAATGACTAAACATATGTAAAATATCAGCTTTCAAATATGAACATCTCGGACAAGTAAGTTTCTCCAACATAGGTGTGTCCGGTCCACGGCGTCATCCTTACTTGTGGGATATTCTCTTCCCCAACAGGAAATGGCAAAGAGCCCAGCAAAGCTGGTCACATGATCCCTCCTAGGCTCCGCCTACCCCAGTCATTCTCTTTGCCGTTGTACAGGCAACATCTCCACGGAGATGGCTTAGAGTTTTTTAGTGTTTAACTGTAGTTTTTCATTATTCAATCAAGAGTTTGTTATTTTCAAATAGTGCTGGTACGTACTATTTACTCAGAAACAGAAAAGAGATGAAGAATTCTGTTTGTATGAGGAAAATGATTTTAGCAACCGTAACTAAAATCCATGGCTGTTCCACACAGGACTGTTGAGAGCAATTAACTTCAGTTGGGGGAACAGTTTGCAGTCTCTTGCTGCTTGAGGTATGACACATTCTAACAAGACGATGTAATGCTGGAAGCTGTCATTTTCCCTATGGGATCCGGTAAGCCATGTTTATTAAGATTGTAAATAAGGGCTTCACAAGGGCTTATTTAAACTGTAGACTTTTTTTGGGCTAAATCGATTGATATTAACACTTATTTAGCCTTGAGGAATCATTTATTTTAAGGGTTAAAGCTTCCAAAATTGGTGTGCAATATTTTCAAGGCTTTAAGACGCTGTGGTGAAAATTTGGTGAATTTTGAACAATTCCTTCATGTTTTTTCGCAATTGCAGTAATAAAGTGTGTTCAGTTTAAAATTTAAAGTGACAGTAACGGTTTTATTTTAAAACGTTTTTTGTACTTTCTGATCAAGTTTATGCCTGTTTAACATGTCTGAACTACCAGATAGACTGTGTTCTGAATGTGGGGAAGCCAGAATTCCTATTCATTTAAATAAATGTGATTTATGTGATAATGACAATGATGCCCAAGATGATTCCTCAAGTGAGGGGAGTAAGCATGGTACTGCATCATTCCCTCCTTCGTCTACACGAGTCTTGCCCACTCAGGAGGCCCCTAGTACATCTAGCGCGCCAATACTCCTTACTATGCAACAATTAACGGCTGTAATGGATAATTCTGTCAAAAACATTTTAGCCAAAATGAACCCTTGTCAGCGTAAGCGTGGCTGCTCTGTTTTAGTTACTGAAGAGCATGACGACGCTGATATTAATATCTCTGAAGGGCCCCTAACCCAATCTGAGGGGGCCAGGGAGGTTTTGTCTGAGGGAGAAATTACTGATTTAGGGAACATTTCTCAGCAGGCTGAATCTGATGTGATTACATTTAAATTTAAATTGGAACATCTCCGCATTTTGCTTAAGGAGGTATTATCCACTCTGGATGATTGTGAAAATTTAGTCATCCCAGAGAAACTATGTAAAATGGACAAGTTCCTAGAGGTGCCGGGGCTCCCAGAAGCTTTTCCTATACCCAAGCGGGTGGCGGACATTGTTAATAAAGAATGGGAAAGGCCCGGTATTCCTTTCGTCCCTCCCCCCATATTTAAAAAATTGTTTCCTATGGTCGACCCCAGAAAGGACTTATGGCAGTCAGTCCCCAAGGTCGAGGGAGCGGTTTCTACTTTAAACAAACGCACCACTATTCCCATAGAGGATAGTTGTGCTTTCAAAGATCCTATGGATAAAAAATTAGAAGGTTTGCTTAAAAAGATGTTTGTTCAGCAGGGTTACCTTCTACAACCCATTTCATGCATTGTCCCTGTCACTACAGCCGCATATTTCTGGTTTGATGAACTGCTTAAGGTGCTCGATAGTGACTCTCCTCCTTATGAGGAGATTATGGACAGAATCAATGCTCTCAAATTGGCTAATTCTTTCACTCTAGACGCCTCTTTGCAATTGGCTAAGTTAGCGGCTAAGAACTCTGGGTTTGCTATTGTGGCGCGCAGAGCGCTTTGGTTGAAATCTTGGTCGGCTGATGCGTCTTCCAAGAACAAGCTACTAAACATTCCTTTCAAGGGGAAAACGCTGTTTGGTCCTGACTTGAAAGAGATTATCTCTGATATCACTGGGGGTAAGGGCCACGCCCTTCCTCAGGATCGGCCCTTCAAGGCAAAAAATAGACCTAATTTTCGTCCCTTTCGTAAAAACGGACCAGCCCAAGGTGCTACGTCCTCTAAGCAAGAGGGTAATACTTCTCAGGCCAAGCCAGCTTGGAGACCAATGCAAGGCTGGAACAAGGGAAAGCAGGCCAAGAAACCTGCCACTGCTACCAAGACAGCATGAAATATTGGCCCCCGATCCGGGACCGGATCTGGTGGGGGGCAGACTCTCTCTCTTCGCTCAGGCTTGGGCAAGAGATGTTCTGGATCCTTGGGCGCTAGAAATAGTCTCCCAGGGTTATCTTCTGGAATTCAAGGGACTTCCCCCAAGGGGGAGGTTCCACAAGTCGCAGTTGTCTTCAGACCACATAAAAAGACAGGCGTTCTTACATTGTGTAGAAGACCTGTTAAAAATGGGAGTGATTCATCCTGTTCCATTAAGAGAACAAGGGATGGGGTTCTACTCCAATCTGTTCATAGTTCCCAAAAAAGAGGGAACGTTCAGACCAATCCTAGATCTCAAGATCTTAAACAAATTTCTCAAGGTTCCATCGTTCAAGATGGAAACCATTCGAACTATCCTTCCTTCCATCCAGGAAGGTCAATTTATGACCACGGTGGATTTAAAGGATGCGTATCTACATATTCCTATCCACAAGGAACATCATCGGTTCCTAAGGTTTGCATTCCTGGACAAACATTACCAGTTCGTGGCGCTTCCTTTCGGATTAGCCACTGCTCCAAGGATTTTCACAAAGGTACTAGGGTCCCTTCTAGCGGTGCTAAGACCAAAGGGCATTGCAGTAGTACCTTACCTGGACGACATTCTGATTCAAGCGTCGTCCCTTCCTCAAGCAAAGGCTCACACGGACATTGTCCTGGCCTTTCTCAGATCTCACGGCTGGAAAGTGAACGTGGAAAAGAGTTCTCTATCCCCGTCAACAAGGGTTCCCTTCTTGGGAACAATTATAGACTCCTTAGAAATGAGGATCTTTCTAACAGAGGCCAGAAAAACAAAGCTTCTGGACTCTTGTCGGATACTTCATTCCGTTCCTCTTCCTTCCATAGCTCAGTGCATGGAAGTGATCGGGTTGATGGTGGCGGCGATGGACATAGTTCCTTTTGCGCGCATTCATCTAAGACCATTACAACTGTGCATGCTCAGTCAGTGGAATGGGGACTATACAGACTTGTCTCCGAAGATACAAGTAAATCAGAGGACCAGAGACTCACTCCGTTGGTGGCTGTCCCTGGACAATCTGTCTCAAGGGATGATGTTCCACAGACCAGAGTGGGTCATTGTCACGACCGACGCCAGTCTGATAGGCTGGGGCGCGGTCTGGGGATCCCTGAAAGCTCAGGGTCTTTGGTCTCGGGAAGAATCTCTTCTACCGATAAATATTCTGGAACTGAGAGCGATATTCAATGCGCTCCAGGCCTGGCCCCAGCTGGCGAGGACCAGGTTCATACGGTTTCAATCAGACAACATGACGACTGTTGCGTACATCAACCATCAGGGGGGAACAAGGAGTTCCCTAGCGATGGAAGAAGTAACCAAAATTATTCTTTGGGCGGAGTCTCACTCCTGCCACCTGTCTGCTATCCACATCCCAGGAGTGGAAAATTGGGAAGCGGATTTTCTGAGTCGTCAGACATTGCATCCGGGGGAGTGGGAACTCCATCCGGAAATCTTTGCCCAAGTCACTCACCTGTGGGGCATTCCAGACATGGATCTGATGGCCTCTCGTCAGAACTTCAAAGTTCCTTGCTACGGGGCCAGATCCAGGGATCCCAAGGCGGCTCTAGTGGATGCACTAGTAGCACCTTGGACCTTCAAACTAGCTTATGTGTTCCCGCCATTTCCTCTCATCCCCAGGCTGATAGCCAGGATCAAGCAGGAGTGGGCGTCGGTGATCTTGATAGCTCCTGCGTGGCCACGCAGGACTTGGTATGCAGATCTGGTGAATATGTCATCGGCTCCACCTTGGAAGCTACCTTTGAGACGAGACCTTCTTGTTCAGGGTCCGTTCGAACATCCGAATCTGGTTTCACTCCAGCTGACTGCTTGGAGATTGAACGCTTGATTTTATCGAAGCGAGGATTCTCAGATTCTGTGATCGATACTCTTGTTCAGGCCAGAAAGCCTGTGACTAGAAAGATTTACCACAAAATTTGGAAAAAATATATCTGTTGGTGTGAATCTAAAGGATTCCCTTGGGACAAGGTTAAGATTCCTAGGATTCTATCCTTCCTTCAAGAAGGATTGGAAAAAGGATTATCTGCAAGTTCCCTGAAGGGACAGATTTCTGCCTTGTCGGTATTACTTCACAAAAAGCTGGCAGCTGTGCCAGATGTTCAAGCCTTTGTTCAGGCTCTGGTTAGAATCAAGCCTGTTTACAAACCTTTGACTCCTCCTTGGAGTCTCAATTTAGTTCTTTCAGTTCTTCAGGGGGTTCCGTTTGAACCCTTACATTCCGTTGATATTAAGTTATTATCTTGGAAAGTTTTGTTTTTAGTTGCGATTTCTTCTGCTAGAAGAGTCTCAGAATTATCTGCTCTGCAGTGTTCTCCTCCTTATCTGGTGTTCCATGCAGATAAGGTGGTTTTACGTACTAAACCTGGTTTTCTTCCAAAAGTTGTTTCTAACAAAAACATTAACCAGGAGATTATCGTACCTTCTCTGTGTCCAAAACCAGTTTCAAAGAAGGAACGTTTGTTGCACAATTTGGATGTTGTTCGCGCTCTAAAATTCTATTTAGATGCTACAAAGGATTTTAGACAAACATCTTCCTTGTTTGTTGTTTATTCAGGTAAAAGGAGAGGTCAAAAAGCAACTTCTACCTCTCTCTCTTTTTGGATTAAAAGCATCATCAGATTGGCTTACGAGACTGCCGGACGGCAGCCTCCCGAAAGAATCACAGCTCATTCCACTAGGGCTGTGGCTTCCACATGGGCCTTCAAGAACGAGGCTTCTGTTGATCAGATATGTAGGGCAGCGACTTGGTCTTCACTGCACACTTTTACCAAATTTTACAAGTTTGATACTTTTGCTTCTTCTGAGGCTATTTTTGGGAGAAAGGTTTTGCAAGCCGTGGTGCCTTCCATTTAGGTGACCTGATTTGCTCCCTCCCTTCATCCGTGTCCTAAAGCTTTGGTATTGGTTCCCACAAGTAAGGATGACGCCGTGGACCGGACACACCTATGTTGGAGAAAACAGAATTTATGTTTACCTGATAAATTTCTTTCTCCAACGGTGTGTCCGGTCCACGGCCCGCCCTGGTTTTTTTAATCAGGTCTGATATTTTATTTTCTTTAACTACAGTCACCACGGTACCATATGGTTTCTCCTATGCAAATATTCCTCCTTAACGTCGGTCGAATGACTGGGGTAGGCGGAGCCTAGGAGGGATCATGTGACCAGCTTTGCTGGGCTCTTTGCCATTTCCTGTTGGGGAAGAGAATATCCCACAAGTAAGGATGACGCCGTGGACCGGACACACCGTTGGAGAAAGAAATTTATCAGGTAAACATAAATTCTGTTTTTTGTGTCCTATACATTTTCCCCAATTTAGCAGGAGTAAGATAATAATTATTCATTAATTTCATATGATTCTTTCCAGCTCACTGAGATCCTGCACTTTTCTAGAGCATTAAAACTTGCCTTTATTTTATCATGATCAATATCTTTGAAGAACTGTGTCCAAATATTAACTAATTTGTCTATATACATTTGGCTTTGTTTAGCCAGCATCAGATTATATAATAATGAGATTGAAGTAGCACCAGTTGTAAATTTATGGACACACATTTTTTTTTTCAAAAAAGCTTTATTTATAGATTGTAAACATACAAGTTATGCAATAAAAATAAGCAAAATACAACGTAATTGTCTTTTCTCTAAACATCTATCCATGTGACTCTGATTAATATGGGGTGTTTGTGATTTGAACAGGGTCTACAATAATCCATCGTCACTCTATAGTATAAGATTAACAGAACAAAATTTGTAAATTAGGTTATGGAATATCAAGTCATTATACAAATGCTATATCTGTTACAAAAACAAACCATATGGATTAGAAGTCAGAAACACAGAGTCATTGGCATCAAGAGAAATAACGTTCTGCTTCAAAAGTAACAAAACACAGAGTAAACATATTAGTAGAATCAAACAATGCTGCCCAGGTGCTTTGTTGTGCACCTGCGGGCTACAACTAGTAACATGTAGCATCATATCTATTGAGTTAAAGAATAGGGACAGAAGATGAGCAAAAGAAGAGGAGGGAGAAGGGGGAAAAAGGGGGAGAGAGAAAAAAACAAAAAAAAAAGAAGAGAGAGAAGGGGAGGGGGGGGGGGGGCGGAAGGGGACTGCAAACCACATCCCTGGTACCATCACTCACATAGTGCAGACTTATCTGATCAGAGGTCTCCAAAGCTCTTTCATGTATTCATGAATTTCAATTTTATCATCTCTCATGTAACGATATCTCTCTAATGATAAGTATCTGTCAACCCGATCTTCCCACTCCAAATGTTGTGGAGTGTGAACAGACTTCCAATTCTTGGGAATGAGGGCTTTGGCGCTGTTGAGCATTATATATAGGAAGTGCTTTTTGGGCTTTTCTACTAGCTTAGGAAGACCATGAAACAGCAAGAGGTTCGGGTTTCTATTTATTGTAATGTTTAGTTTGGTGTCTATTGTGTCAGCCACCGAACTCCAGAGAGGTTGTATGAGGTCACAGGTCCACCAAATATGGAGAAGTGTGCCAGCCTCACCGCACCCCCTCCAGTATTTGCCATCAGACCTCCCATAAAAAGTTTTAATTTTGGTAGGGGTGAGGTACCAACGGGACAAGAATTTATAGTTAGACTCTAGGACTCCAGTGGAAACAGACGCTTTGCTATGGTTATGGAATATAGTTTGCCAATCTGTCTCCGCAAGGTCCCCGCCCAACTCTTTGTTCCATTGTTTTACAAACGAAGGTGCACCACTCCCTCTGTGGGAAATCAGCAGGTTATACATAGTGGAGATTAGGTGTTTTGGGGGGCTTGGTAACAGACAGAGTGTCTCCAGCAATGTAGGTGGTCTCTTAATGTTATCTGCCCTTCCATACGTGTTCAGATAATGTTGTATCTGTCTATGAAAGAACCAGGAGATGTGTAGCCCTGACTGGTGAATTTCTTCTAGTGTCTTAAGTTTCTTATTATTGATTAATCTATTAAACATAGTTTGGTCTATTTGAGCGGTGTTGATGTTTGTTTGTTGTGCATGTGTGAACACAATGTCGGGGTTATGTATGAATGGAGTCAGCGGTGAATGAACAGTGGAAATGTGTGGGTGTTCTACAAGTGTTTTGTCCCATTGCTTGAAGAATTTGTCTAAGAATGGGTAGAGAGCGATTGTATTGGGCCTGTTCCTACTAGAGATCCAGCCCAGAGCCTCCATATTCCGCGCCCCTATAATGGAACGTCCAATCTGGACCCACACTTTATCAGGGGGATTGGTGCACCACTCCACCTGAGTTTGAAGATTGATAGCCTTCTTATAGGAAAGAAGGTCCGGGATGCCCAGACCACCTCTCTCCTTATTTAGATATAGGGTGTGTCTGGAGATGCTGGGTTTCCCGCTTCCCCAGATATAGTCTTCTAGGTGTCTCTGTAGTTTTTGTAAAAATTTGGGTGGAAAGGGGATCGGCAAAGTCTGTAAATAATATAGGACACGGGGGAGGATATTCATTTTAACTACACCTATCCTCTCCAGCCAAGAAATCCTTTTGTTTTTCCACACCGATAAGTCTTCAATAATTGACTTCGACAAAGGGGGGTAATTGGCATCAAATAAGCTACCTGGGTCCGGGGTTAGGTTGACTCCTAGGTACTTAAGTGTATTGGTTTTAATCTTGAGTTTGCATATATTCGAGAGATGGCACAGATCCGTTTGGGGCAAGTTTATATTCAATATTTCTGATTTTGAGTGGTTCAAGTGGAAGTTGGACACCTCACCATATTCATGGAACTCTCTAAGAACCTCTGGAAGGGAGACCAAGGGGTCAGAGATAGATAACAGGACATCGTCCGTGTATAGCGAAACCTTGTGGTCTTGATCTTTTATTTTTATTCCCGCAATGTTTTGGTTAATACTGATTTTTTGCGCAAGGACTTCGATTGAGAGGGCAAATAACAGGGGTGATAAGGGGCAGCCCTGCCTGGTGCCATTTGTGATAGAAAAAGGGTCGGATAATATATTATATAATTTTGACTTGGGCAGTGGGTTTCGAATACAGGGCGAATATTTTTTGCATAAAAGGTTTGCCAAAGTTCATTTTTGACAGGACAGCTTTAAGAAAATCCCAGCTGACCCTGTCAAACGCCTTTTCGGCATCTGTTGAGACCAGTACCGAGGGGATGTTATTTTGGCGGGCGTAGTTCACTAAAAGATTGGCCTTTATAGTATTATCCCTAGCGTCACGGCCAGGTATGAATCCCACCTGATCTGGTGAGACCAGTTGAGGGAGATAGAGGTTCATTCTTGTGGCTAATTTTTTTTTGCGTAGATCTTTAAATCTACATTAAGAAGGGATATTGGCCTGAAGTTTTCTGGGCGGTCAGAGGGTTTCCCAGGTTGCGGGATGGTGGCCACGTGTGCAAATAGCATGGTGGGAGGGAATTCTTGTGTGGGTCCTATAGTGTTAAATAAGTTTGCCAGGTGTGGCGAGAGAGCGTCCTTAAACAGCTTGTAGTATTTGGCACCAAAGCCGTCCGGACCTGGGCTTTTACCCGACTGTAAGTTGTCAATGGTTTTGGCCACCTCCTCCACCGATATGGGGGCGTCCAGTCCTTCCCTATCCTGATCTGATAGTTTGGGGAGCGTGAGAGAGTCTAAATATTTCTGAATAAGGGGTTGAGAGGCGTTACCCTCTGACCCCTGTCGTGGGGTTTCTTCATCATGTAAATTATATAGTTTTTGGTAGTATGCTTTAAGTATCGCCGCTATAGATGGGCTATCAGCGCAGTTTTGGTTGTGGTGGTTTATCATAAAATGTATATGGCTTTTTAGTTGCTTCCTTCTCAGGGCCCGCGCCAGAAGTCTACCAGGTTTGTCTCCAAACTCAAAGTACTTCTGTTGTAATTGTAATGCTTTTTTCTGATGGTCTATTGAGTGAATATCTTGTAACTCCTTCCTAGCTTGTTGTAGGGCACTGTTAACAGTCTTATCTGTAGGTGATTTTTTGTGCTTTTTCTCTAGGTCCCTAATCTTAATGATTAGTGAAGTGTACTGGGCTCTAAGCTGTTTGGAATGCAGCGCTTTTTGCTTTATTAACTCACCTCGCATTACACTTTTATGTGCTTCCCATAAAACCTGGTCCGACACCTCCCCCGTATTATTAAGACGAAAATATTCTAGCAGTTTCATCTCCATTTGAGATTTAAGTAATTGGTTGTTCAATAGAAAATCATCAAATCTCCAGATAAAGGGTCTGTCTGGGATAGAGGGCCAATTTATTTTGCACAGAACAGGTGAGTGATCGGACCATGTCATGGGGAGTATTTGAGAGTTCGTGACCCCCGCCAGTGTAGACTGGTCTGTAAAAAAGTAATCGAGCCTGGTATACACGCTGTGTGGGTGGGAGTAAAAGGTGTAGTCGCGTTTGGTGGGGTATAATGTACGCCAAACGTCATGGACCGCAAGCTCCTCTAGCCTGGAGTTGCACTGTCTGATTACTTTTTTAGGATTAGATGCTGACATTTTGGACGAGTCTAGGGCAGGGTCCAGAGGAAGATTACCACCCAGTATCAACGCCCCCTTGCGGAGGTCTAGAATCTTATTAGTGAGGGTAGACATGAACTTGTTTTGTCCCTGGTTTGGGAAATAAGCGTTTACTAGGGTAGTCATCTTGTTGTGCAATAGGCCCACGGCGATCAGAAACCTACCGTCTGGGTCACGTTCTACGTGAGTGGGAGAAAAAGGGGAAGTGTGTTTAAACAAAATTCCCACCCCATTCTTTTTTGTCGGCCCAGAAGCGAAAAGTGAAGTTGGGAATTTTGGATTTGTCCAAGTTGGCTCCCCTCCCCTGCGAAAGTGTGTTTCCTGCACGAAGACTAAGTCGCAGTGGGTCCTAATAGCGTCTGAGTAGGTGTGACCTTTTTTCAGGTTTATTTAGACCTTTAGTGTTTATGGTCATCAGTGTTAAGGTATGTGCGCTTTGTGGTTGCATTGTGAAGTGGGAAAGGGGAAAAAAAAAAGGGGAGGGAAAAGGAGGGGGAAAGGAGAGAGTGAGATGAATAAGCAGAGATAGTAGAGTGAGAAGGGAGAAGGGGCAAAGAGAAGAAAAGAAAGAAAATTTAAAATGTGTTCCAGACACCAAAGCCTATCGCTAGGAGGCGTCTAGATAAGGTAGAGGGAGAGTTGATGCACTATGAGGAGCAATCTGATCTAACACTACTATCAGAAAGAGGGAGATGAAAAAAGTGTTAGAGAATGAGGGATAGGTATCCCTGCGCCTGCTATGATTATTCTAAGAAAGAGAGGATTAATTAGGAGGGATAAAGCACATTTAGAAGAAGTTAAAGGAGAGAGAGTGATATAGCATGATTTACTAAATTGTCAAACATAGTAGCAATTAAGTCTAGATGTAAAGTTAGATTTCAACTTAGAACATACAATTGTAACATAATGTGTTGCAACATAACAAAATTGGTTGATGAGTGAAGGACCAATTATGAGAAGTTCTGTGAGGCAAATTGGTTAGGTTTTGCAACTAATTATCCAGTATCAGTACAGCTAGGGTAATACTATCAGCAGGGGTAATCTAGATTGGTAAATAGCCCTGCAAGTAAATAAGTAAAGGCATTGGGGCATATGGTCAGTAGGTTTTCTTTTGTGGCAGGAGGTCCATAGAGTGGACACTGGATTCTCTGCCATCACATTCTAATTGATCCAGTTAGCGACAACAAGTCCCCACTACAGGTCCCTAGCATTAAGGGAACATTTTTCAGCTTAGCTAATTATTAGTGACCAAGCAAGGCCAGTCTTAGAAAGGAACTTGGTATAGAATAGTTATCCCTTTCCTATGGATCTTATTTATAGCTAGAGCAGACAAGTGATTCTAGTATGGGTGGTCAGGGTGCAGGGAATGAGCCTCGCATAGATAGGTAAAACCAGTAGGGCATAAGGTCAAACGGCTACTCAGGAAAGCAGGTATTCTGCCCAAAGGTGGTTTAGAGTCTTGTTTCTGTGAGGAAATAAAGCTGTACTAGATTATATGGGCAACTCACAATTTTAAGCAAACAACACGTACATAGCGCATTTCAACTTAATGAGTAAGTGAATATTAAGAAGATCTCATATGAAATTACATTTAGTGCAAATTTAGAATCCTTTCTATTCTACGTCTATATATAATTCAGGTTAGAATAGGCCTCCACTATAAGTGCCGTAGGTGGGAGAACTAAATTACACCTAAATATAAAAGCAGAGAACAGTGTTTGCGGCGACAGAAAACATAAGTTTGGCATAGTGTGTGTGCAGATAAACATGTCAAACAAATTCAAAGAGAGCAATAATTTACAGGTACAATACTCATCTGGAATCAGCTCAGGCATCATTAGGAGTGTTCGAAAGACGGCACAAGGCCGGTTAGAAGGAACAAGTTCATTTATCAGTATTTGAGTCCTGTGAGTTGCGGACATTTGGATGAGGAAGATCTTCATCAGGAATGGGGATGTCCACCTCTAATATCTTGCAAAAGTCCTGTAGATCCGTTAGTGTCCTGTATATTGCTTGTTTCCCCTTATGCGTGGCAATTACACAGACAGGGAATCCCCATTTATACTGAATTTTATTCCGCTGGAGAACACTTGTGATAAACTTGAGGTCTCTCCGTTTCTGCAGGGTGATGTGACTCAGGTCGGAAAAGATCTGGATGGGTATACCCGCATGGGTAACGTCCTTAATAGCACGGGCTCTTTGTGATATAATGTCCTTATCTTTGTAGCTCAAAAATGTAATGATGATATCTCTTGGGGGGGCTTTGGGAGAGGGTTTAGGGCGTAAGGCCTGGTGTGATCTTTCAAGCGGGATATCAGGGGAGCTCGGGGTTCCTTTGATGGTGCGGAACAAATCTTGCAGGTAGCCTTCCATGGCTGTGTTAGTTACCGACTCTGGGACTCCCCTGATACGTAGATTGTTCCTTCTCCCCCTATTATCCAGGTCTTCCACCCTGGACAGCAGAAATTGCAGGTCTCCTTCTTGGTCATAGGCCCTCTGTGTATTAGAATTTACTTGGGCCTGCAGGGTATCCTGTTTTTTTTCCAAGCTGTTAACTTGCTGGCTGATCTGTTGAAAGTCTCTCTTTAGATCGCTAAACAAAGATCTCATTTCTGTTAAAACATTTTTAATGTCGGCCTTTGAAGATATGACATTTAAATCATCCCTAGTTAGGGGTTCCTGAGGTTGCGTGTCATGTAGGAAGTCTGGCGTAGGTGATGGTAAAGGGTCTAGTGGCGCTGTTTCAGCAACTAATTGGTCAGTGCTTGTGGAGGGCAGCTTTTAAAAGCTAGTCATACTGGTGCTTTTAAGGCTTTTGTCCCCTTTAGTACTTTTCCTGTTAGCCATAGTTATTTTCTTATAGGGGTTACAGAGTGGTGCAAATGGCTAAACGCCAAACAGATGTGTTCTTAGGTTCTTCTGCAATCTGGTGCACACTATGTTTATTAAACAGTAAATGTTTCCTTTACAGATCAAGGTCAATCTCCTGGGTAATTCCCAGTAGAATCTAAGGTACTAAAGTGATAAGTTTTCCCTACATCAAAGACTTATATTGGCCCTGCGTGCCAAGTTCATTATTGTACCATGTCACCTCTTTGTTGCTCAGTAAGGCACTTAAAAGTTAGTGTGAGGTTGCAGGCCCAGGGGGAAGAGCCGTTAGGAGTGCCCCACGTGGGGGAGGACACATTCATTCATGGTTACCTGAGTTAATCTTCCCGGACCTCAGGCCGCATAAAGTCAGCGATGCTCCAAACCTTCTTGCAGCTGCTCCATTTGCCGGTCGATGTGTCACCCGGCTAGGTGCGATGGGTAAGAGAAAGCTCCTGCAGCTCTTCCATTCGGCCGCGGTGAGGTAAGCGTATGGCGGCTGTCGGCGGCCGGTTTGTTGTTTTTTTACTGTCAAACACAGGCGATGCCTGCGTGTTGCCCCTGTAGTCGGTAGTCCGGGAGGAGGATCCTCTTTCCGTGTCAGTTGTTTCGGGTATTTGAGGCTGCAAGATGCTCCGCCATCCACAGGCTTGCAGGATCGTCTAGGCTGCAACCTCCCGGAGCTTGTCAGTGACACCAAACATCCTCTGTCTTTGAGGGATACTGTGCAGGGATCAATTGTACACTCTCTCTCCAGTTTTTGGGTAAAATTAGGCAAGTCCCTACATATTATGCTATGTATAGCAGGCACAGGGCATAGGAGCTAATTTTTAAGCAGCCATGTCTCAACGGGGCCAGGCTCCGCCCCCCGGACACACATTTTTAACACTATGATCCGTAATTCTATGTAATTGCTATGAACAAAATGTCTTATCTGTAGATATGCAAAGAAGCTGTTTCTGGGAAGATCAAATTGCTGCCTAAGAGATTCATATAGCTGTATATGTCCTGCCTTTGATATAATTTGATGAACTTATTTCAAGCCCTTTTCTTCCCACAGCTTAAATATTTTCTGATAAATACCGGGCATGCATTCTATATTACCTATTATTCGGCTAGAGTTTTGCGGTATGGGTGAAAAAGCAGCGTTAAGGCTCATAACGCTGCTTTTTCACTACCGCTGGTATTATGAGTCTTGCAGGTTTAGGGGTACCGCACACTTTTTTGGCCTTAATGCAACGTAATTACCGCAGCTTTCAAAAAGTCCTTTTTCAATGGGACTTCCATAGCGCCGATAATACTGTCTGCCTGGGAGGCCAAAAAGTGAGTGGTACACCCTATACCGCCAAGATCGATACCGTAAACTGAAAGTCAGTAGTTATGAGTTTTGCGCTACAAAGCTGTAACATAAAACTCATAACTAAAGTGCTAAAAAGTACATTAACATCCATAAAATACCTATTAACCCCTAAACCGAGGCCCTCCCGCATCGCAAACACTAAAATAAAATTATTAACCTCTAATCTGCCACTCCGGACATCGCTGCCACTATAATAAACATATTAACCCCTAAACCACAGCACTCCTGCATCGCAAACACTAGTTAAAAATTATTAACTCCTAATCTGCCGCCCCTAACATCGCCACCACCTACCTACATGTATTAACCCCTAATCTGCCGCCCCCAATGTCGCCGCCACTATACTAAATTTATTAACCCCTAAACCTAAGTCTAACCCTAACCCTAACACCCCCGTAACTTAAATATAATTAAAATAAATCTAAATAAAACCTACTATCATTACCTAAATTATTACTATTTAAAACTAAATACTTACCTATAAAATAAAACCTAAGCTTGCTACAATATAACTAATAGTTACATTGTATCTAGCTTAGGTTTTATTTTTATTTCACAGGCAAGTTTGTATTTATTTTAACTAGGTAGAATAGTTACTAAATAGTTATTAACTATTTTCTAACTACCTAGCTAAAATAAATACAAATTTACCTGTAAAATAAAACCTAACCTAAGTTACACTAACACCTAACCTTACACTACAATTAAATAAATTACGTAAATTAAATACAATTACCTAAATTACAAAAAAAACAAAACACTAAATTACACAAAATAAAAAAGAAATGATCAGATATTTAAACTAATTACACCTAATCTAATAAAAGTGCCTTTTGGGGGGCATTGCCCCAAATAAATCAGCTCTTTTACCTGTAAAAAATACAAACAACCCCCCAACAGTAAAACCCACCACCCACACAACCAACCCCCCAAATAAAAACCTAACTAAAAAAACCTAAGATCCCCATTGCCCTGGGCATTGCCCTTAAAAGGGCATTCAGCTCTTTTTCAAGTGCCCAAACCCCTAATCTAAAAATAAAACCCACCCAATAAACCCTTAAAAAAGTCTAACACTAACCCCCAAACATCCACTTACAGTTTTTGAAGACCCGACATCCATCCTCAACAAAGTGGCAGAAGTACTCATCGAAGCTGGCAGAAGTCTTCATCCAAGCGGCCGAAGTCTTCATCCAAGCCTGCAGAAGTCTTCATCGAGACGGCAGCTTCTATCTTCATCCATCCGGCGCGGAGCGGCTCCATCTTCAAGACATCCGGCGCGGAGCATCCTCTTCAATCGAAGTCTGCTTGCAGGATGAAGGTTCCTTTAAATGACATCATCCAAGATTGCGTCCCTTGAATTCCGATTGACTGATAGAATTCTATCAGCCAATTGGAATTAAAGGTGAAAAAATCCTATTGGCTGATGCAATCAGCCAATAGGATTGAGCTTCAATCCTATTGGCTGATCCAATCAGCCAATAGGATTGAGCTAGCATTCTATTGGCTGATTGGAACAGCCAATAGGATTGAATCTCAATCCTATTGGCTGATTGCATCAGCCAATAGGATTTTTTCACCTTTAATTCCGATTGACTGATAGAATCAGCCAATCAGAATTCAAGGGACGCCATCTTGGATTATGTCATTTAAAGGAACCTTCATTCTGCAAGAAGACTTCGATTGAAGAGGATGGTCCGTGCCAGATGTCTTGAAGATGGAGCTGCTCCGCGCCGGATGGATGAAGATAGAAGATGCTGTCTGGATGAAGACTTCTGCGTGCTTGGGTGAAGACTTCGGCCGCTTGGATGAAGACTTCGGCCGCTTGGATGAAGACTTCTGCCGGCTTCAATGAGGACTTCTGCCACTTCATTGAGGATGGATGTCGGGTCTTCAAAAACTGTTTTTGGATCTTCGGGGGTAAGTGTTAGGCTTTTTTAAGGGTTTATTGGGTGGGTTTTATTTTTAGATTAGGGGTTTGGGCACTTGAAAAAGAGCTAAATGCCCTTATAAGGGCAATGCCCATCTAAATGCCCTTTTCAGGGCAATGGGGAGCTTAGGTTTTTTAGTTAGGTTTTTATTTGGGGGTTTGGTTGTGTGGGTGGTGGGATTTACTGTTGGGGGATTGTTTGTATTTTTATTTACATGTAAAAGAGCTGATTTATTTGGGACAATGCCCCGCAAAAGGCCCTTTTAAGGGCTATTGGTAGTTTAGTTTAGCTAGGGTTTTTTTTTTTTTTATTTTGGGGGGGCTTTTTTATTTTGATAGGGCTATTAGATTAGGTGTAATTAGTTTAAATATCTGATAATTTCTTTTTTATTTTGTGTAATTTAGTGTTTTATTTTTTGTAATTTAGGTAATTGTATTTAATTTAGGTAATTGATTTAATTGTAGTGTAATGTTAGGTGTTAGTGTAAGACAGGTTAGGTTTTATTTTACAGGTAAATTTGTATTTATTTTAGCTAGGTAGTTAGTAAATAGTTAATAACTATTTACTAACTAGTCTACCTAGTTAAAATAAATACAAACTTAGCTGTGAATTAAAAATAAACCCTAAGCTATCTACAATGTAACTTTTAGTTATATTGTAGCAAGCTTAAGGTTTATTTTATAGGTAGGTATTTAGTTTTAAATAGCAATAATTTAGGTAATGATAGTAGGTTTTATTTAGATTTATTTTAATTATATTTAAGTTAGGGGGTGTTAGGGTTAGGGTTAGACTTAGGTTTAGGGGTTAATAAATTTAGTATAGTGGCGGCGACGTTGGGGGCGGCAGATTAGTGGTTAATAAATGTAGGTAGGTGGTGGTGATGTTAGGGGCAGCATATTAGGGGTTAATAATATTTAACTAGTGTTTGTGATGCAGGAGTGCGGCAGTTTAGGGGTTAATATGTTTATTATAGTGGCGGCGATGTCCGGAGCGTCAGATTAGGGGTTAATAAGTATAATATAGGTGTTGGCGATGTCGGGGGCAGCAGATTAGGCGTTAAGTGTAAGATTAGGGGTGTTTAGACTCGGGGTTTATGTTAGGATGTTAGGTGTAAACATAAATTTTGTTTCCCCATAGGAATAAATGTGGCTGCGTTATGGAGCTTTACGCAGGTGTTAGACTTTTTTTCAGCCGGCTCTCCCCATTGATGTCTATGGGGAAATTGTGCACGAGCACGTAAAGCCAGCTCACCACGGCTTTCAGCAGCACTGGTATTGGAGTGCGGTATGGAGCACAATTTTGCTCTACGCTCACTTTTTGCCTAATAACGCCAGGTTTTTATAAACCTGTATTACCATCGCTTTAGGGAAATGAGCGGTGACAATAACGTGAAAGTTAGCACCGCATCGATCATAACGCAAAACTCGTAATCTAGCCGATTGGTAGGTATTCAGTTAAAGAGTAATCCACCCCAATCAGGGTACAAAATTTATGCCATGCCAGAATTATATTATTGAATGTGATTAAACTTTTTACGTTAGCAGGAATTTTCCTATAAGAATTATGTAAAATGGCTGTCCATATCTTAAGTGTTGTTCTATTTATACACTCCCTTACTGCTTTTTATAGAAAGCGTATTCAGCCACCTCTTCATTTATATCCTAGAATACATTATAGCCTTTAAACCCCACTTATACCTCTAGTGCTTTAGTGTAGCATTTTAAGGTGGTGTCTTGCTGCCAGCGGCCGGGGTAGCATGATATCTATCGTCTTACTACTTTAATTTTTACTAGTTTCTTACAAAATCCCAGTATCAGCGGATATCAACACTGGAGCCTCAGATATAGTTCTATACTCTTACAAAATCAAACTTTTGTTCACATAGGTTACTCACTTCTGTTTTTTTTGCATGTTTTGGGTATGATTCTTGTCACTGTTTAGACTTTAGCTGATATTCTGTTGTAATATATCTATTGGATCTTAATAAGAGACCGAATACCCTCTTCTCAATATGTTGTAGTTGGATCTCTCTTCACTATATATATGTAACCCATATTTGGTTTGGCTCTGGAGATTCCTCCTTTGTGGCAGTTCTTTCTATCTTACCTATAACTCTTACTTCTCAACCTTTACATCATATGTAGCTATAATCTCCAAGGTATAACGTAGCTCCACCTTATATTCAGCATTTAAATGTCCTATTCCAATTACATTGCAGGCAGAGTCCTACTTTTAATCTTTTAACGCTATATTACCCTGTTAAATTATTATATGCTAAATATTTTTTCTTTTCTACCTTGAGTTAATATCCTAGGTTAGGTCCAAAAGTGGCCTATTTAGTTATAAGAGAGATGTCTCAAGTTTATTTGTAATGCATGATATAAAGCATTATAAAAATGAGGTTTATCATTTGAGATCCACAAGTGGTCTCCTAGGTTTGAAATTACCTTCTTTTGCTTAAATATTTTCTTTTACATTTGAAGGTCCCAGAGTGGTCTATTGTGTCATTTAGAAAGTTTCTAGGTGACTGGCATTCGATATAATGTTCACATGGTACATATACTATTAGCTCTGTGTTTCTTATCTTTCCATTTTATTGTTAGTACTTCCTGCAAAACTGATATCTTATGTGGCATAAGAATCTATTTTTGTGATGTTGTATGCCTATAAATGAACCTCAAATAAAAATTATATATATAAAAAAAAAAAGAAATAGGAAAGGATAGGGAGGCAAATCCTAGACCCCTCACAGAAGCAGATGGGTGGGAATAGAGAGATGAAAGGCGGATAAGCAAGGTGATGGAAAACAAAAAGTATTTAAAACTTCTGACATATATGACCAGTTCACATAGTCAAATGCCTTTGGCATCAAGGGCAATCATGATTAATATACATTTTTGATTTTTACACTAAAACATGATATCAAGTAATCGTCCTGTGTTGTCCGGTCTTTGGCATTTGGGAGTGAAACCCACTTGGTCTAAATTGATAAGATTTGGTAGTTCAGTATTGAGTCGAATTGCTAAGATTTTGGCATATAGTTTCACATCTGTGTTTATGAGAGAGATGGGGCGATAGCTCTCACATTTGGTATAATCTTTATTAGGTTTGGGAATAGTGACTATAGTGGCATTAAGAAATTCTTGTGGGAACGAACCTATTGTAGCAGCCCTCTCATAAACTCTCAATAATATAGGGGTAACCAGTGTTGCAAAAGATCCCAGAAAATCCATCCGGCCTAGGAGCTTTAAAATTCTGGAGTGACTTAATAGATGAGAGAATTTCTCTTAGGGTTATAGGAGAGGACAATTATTTTGCTTGAGCGTCAGTGACTTTGGGTAGCTGCAAAGAAGAAAGAAAACCCTGTATCTTAGAGGGAGATGGAGGAGGAGTAGAGTTCTCCTGAATATTGTATAACTTAGAATAAAAGGATGCAAAAGCTTTTCCTATCATGTCAGTCAGATTCACCAGAGTGCAGCCATTAGATTGGATTGAGGATATACTGTACGAGCCTGAACGGTGCGTTCCCTGAGTCACTGGTCGAGGAGATGATCCACTTTGTTACCTTTATGGTAAAACTTCTGTTTAAGGTAAAGTAAGTTTCTTTGTATCTTGAGTGTCTCAAGGTGTTTAATTGGCTCTTTAATCTTATAAATTTTAGCAAGCGTCTCTACATCAAGATTTACTTTATGGATAGAGATCAATTGACGTAGTTGGATTTGTAAATTAGCCAAAGAGATTCCATTATTTTTATTCTAATATTTTCATCTAATAAACACAGACCCCTCCATCCAATAGATACTAACTTTAAAATAGACATGTGCATGGCGAAAAAATTTGGTTCGGTTCGGTTCTGATCGATTCAGAATTTTTCAAAGTTCGGTTCGGATCGATTCAAATTCGGAAAATTTTGAATCGATTCGTTTTGGATTCATTTCGGATTCATTCGGATTAGAAGAAATTCGGCTGGGTTCGATTCGGTTCGGAATTTCGGTAAGTGTTAGGTGGGATTAGACTAGTATTATGTACTGTATATTAGGTGTAACCCATAGCAGAGTGATATAACCTAATATACTGTACAATACTAGTGTAATCCATGGCCATCCGAATTTACCGAATAAATCCGAAGTAATTTGGATTTATTCGCGAAATTCGGCAGTATTTTAATTCGGAAATTCGGTTCGATCCAAATCGCCAAATTTTCCTAATTTTCCGAATTTCCGAATCGAACCGAACCGAATTGCACATATCTACTTTAAAAATTCTTTCCAATATGCTAGTGCTTTAACTTTTATCTGCACCTTCCCAGCCCCAATTTTTAAAACGGTAAGCCTTGTTTTCATATACAGAGCAACCACATCCATACAGACAAATGACGTGCGTTCCCTGGGCCACAGAGGTCTTTAAGGACCACAAAATGATATAGAATATTATAAAACATCATGAAGATGAACTTCAGTATATTACATTTTCTAAATAAAACATCCTATGTTTAAAGTACTAAACATTGTGTGTGTGCAAGCTAGATTTTTCTTTACTACTTTTTCCAACATTTTCACAACATTAAGGGCTAAAATACAAGTGGAGGGCTAAATGATCACGCTCCCGCAAACAGGAAAATTTGGCCATTTGCGGGAGCTTGATAATTAACCAGCCAAGTGGCTGGTTATTACTACCATAAGCTCGCGGTAGCAATTAGTGCTCCGAAAATAAACCAAAAAAGCTAAATATTAGCTTTTTTTTTTAAATAAAAAATAACTGCACTCGGCAGATTTAGGGCATTAAAGTTGGTGGGAGTGGGGTGTTAGAAAAAAAATGGCCTTTACATTAGGGTCTATGGGAACTGTGTGTTCTCCTAGAACGTAATGTAAATATATATGTATATGCTTATATACATATATATTTATGTGTTAATATATGTATATAAACATATTAACACATAAATATATATATATATATCAAATTTAAAAATGTTGCCCATTACTGCGCCAGTTACCCCCCTTCGATGCCTGTGACGGCATCAGAATGAGGCTGCCATAAGAGCCTATATAAGTGCGCTTTCATGAGCACAATGCTTCATAGCAATGCATTGCGATTTACTTGTAATACCAGCGCACATTATATGGCTTGCTCGCAAGCTTTAATTAGCCCTCCACTTGTAATCTACCCTAAATAGGTGCACAACATAATCATGGCTAATAGGGTCAGTCAATTTTGGATTTGTGAACAAAAAATGATCTCATTACAACATAGAATTATATATTTTATGAGGTATTTTAAAAGTAACCCCTAATGCGTAATTTAATGTAAACCCCTTCACTGCTGAGTCATTTTTAATTACCATTTTAATATTTTGTAGTCAATGCTTTTAAATATTAACTTTATTTTTTTATATTTTTACATATATTTTAAAGTTAAAAGGAGATTTTTGTGTAAAAACAAAGGGCTAGATTACAAGTTTTTGCGCGAGCCATATAGGAAGATCACATCAGCGCTGACTTGCACTTATATTACAAGTTGAAAGTAAACATAAATCAAATTCAACACACGACAGGTTAGCACGACTGAAGACCAGGCGTAAAGGGTTAGAGATAAAATAAAAATTGCACCAAACACAACATAAATACATTAAAATATACTGGTACACTCATATAAACACTATCTGTATCTAATAAAAATGTATCAAAATCAAAAGGTATGTGGTATATGACCATATATTTGACTGCATAATATATATGTGTCTCTAAATAATAATTCTATAATAATATTTAATACTATGTTTTACTGTGTATTTACTGTAAATATTAAAAATTCCAATGTTCTTCACATACAGGAAAATATTATTTTTATCTTTATACTGTATATAAAAGAAGTCCTAACTGACTGACTGACTGACTGAATGACTGACTTACTGACTGATTCATTAACACCCAGCTCAAATCAAGGGGGGGGGGGTGATTTATGAGGATACCTATATCTCAAAAACCAACGATGTTACAGACATGAAAATAGAGTTAATTCTAGAACTACTGGAACTATGCCTCACCAGAAATTATTTCAAATTTGAGAAGTCATTTTACTGGGGACAGCAATGGGGTCGAACATGGCCCCATCGTACGTCAATCTATATATAGCTGAATTTGAAGAAAGGGACACTGACATCTTTAAACATTGTCACATGAAGTACTTTAAACGGTACATTGAAGATTTGTTTCTTCTGTGCACAGGCCCTGAGTTAGAATTGGAGAATTGGTTTCTAAACCTTAATGAACCTAGACCTGGCCTACAATTTAAGATGACTCACCACTCTCGGAGGGTTGATTTCTTGGATTTAAGAATACTCTTGGAGGATGGTAAGCTACATACTACCCTATTTAGGAAGGAAATGGATAGGAATTCCTTGTTGGAAGTGACAAGTTGTCATCCGCCTTCATTGAAGAATGCCCTCCCTATTTCACAGTTTAAAAGGGTGATACAAAACAATAGCAAACGGGATCAAGCACAGGAGCAACAAGGAGAAATGAGGACTAGATTCTTCCAAAGGGGCTACCGAGGGAAACAAATTGATCAACACTTCCAGAGATTTGAAGAAATGGATCAAGATACAGCTCTGCAAACTTCCAACAGTACGCGGTAATGACAATAGAATGATCTTCACTACAGCATTTACTTCTGACAAAAGGGGCTTACCACAATTGGTGAAGAAAAATTGGAATATCCTGGAAACTGGCAAGAACTTACCATTTCAAGCGACACTACACCCTCAAGTGGGTTTCAGGAGATCGAGATCGCTAAGAGACATCTTGGTAAAGGTTGATCCGGTCCAAAGTTACATGACTACTACATGGCTTCAGACTGTTAAACCCGGTTGCTACAGATGTGCTGGGTGCACTACATGTAATGGTCTGTTAAATGCAAAGTTTTTTACTCATCCTAGTACCAATCAGAGGTATACCATCCGGCATAGAGTAACCTGCACGACAACATTTATTGTGTATTTGTTACACTGTCCTTGTGGGTTATTCTATGTCGGTAAAACTATAGATGATCTCCGCACCCGTATGGCCAACCATCGTGCTGCTATCAGAGATGCCATAGATTAAAAGGGTTCTGAACAACCTGTAGCTCGGCATTTTGCACACGGTAGCTGACCTAAGATATGTGATCATAGATCACATTCCTCCCCTGGTAAGAGGGGGAAATAGGGGTAAAATGTTGTTACAGTGTGAGTCCAGATGGATCTACAACCAAGGTACCTTGGTGCCTGGGGGGTTGCATACCCATCTGGACTGGCACTGATATCTCTAACTTAGCCTAGTCACTATGTCTAGCCATAAGCTGATTGTAGACTGACACATATATGGCTTATTGTGAGCTCTGATGATATGACTGCATTCCACTTAGTGCCTGTTGGGTAATAAATTGGTTCCAGGATAGAATGTTGAATACACATTAGGGTATGCCAATAGAAAGGCTCATTGGGCTAATAGAAAATTAACATTTTGATAATAGTTAACATTGCAGTTACTAGTAAGCAGACTCTTACTGTGTTATATTTACCACTTTGTATAACAATATAGTCCATGAAATAGTTAACTAATGCACACTATATATCTGATTAGCTGGGTAGTGATCTGACAATAGGGATCTTGGTATAGTTTGATAGTCACACTGTATATTGTACTAATTGTAACATGTTTATCCGTTTAATCTGTTTTTAGCTACGCCGTGTCCGGTAGCCATAGCGACGGACTGAGCCTGCGCATTGGTGCGGTCAGAACGCTGGGCGACTTCTGGTTCTGCAGCAAGGATTGTTTGGTGAAGGATATTTAAGGAGCAAGGTATGTACACTATTTTTATGGTCTGAGGATGGGGTTAAAATCGCCGAAACGTCACCTTATGATACAATAAAGTATTATTGTTATATTTGTCAAGACCCGGTGAGTGCTTTACTTTGATGGATTTTGTATGATTATTTTAAGCACCCTGGGCAGTTGATGGTTAAAGTGAGTGCAGAGCCCTGCAGTGGAATTTATATTATATTGGCTCTTTTTTGCATCCTGTATTGGAATTTTCTGCTCTGGACTACCTACAGTTAACTGATTGTTAACTTTTGTTTTTAATTCACATTGGTTTCACTATGGAGACACATGAAGCTGTGACTGACATGACAGAGGGCACAGATGAAGTTATACAAGGTGCCACTGTTTTCAATTATACAGAGGATGATGCAGATAGAATCCGCTTTCCTGCCTTTCCTGCCAGGGATTTAAAGGAACAGCCAACTCATTTGTATACAAAATGGTTGAAGCTAAGAAAAAGAAAAATTGATCTATCATTACATGGGACATTCCTATCTGAATACCATAGAAAATTATTCATCCCAAGGGGATTTAGAGAAAACAATATTACAAAAATAGAAAGGAACAATACTGCCTTCTGTATCAGGTGGTGTAGCATCTTAAATAAATGCTCTTTGGACCTGATGTTCCTGGTAATAGAAGAGGTCAGGGCATTAATGTCCAAAGCGGAGGCTGAAATACAACAATTTGAAGATATGCATAAACCAACCTTAGAGGCTGACCAGGAGACTAAATGGATTGAAAAACTCAATAAACAAGTACAGGAATTTGAATCAGAATTGACACTGGGACACTGTGGCTTTGGATTATAAAGAAAAGAGGGTCTATAGATGGTTACTTTCTGCCAATGAACAACTGGCATTGATTGACAACAGACAAAGAAGACCCCATTATTATTGTCATGATCCTCCTATTCCACCTTAAATGTGTCAAGCAAATACTATATACCACCTTTACATCTTGTTAACTTCCTACCTGAACCCAATATAAACCTGCTTCCTCCCATGGTCCTTTGCTGGTTTATTGAAATGTAATAGCTACAGTTCCAGTCCTTACCTTTTCTACAGCATAACAGGATTTAAACTGTGTATTTATTTCCTTTTCTATCAGCATACCTCTATTTCAGCCGGAGCTGACATTACATATCTGCAGCAGGACTTCACTCCACACCTCCCCCATCCAGGGTCTGCTTGTGAGTATTCCTAACAACCTGGCGTGACACGCCACTCAGCAAACAAGAAACGCAGGGACCACAGCGTTCACACTGCTCACCAAGCTCACTGGGACCGGATCTCTGTGCTGCACTCATCGCACTCACAGCAGCTGCAGTTTGCTTAAAGGGGAAATCTCATTCAGCGACTTCTGGACAGGTGCTGTATAAACTTTCATAAACACACTGTGCAACTCTCTTCTGAAGTACACTTAAACATACTACAAGTGTAAGATTTGTATAGTGAAGCTGCTTGCATTTAACCGTGAACTCTCTCTACTAACTGCATCCTGAAATACAATTAACCTCTGCATTACTGTTTGTAAACTGAAGCTGCTTGCATTTAACCCTGGTCTCTTTCTACTAACTGCATCCTGATATATAATTAACCTCTGCAGTACTGTTTATCTCTGTATATCCATTGCTACGAATACCTGCCAAAGTCAACTCCCACTAATAGACACTCCAGTGACTGGGAGCTAGCTGTCCGGCAAAATTAACAACAAGTGTTATACAGTTCACTAAAAGCATATAGTGTACTGTCATCCTCAACTCTTGTAACACATCCTCAATTTTACATGATATCTTGGTTGTTACAATTACAAGTGAGTTGATTGTTACAATTATAGACCAAGGAACATCACCACAGTAAATTTGTCTGGTAACAGTTCAGACTCAGATGTAAATGTGAGCTCAGGTATACCCCACAGGGTCAACAGTGGTGGAGTTGTAACAAGGTCAAAAAACCTAGGCAGTACAGGACACATATCAGGAGAGGGTGTGGTATGCGAAAGACCACTGAGGGCAAGATGCAGAATGTAACCCCTGATATTCTGATTAACTTGAGTTCTTACCAGTTATCACCTCTGGAAACCAGGATACTGAATAAGGGCCTCTCCTTTATTCCCACAGCATTTTATAAACCTTTTGATATGTTCATTGATGTACAAAAATTTGAAAGAAATTTGAGGCTCAAAGAACATTTTGGCAGAGATTCAAGAGCTACAATAATCAGGGATCTGAATAAAGGCATGAAGCTGAAACCAAAGAGCATGTATGATCCCACAAGTCTGAATCCCAGTATAAAGACCTATACCAGGTTGCTGACAGAACAAACAAATGAAATGTGTGTGTTGGCTAAAACTGAAAGCAGAAATAATCTGTCAAGAGAGGAGAGGTTGGCATTGGATAGCTTAAGTAGCAACAAGAACCTAATCTTTAGACAAGGGGGGTGCGTTGGTGGTACTCGATTATGTGTATTACCAACAAGAAATTTTGTCCCAACTAAATGATGATACTACTTACAAGCTGCTTTCTCCTGATCCCACAAAACTATTCAAGAAACAAATTGACAAGGTCCTTGACCGAGCCTTCCAGGATGGATGGCTGGACAAGCAAGAGATGGGATTCATGAAAGTACAATACCCTCGCATCCCTGCTTTCTATACCTTGCCAAAGGTACACAAGCATCCGACTAGACCACTGGGAACCCATAGTATCCTCTATTGGATCTCTCCTACAACCCATTGCAGTGTTTCTTGACAATATCCTGCAACCATTGGTGCACAGTATGCCTTCCTTTCTCCTGGATTCTATCAGCCTAATTAAAGAAATGAAAGTGTTCCGACTATTGAAGAACCTATATTTATGGTGGCGCTTGATGTGGTGAGCCTTTATACCATAATTCCACACACACAGGGGCTTGTGACCATTCAGAAACAGCTTAATCGTTACCCTTATGTGGGACCTCCTGTGGAGTTAATTCTAGAACTACTGGAACTATGCCTCACCAGAAATAATTTCAAATTTGAGAAGTCATTTTACTTACAGCTAATGGGGACAGCGATGGGGTCGAACCTGGCCCCATCGTACGCCAATCCATATATGGCTGAATTTGAAGAAAGGGACACTGACCTCTTTAAACATTGTCACATCAAGTACTTTAAACGGTACATTGACGACTTGTTTCTTCTGTGGACAGGCACTGAATTAGAATTTGAGAATTGGTTTCTAAACCTTAATGCAACTTGACCTGGCCTACAATTTAAGATGACTCACCACTTATGGAGAGTTGATTTCTTGGATTTAAGAATACTCTTGGAGGATGGTAAGCTACATACTACCCTATTCAGGAAGGAAACGAATAGGAATTCCTTGTTGGAGGCGACAAGTTGTCATCCTCCTTCATTGAAGAATGCCCTCCCTATTTTGCAGTTTAAAAGGGTGATATGAAACAATAGCAAACAGGAGCAAGCACAGAAGCAACTAGGAGAAATGAGGACTAGATTCTTCCAAAGGGGCTACCGAGGGAAACAATTGATCAACACTTCCGGTGATCTGAAAAATGGATCAGGATACAGCTCTCCAAACTTCAACAGTACGGGGTAATTACAATAGAATGATCTTCCCTACAGCATTTACTAATGACAAAAGAGGCTTACCACAATTGGTGAAGAAAAATTGGAATATCCTGGAAACTGACAAGAACTTACCATTTCAAGGGACACTACACCCTCAAGTGGGTTTCAGGAGATCGAGATCGCTAAGAGACATCTTGGTAAAGGTTGATCCGGTCCAAAGTTACAGGACTACTACCTGGTTTCAGACTGTTAAACCCAGTTGCTACAGATGTGCTCGGTGCACTACATGTAATGGTCTGTTAAATGCAGAGTTTTTTACTCATCCTAGTACCAATCAGAGATATACCATCCGGCATAGAGTAACATGCACAACAACATTTATTGTGTATTTGTTACATTGTCCGTGTGGGATATTCTATGTCGGTAAAACTATAGACGATCTCCGCACCCGTATGGCCAACAATTGTGCTGCTATCAGAGCTGCCATAGATAAAAAGAGTTCTGAACAACCCATAGCTCGGCATTTTGCACTTTCTGGCCACACGGTAGCTGACCAAAGATATGTGATCAAAGACCACATTCCTCCCCTGGTAAGAGGGGGAGATAGGGGAAAATGTTGTTACAGTGTGAGTCCAGGTGGATCTACAACCTAGGTACCTGGGGTTGAATACCCATCTGGACTGGCACTGCTTTCTCTAACTTAGCTTAGTCACTATGTCTAGCCATAAGCTGAATGTAGACTGACACATATATGGCTTATTGTGAGGTCTGATGATATGACTGCATTCCACTTAGTGGCTATTAGGTAATATATTGGTTCCCGGATAGAATGTTGAATACACATTAGGGTATGCCAATAGAAAGGCTCATTGGGCTAATAGAAAATTAACATTTTGATAATAGTTAACATTACAGGTACTAGTAAGCAGACTCTTACTGTGTTATATTACCACTTTGTATAACAATATAGTCCATGAAATAGTTAACTAATGCACACTATATATCTCATTAGCTGGGTAGTGATCTGACAATAGGGATCTTGGTATAGTTTGACAGTCACACTGTATATTGTACTAATTGTAACATGTTTATCCATTTAATCTGTTTTTAGCTACGCCACGTCCGGTAGCCATGGCGACGGATTGAGCCTGTGCAGTGGTGCAGTCAGAACGCCGGCCGACTTCCGGTTCTGCGGCGTGGATTGTTTGGTGAAGGGTATTTAAGGAGCAAGGTATGTACACTATTTTTATGGTCTGATGACGGGGTTAAAATCCCCGAAACATCACCTTATGATACAATAAAGTATTATTTTTATATTTGTCAAGTGCTTTACTTTGATGGATTTTGTATGATTATTTGAAGCACCCTGGGCAGCTGCTGGTTAAAGTGAGTGCAGAGCCTTGCAGTTTGTTTATTAGCTCACCTTTGTGTGTGTGGCTGCAGTTGTGTGGCTGTATTAGGGACTCAGGTGCTAGGAAGAGACCTTGACGTGGTACCTGAGCTTGTCCCATTTGGCCAAATGTGGTAACTAACTCTTCCAGTTTTGCTTTTATCCTTAGCTGAGAGCTTGTGAGCGAGTGCTGGACTTTTTTTATGTGTGTGTAAAAGTGTCTGTTTCTGTAATTCACCATTTGGACCTGCACCCAGACAGGCCCGGGGTTAACTGCCTGTGACTCTGTAGGTAGTGTAGCTTTATGTGAGTGCGATAGCAACCAAAGCTGAGCCTGTTTATGGGTCATGGAATGTGTACCCAGTCCGGTCTGGATGTGCTGTCCTCTCTCCTTAATTTGCTTGCACCTATTGGTGATTACATTAGTCTGTGAACCCTGACTTGTTCCCAGTTTGTTTATTAGCTCAAATTTGTGTGTGTGGCTGCAGTTGTGTGGCTGTATTAGGGACTCAGGTGCTAGGAAAAGACCTTGACGTGGTACCTGAGCTTGTCCCATTTGGCCAAATGTGGTAACTAACTCTTCCAGTTTTGCTTTTATTCTTAGCTTGTGAGCGAGTGCTGGACTTTTTTTTATGTGTGTGTAACAGTGTCTATATATATATATATATATATATATATATATATATATATCAGCAAACAAGAACTAGAGCACTCACCGGACTTCATGAATAAAACATAATGTTTATTTCACCATTAAAAGTCACCACTCAGAATTTTTTTAAATATATATGCAGGTGACCCTCGGTTTAAAACGGTTCAATTTACACCGTTTCAGAATAACAACCTTTTTTTCAGTCATGTGACTGCTATTGAAAAGCATTGAGAAGCAGTGAATTGATTAAAATAGCCAGTAGGTGGAGCTCTCCGCTTGTGTTGCAGCAAACATATACAAGCCAAGCAAGCTGAAATTAAACAGTTTAACCAGACCTGAGCTATCGAGCAGCTTGCAAAGGAACACGATCTTCCTGTCTATAAATCAGTCCAGATTGGAATGCATAGAAATAACTGTTTGCAGAAAAATACAAGTAAAGTCTGTGATGTGTGATTATTTTATTAGGTTTATAATGCTGTTTAGCAAATTGTTTTGTTTATTTAACTTAGTTTAATTATATATTCTGTGTTGTGTGATTATTTTATTAGGTTTATAATGCTGTTTAGCATTTAAATTCTTCATTTCAAATCTTTAAAAATAATGTATTAGGTGTTACTTATGCCAATTTTGAGAGGGGCCTGGGACCTAACTCCCTCACTTCCCATTGACTTACATTATAAACTGGGTTTCAATTTACAACAGTTTCGATTTACAACCATTCCCTCTGGAACCTAACCCCGGCGTAAACTGAGGGCTACCTGTATCTATCTATCTATCTATCTATCTATCTATCTATCTATCTATCTATCTATATATATATATATATATATATATATATATATATATATATATATATATATATATATACAGGGAGTGCAGAATTATTAGGCAAATTAGTATTTTGACCACATCATCCTCTTTATGCATGTTGTCTTACTCCAAGCTGTATAGGCTCGAAAGCCTACTACCAATTAAGCATATTAGGTGATGTGCATCTCTGTAATGAGAAGGGGTGTGGTCTTATGACATCAACACCCTATATCAGGTGTGCATAATTATTAGGCAACTTCCTTTCCTTTGGCAAAATGGGTCAAAAGAAGGACTTGACAGGCTCAGAAAAGTAAAAAATAGTGAGATATCTTGCAGAGGGATGCAGCACTCTTAAAATTGCAAAGCTTCTGAAGCGTGATCATCGAACAATCAAGCGTTTCATTCAAAATAGTCAACAGGGTCGCAAGAAGCGTGTGGAAAAACCAAGGCGCAAAATAACTGCCCATGAACTGAGAAAAGTCAAGCGTGCAGCTGCCAAGATGCCACTTGCCACCAGTTTGGCCATATTTCAGAGCTGCAACATCACTGGAGTGCCCAAAAGCACAAGGTGTGCAATACTCAGAGACATGGCCAAGGTAAGAAAGGCTGAAAGACGACCACCACTGAACAAGACACACAAGCTGAAACATCAAGACTGGGCCAAGAAATATCTCAAGACTGATTTTTCTAAGGTTTTATGGACTGATGAAATGAGAGTGAGTCTTGATGGGCCAGATGGATGGGCCCGTGGCTGGATTGGTAAAGGGCAGAGAGCTCCAGTCCGACTCAGACGCCAGCAAGGTGGAGGTGGAGTACTGGTTTGGGCTGGTATCATCAAAGATGAGCTTGTGGGGCCTTTTCGGGTTGAGGATGGAGTCAAGCTCAACTCCCAGTCCTACTGCCAGTTTCTGGAAGACACCTTCTTCAAGCAGTGGTACAGGAAGAAGTCTTCATCCTTCAAGAAAAACATGATTTTCATGAAGGACAATGATCCATCACACGCGTCCAAGTACTCCACAGCGTGGCTGGCAAGAAAGGGTATAAAAGAAGAAAATCTAATGACATGGCCTCCTTGTTCACCTGATCTGAACCCCATTGAGAACCTGTGGTCCATCATCAAATGTGAGATTTACAAGGAGGGAAAACAGTACACCTCTCTGAACAGTGTCTGGGAGGCTGTGGTTGCTGCTGCACGCAATGTTGATGGTGAACAGATCAAAACACTGACAGAATCCATGGATGGCAGGCTTTTGAGTGTCCTTGCAAAGAAAGGTGGCTATATTGGTCACTGATTTGTTTTTGTTTTGTTTTTGAATGTCAGAAATGTATATTTGTGAATGTTGAGATGTTATATTGGTTTCACTGGTAAAAATAAATAATTGAAATGGGTATATATTTGTTTTTTTGTTAAGTTGCCTAATAATTATGCACAGTAATAGTCACCTGCACACACAGATATCCCCCTAAAATAGCTATAACTAAAAACAAACTAAAAACTACTTCCAAAACTATTCAGCTTTGATATTAATGAGTTTTTTGGGTTCATTGACAACATGGTTGTTGTATATATATATATATATATATATATATGGTAATGCAAATGTAAAATATATATCTTTACCTATAAATCTATAGGAATAGATATATAGGAATATAAATTTAATAATAAAAATAACATTTTCCTGTATGTGAAGAGCATTGGAAATATTAATAACTCCTGTTGGGATAGCGTGAGCGATAAATGTTAGGTTTTTTTTCTTCTGCGTTCTTCATTAAAATCTATGGGGATAATACGTTAGAGTGGTCACAATATCTGAAGTTCTTTAGTTAGCGTGCGTCAGATTTTGCTCACATGCAAAAGTTTTACATACAACTTGTAATATGCAGTAACCCGAGTGGGCAAAAAGATTACTTCAGCGGTGTTTACGCTCAAGCGGTATAGCTAAATCTGGTTTTGGCCGCCCGCTGGTATTTAGAGTCAGTCAGGAAAGGGTCTAACGCTCACTTTCCATCCGCGACTTTTCCATACCGCAGATCCCCTTACGTCAATTGCGTATCCTATCTTTTCAATGGGATCTTTCTAACGCTGGTATTTAGAGTCTTGACTGAAGTGAGTGTTAAAACTCTAACGACAAGACTCCAGCCGCAGAAAAAAGTCAGGAGTTAAGAGCCTTATGGGCTAACGCCGGTTCATAAAGCTCTTAACTACTGTGCTCTAAAGTACACTAACACCCATAAACTACCTATGCACCCCTAAACCGAGGTCCCCCCACATCGCCGCCACTCTAATAAAATTTTTTAACCCCTAATCTGCCGACCGCACACCACCACAACCTACATTATCCCTATGTACCCCTAATCTGCTGCCCCTAACATCGCCGAGACCTACATAATATTTATTAACCCCTAATCTCCCCCCCCCCACGTCGCCGCTACCTAACTATACTTATTAACCCCTAATCTGCCGACCGGACCTCGCCGCTACTCTAATAAATGTATTAACCCCTAATGCTAAGTCTAACCCTAACACCCCCCTAAGTTAAATATAATTTAAATCTAACGAAATAAAATAAATCTTATTAAATAAATTAATCCTATTTAAAGCTAAATACTTACCTGTAAAATAAACCCTAATATAGCTACAATATAACAAATAATTATATTGTAGCTATTTTAGGATTTATATTTATTTTACAGGCAACTTTGTATTTATTTTAACTCGGTACAATAGCTATTAAATAGTTAATAACTATTTAATAGCTACCTAGTTAAAATAAGTACAAAATTACCTGTAAAATAATCCTAACCTAAGTTACAATTAAACCTAACACTACACTATCAATAAATTAATTAACTAAACTATCTACAATTATCTACAATTAAATCAACTAAACTAAATTACAAAAAAACCCCCACTAAATTACAAACAATTAAAAAAGATTACAAGAATTTTAAACTAATTACACCTACTCTAAGCCCCCTAAAAAAATAACAAAGCCCCCCAAAATAAAAAAATGCCCTACCCTATTCTAAAATAAAAAGTTAAGTTAAAAGGGCCTTTTGCGGGGCATGCCCCAAAGAAAACGGCTCTTTTGCATTTAAAAAAAACATACAATACCCTCCCCAACATTACAACCCACCACCCACATACCCCTAATCTAACCCAAACACCCCTTAAAAAACCTAACACTAAGCCCCTGAAGATCTCCCTACCTTATCTTCACCACGCCGGGTATCACCGATCCGTCCAGAAGAGGGTCCGAAGTCATCCAAGATGGTGTCCCTCAAATTCCCATTGGCTGATTGAATCAGCCAATCAGATTCAAGTTCAATCCGATTGGCTGATTGGATCAGCCAATCAGATTTTTCCTACCTTAATTCCGATTGGCTGATAGAATCCTATCAGCCAATCGGAATTCGAGGGACGCCATCTTGGATGACGTCACTTAAAGGAACCTTCATTCGTCGGGAGTCGCCGGAAGAAGAGGATGGATCCGCATCGGCTGCTTCAAGATGGTCCCGCTCCGCGCCGGATCGATGAAGATAGAAGACGCCGCCTGGATGAACATGTCTACCGGTCTGGATGTCCTCTTCTTGCCGGATAGGATGAAGACTTCAGACCCTCTTCTGGACTTTTCCTTGCCGGATAGGATGAAGACTTCAGACCCTCTTCTGGACGGATCGGTGATACCTGGCATGGTGAAGATAAGGTAGGGAGATCCTCAGGGGCTTAGTGTTAGGTTTTTTAAGGGGTGTTTGGGTTAGATTAGGGGTATGTGGGTGGTGGGTTGTAATGTTGGGGGGGGTATTGTATGTTTTTTTACAGGCAAAAGAGCTGATTTCTTTGGGGCATGCCCCGCAAAAGGCACTTTTAAGGGCTGGTAAGGTAAAAGAGCTGTTAACTTTTTATTTTAGAATAGGGTAGGGCATTTTTTTATTTTGGGGTGCTTTTTTATTTTTTTAGGGGGCTTAGAGTAGGTGTAATTATTTTAAAATTCTTGTAATCTTTTTTTATTTTTTTGTAATTTAGTGTTTTTTTTTGTAATTTAGTTTAGTTGATTTAATTGTAGATAATTGTAGATATTTTAGTTAATTAATTTATTGATAGTGTAGTGTTAGGTTTAATTGTAACTTAGGTTAGGATTTATTTTACAGGTAATTTTGTAATTATTTTAACTAGGTAGCTATTAAATAGTTATTAACTATTTAATAGCTATGGTACCTAGTTAAAATAAATACAAAGTTGCCTGTAAAATAAATATAAATCCTAAAATAGCTACAATATAATTATTCGTTCTATTGTAGCTATATTAGGGTTTATTTTACAGGTAAGTATTTAGCTTTAAAAAGGATTAATTTATTTAATAAGATTTATTTTATTTCGTTAGATTTAAATTATATTTAACTTAGGGGGGTGTTAGTGTTAGGGTTAGATTTAGCTTTAGGGGTTAATACATTTATTAGAGTAACGGCGAGGTCCGGTCGGCAGATTAGGGGTTAATACTTGAAGTTAGGTGTCGGCGATGTTAGGGAGGGCAGATTAGGGGTTAATACTATTTATTATAGGGTTTTTGAGGCGGGAGTGAGGTGGTTTAGGGGTTAATACATTTATTATAGTGGCAGCGAGGTCCGGTCGGCAGATTAAGGGTTAATAAGTGTAGTTAGGTAGCGGCGACGTTGGTGGGGCAGATTAGGGGTTAATTAATATAATATAGGGGTCGGAGATGTTAGGGGCAGCAGATTAGGGGTACATAGCTATAATGTAGGTTGCGGCGGTGTACGGAGCGGCAGATTAGGGGTTAATAATAAAATGCAGGGGTCAGCAATAGCGGGGGCGGCAGATTAGGGGTTAATAAGTGTAAGGTTAGGAGTGTTTAGCCTCGGGGTACATGTTAGGGTGTTAGGTGCAGACTTAGGAAGTGTTTCCCTATAGGAAACAATGGGGCTGCGTTAGGAGCTGAACGCTGCTTTTTTGCAGGTGTTAGGTTTTTTTAAGCTCAAACTGCCCCATTGTTTCCTATGGGGATATCGTGCACGAGCACGTTTATGAAGCTGGCCGAGTCCGTAAGCAACGCTGGTATTTAGAGTTGAAGTGGCGGTAAATTATGCTCTACGCTCCCTTTTTGAAACCTAACGCAGCCCTTCAGAGAACTCTAAATACCAGCGTTGTTTAAAAGGTGCGGGGCAAAAAAAACACGCGTAGCTAACGCACCCCTTCTAACGCAAAACTCTAAATTTAGGTGAAAATCAGCTAATTCATATACACAAATGAGCCTTAAAAGAAGCAAATCTCATACATTTTAAACTCTGCATCTGATTACAAAAGTTATTGGAAAGACATTAAGGGAAAAACTATTTTATAGTATACTGTCCCTTTAAGTGAGCGCCTAACACCACTCCCTTCTCTCATGCAATGTCAATCACCCGAGGCGAGCAAGTTTGGGATGATTTCTCTGATTACCGCTGCTTCTTACATTGCGGGAAGCAGGCTTGTATGTGCGAATCTGCCCTGCAAGAAAGAGGAAAAGTATAAGCAATCACTATAAGCCATAGAACTAAACAGCAGAACCCATTTGATACATTTATTCATAATAGTACAAAAACTAGTCATAGATAACTATTCATAAGAATACCTTGATGAAAATAAACTAGCAGCTTCTAGCACAACATCTTTTATATGAATATCTGGCTGCACCTGAAGCTGAAATCTAATGTATATTCAAATAAATCCAGTTGCAGTTCTAATAAAACCTTATCAGACAATATTGTTTTTCTATACTGCAGAGCCACAAGTAGACTGAGCATTTTGGTGTTTAGGTTTGTGCACTCTGCATTTTCTCTTTTCAGTTTTAACATTAGATTATTTTTTAAGAAAAATGTATCTGCAAAAATAGCTGATATAATTATGCCATCAAATTTCTAGGCCACGTCAATTAGCTGCCCATGGCCTTTAGCAGTTTCTTACAAGTACTGGCCATAGCCACCAGTAAGGTCTGTGTTAACTGAACCTCAGTAAACACAAATCATTCAATAGACACTAGTATCTGTATAGCATCAGTCCTGTATATGAACTGGGGAAGTTCTCTGATCCAGATACACTCTTTCTGACCCAAATTGATTAACTCCATATAGTCACTCTTCCATTACTCTCATACTTCTTGACCCCTCCTACAACATTAACTCAAAATGAGAACCCTCAGAATGAAGTAAACCATTCAAACCATGTCAAATTATTCTCTTTACTCCCTGAACCCCACACTATTGGGACACCAGAATGCATTAATTGCTACTATGCTCTACTGCATTTATTGGAGACATCAGGAATCCTGTAACAATGGTTTTTCCTCTTACCACACGTAAGGGATAGGAAACTTTTCATTATTCCATCCACAAATAGTTATTTTATTAGCAGTTTATATTACAACTTTGGCTTATTGCATACATATCGAGTACATACTGTATATACATATCATATGCCTTTAAAAAAGTTATATATATATTCACTGTGTTAGTCTGTTTTCATAAAGATAAGAAGGACGAGGAGAAGAACATTCCAATGGAAGCACTGGTGTGAGAATCATTCCTTGTTACAAGAAAAACTCTTTTGAAACTAACACAACTACATGAAATATGATTGACATAACACATAGACACGCTTTCAGTTTTAATTATTAGACTTGCTAAGTGGGGGAGACAGGGAGACAGATAAGCCTGAAGGAGAAGTTTCTGGGCAGCGTGTAAGAGAGAGCACCTGTGAAACGCTGCTGTGAAGTTTCTAACGTGATGATCCAGTCTACCCTTGTATACTTTTATTAATGCCTTATTCGAAACCCGGAGATAAGTAATGTGTTTATAATTTAATCACTGCCTTGCTTGATAAGCTGCATACTTATTTATGTTATTGCAATAAGTTCATAATAAACACTATTATTATTATTATGCATCCTTGTGTGCTGTGTCCAATTCCCATTTTTTCAGTACTATTGGGATCTTAATTAACATTTGCCCTAGTGCTAGGGCATGACACCACTCTAACCACAGACCTCTGCCCAGTGCACTTGAACCCTAAAGTCAGGATTTTACAAATATATTAACCACTTCTTTTTAGTGTGAATTATATACCTTACTGTCCCTCCCAAGACAATTAAGCCCAATCTATAACACGCTGCCACCCCAATAATGTTTGTGTCCTATAGTTAATTAGAATAAATTATTTAATTGAAACTGCCTATTGTAAACATCATACAATTAATTATCATGCAAAACCAAAAACAGTAAATGCTTCTTTAAAAAAATAAAATAATAATAATAAATAAATAAATAAAACATTCATATATATTGCGATGTATATGAAGCTTTAATACCCTTAAACTAGTATGAAGATTGTTTTGTGATACCCTTATGACATTATTGTGATATTAAATATGTTTATATTGTACTAGCATTTACATATTTATTCATCAGAAGTGTTTTCCTTCTTTCCTCCTCACTGCTCTGTAAATTTTCTTGGGTTTCACTTCCCTAGAAGGAGCATTTGCAGCAGTTAAAAACAATATATACTGCTCAACGAACATATTATCTATAGCATGACACCTGCAGAGAAACAAGTCAGTATAACTGAATAATACTCTTAAAACGTATTTTTACCGTTTCATGAGCCCACTATATCAAAATATAGCTACACCAAGAATTTGTAAACACATTTCCCAAAATGTGTAAAAACTGAAATAAGATATGGAAAGATATTCACTATATCATGGATGCCTGATGTGTTTAAAGGATTCCAAAACTTTACTTTTTTGTCCACAACCTGACCATCAATTTCAAATCACTAACGTGTATAGTTCATCACTTACATACTTTTACAGTACAACGATCTTTCAGAACACTATAAAATGAAATTTTATTTTTCTAAGATGACGTTTTTACAGCCAACCCTCTAATATGGGCCGGGCACAACCAAACTCTTTTTCCAATCATATTCCGATTTTGTGCATATCATTAAGTGACGATTTCGTCACCAGGCGCATGGGCATTGCGATCCGTTGTCTTGCGCATGTGCATATCCGATCCATGATACCACACTTACCCATTCAGTGGTATTGGAATTACGCATGCGCTTTTTGTAATATCAGAGTAATCATAATTTCCACAAAGAGCTATGATAGATTATATATATATATTTAAATTAAATTTATATGTGTTTCATTCATAAATTTATAATTCATGCTCGGTATTGTTAGGGAGATTCTCGCAGTGCTCAGCTATTACCTGGTCTGTTCAGCGTATTGAACATATAGTTAAATAAAAATTTATATTTGTTTCATTCATACGTTTTTCCTTTTTTACATAAATATAGAGTTAATGCTCGTTATTGTTAGGGAGATTCTCGCAGCGATCCGTACTTACCTGCTCAATTCAGCGTATTCATCAGCTCTGTCTGATATCGATACAGCGGGCATGCTGGTTTGCTTCTAATGACGTCAAGAATGACGTGGTCAGAATATCGCGCATGCGCAAAGCGTTAAAACGCAGCCATTTTCATAACCTGGGTTATCGTTCAGGATTGGATTATAGTAAAGAATCGCCGTCGGTGGGTTTGGAAATCATTCTATTTTCGAAACTGGATTGCTAAGAAAAGGTAAAAATTTGAAACGTAATGCTAATTACAAAAATAATTAAAATATATAGATATTGAAATTGAAGATTACTTTTATTCTGGGTTTAGTGTCCCTATAAATATGTTGCTTTATCAAGATGTCATCTAGTCATTAGTGTTGAGACTAATTTGTCCAACAAGGGTTACCAGAGATACAATGTGTATAATGAATATAACAAAAAGATATTGATTGTATTTGTGCTTGTGCATGTATTTTGACACATATTTCTAGTGGAAACTGCTTTTCTGGCCTCCATTTCTATCTATTAGAGTTTGCTGTGTGAAACATTATATTCAGTTTACGACTTATTAGATGTGCCCCTATGCGTAGCTTCCCAGCTCGCTCTGCAATGGTTATTAGAAGGTCTAATCAGTTGCAGTTTACACAAGTTAACTAATCTTTTACTAATAAAAGTTCTATCATAACTGGAAAAAAAAGTACAAATTTCGACAGGTCTCACTGCTAGGCCTAGATTACAATGGAACGTAAAAATGGTAGTGATATGGTGCGCTAACACCACTAGAGACAAATCCATAGCGCTCCCATTTTTACTTCCATATGACAAGTAGAAAGTAAAATGTTAGAGCTTGAGCAAAAGATATATATATATAAAAAAATATTTGGGGTTAATAATATTTAACTAATGTTTGCGAGGCGGGAGTGCGGTGGTTTAGGGGTTAATATGTTTATTATAGTGGCGACGACGTTGGGGGTGGCAGATTAGGGGTTACTAAGTGTAGGCAGGTGGCGGCAACTTTGGGGGCGGCAAATTAGCGGTTCATAACTATAATGTAGGTGGCGGCGGTGTCTGGAGCTGCAGATTAGGGGTTAATAATATAATGTAGGTGTCGGCGATGTCTGGGGAGGCAGATTAGGGGTTAATAATATAATGTAGGTGTTGGCGATGTCTAGGGAGGCAGATTAGGGGTTAATAATATAATGTAGGTGTCGGCGATGTCTGGGGAGGCAGATTAGGGGTTAATAATATAATGTAGGTGTCTGCGATGTCTGGGGAGGCAGATTAGGGGTTAATAATATAATGTAGGTGTCAGCGATGTCTGGGGAGGCAGATTAGGGGTTAATAATATAATGTAGGTGTCAGCGATGTCTGGGGAGGCAGATTAGGGGTTAATAATATAATGTAGGTGTCGGCGATGTCTGGGGAGGCAGATTAGGGTTTAATAAGTGTAAAATTAGGGGTGTTTAGACTTCATGTTAGGGTGTTAGGTGTAGACATAAATTTTATTTCCCCATAGGAATCAATGGGGCTGCGTTAAGGAGTTTTACGCTGCTTTTTTGCAGGTGTTAGACTTTTTTTCAGGCAGCTCTCCCCATTGACAAGGAGTAAGAAAGGCTCAAAAGTGTATAATTGTGTGTGATTTGTATGTGTGTATGTATATATGTGTATGTTTGTGTGTACATAGGAATGTGCACATATAAAAACATACATACACATACATATGTACACACATATAAAAATATAATATATAAATCGGATTTTCGTTTTGTCAGTATTCTTTGTTTTTTTATTTTAAGTGGTTAATACTTACCTTAACAAGCTCTGGGGAGTGCGCTAACTAGGGATGGGCGAATGTGTAAATTTCCGAATTTGAATGTTAGAATGAATGTTATTACCGAAATTCGAATTACAAATTTGAATGTTGATACGAACGAATATTCTTAAAAATTCTATAATCGAAAACTATTTACAGTTTTCGAATGTCACTTTCGAATTCGAATGTTTATAATTAGATCGAATGTCCACATTTGAAATTTCGAATTTAACATTCTATTTAACAAATACTATTCAGAAGATCAATAGTTCATGTGGTAGGGAATCTAGTAAATTGATACATAATAGATACAAATATATCAATTTCGAATGTTTCTATTTCAATCGAATATTGCATAATTCGAATATTACATTTAAAGAAAGCATTAGAAATACCTAAAATTCGAAAACCAAACATTCGAAAATCGAATGTTAGAATGTTATGTAAACATTCAAAATTTGATTCGAACAAACGAATGTGTTAAAATTTGTTCCATTTTTCGAATGTTGCGAAACATTTGCCCATCCCTAGCGCTAACCCAATCCTCTTCTCTACATTTACGAATATAAATGTTTAATATTCAGAGAAACAAATTTCCCAGAATATTCAGAATGAAAATTTCTTGGCTGCCCATCTCATATCTATCTATCTATCTATCTATCTATCTATCTATCTATCTATCTATCATCTATCTACTGTACACATATACCATATCCCTTTAAATCACAGATGAAACACTTCTATTAATAATAAACCTTTCAATTGCTTTTAATATCTATACATCTGTGTGAAATACTTTATTTTAATATCTTATACAAGTGTTTGTACTTTTATTCTTGCCCTAACACTTTACTTCAGGTCTGCAGTTGCACTATTATGCAAAATGAACAATGTTAGTGTGGCCTGCGCTATCCATTGAAAGTATAGGGCGCACTATAAAATGCTGGCTGCATTAACATTCTCTGGTTAATATCTCTAACCATTGACTTGTAAAATCAGATTAAGTCCTATTCTTGGCACAGGGTCGCAATATAGATGGAGAGCACACCCAGTACAAGCTCCATTTGTAATCTAGGCCCCAGTGTTTACAATGAGTTTAATAAAATCAACCCTAAACGTAACGTGCTTCACAGTGAACATTGTTATATCTGGCTTCTAGTATAATGATGAATTGACCCATTTATAACATATATCTACAGATTTTATATATATCTTCTTAAATACTTACATTCAATAGGAAATAACAAACCATAATAATAACAAAACAATAAAGATCTTGAATTTGAAACTCCCTCTATTGTCAGTACTGATATCACGCAGGTGGGAACTACAGGTACTATTCTTTCTGTCCAATTAGATTTGACTCTTATTAGCAAAGGATTTGTTTACTGGGAAGTTGTTGAGCGTATCCTGCATACCTTCTGAATAACTGGTGTAAAGCTAACTGGAAAGCTTTTAACTTGTCTAAAATATTAGCCTGGCACATTTTCTCATGAATATAGAAGATGCAAGATTGCTTTTTCTACTGTCAAGTGAAGATACACTATGGGAATGCCCTCTTTATATTATGTTTTATGTATGTATTTGTTTGCATGTTGTGTACAGTTTAGAGATCAGACTGCTGTAAAATATTTATTATTTTGGGCATTTTACATTGGATGTTTTTTGGAGCAGCAACGTGGGTGGAGCTATGAAAACTGTCTTAGTCAATATAATCATGTAACCTTCTTACTTTTTCAGATGTTTGCAGTTAAGATTGTGCCAACCCAGAAACAAACAAAAGTTGAACTGCACTGAAAACATTGCAGTTTGATTAGAGTTTAATAATTTGGGTACTCCCATGTGAGCCTTATAGTTCCATTTTAGATGATGTATCCTAGAAAGCCTTGTTGCTTTCTATAGGAGGAAGCTCACATCTCTCTGGGACTTCTAGATTAACCCCTTTTTCTAAGAGGATTCACCAGCATCTGCTTCTAAGAGATCTGTGAGATGATTTAACTTCAAATTGGAGAGTTGTTGAGAATCTACTACCTAGTGTAGTCAGACTTCCATAAACATGACGTTAGACTTCTCTTCAGCTTTAAAATTATCAACTGTATTTTCAACATAAGTCAAATGTGAGCTGGGAATATATTATTCAGTTATGGATGCCCCCTAAATTATCTACCTTTTTTTTTTTTTTAAAAGAAAAATATTCCCCTCCCATCTGTTATTGGATTTTTTTTAGGTGGCAGAATGCAATCATTCCGATCCGATTTGATCGGGATGATTGACACCCCCTGCTAGCGGGCGGTTGGCCACGAATGTGCAGGGGACGGCATTGCACAAGCATTTTACTAGAAATGCTTGTGCAATGTTAACTAATGACGGGCGGACATGATTCGCTAAAGCAAATCATGTCCACCCACCATTTGATAATGTACCCCAGCGCTACGGAATTTGGCGACGCTATACAAATAAATAATAATAATACCCCAATGCCTCAGCTAAGTTTATGTAATCACTAGGTATATGTCTTCTTGCATTAAAATTAATCACATCATCTTCACTGACTGACGTACCATAACATAATATACAACATCCATAGTTCTTATCATTGGCATCTTCCATTCTTAAAGGGACATTAAATAAACACCTCTTTTGTTTATGTCAAAATTGTGCTTTGTTCCATGATCCATAGAGAGGCTGAAAAGCAAAATCTGTAACATAGGCTTTAAATATGCTGCAAATTGCTTAAACAAACAAACGTTATTTGCAGTATTTGCAAGTTATAGAATTAGTTTTTTGGGATTTTAGAGAGTTTGGGACAAAGCACAATATTTACATACAAATAAGAAGCGTTTAATGTCCTTTGAATCAATATCTATATTTTAACATTCTACTTGAGCAATGGCCTCAGCTCAGTGTCAGTGTGTAATTCTATGTTATATGTCTGCAGGTTCTATAAGGATAGCAATAATGCTAAACAAAATGGCATTCAGCAAAGTTACTAAGTGAAATGCTGTTCTACCATATCTGTATATGTCATATGGATTGAAATCTATTTAATTATAGCTTCCTATTGTTATTTTGTTTGTATTTTTAAGTAGGTTGTATGATAGAACTTAAACAAATATTGTAAGATGGTCTTCTATAAGCTTTTAGTTTATTTGCTTTCCACTGCAATATGATATTATGTGTCAAAATCTTGCTTTGCCAACACAATGTGGGTTGTGGTTAGACAAGCCCAACGTGTTCATTCCTCTGCACTCTCAAACTTAGGCAGGTTGCTAGATACACCCTTTTTCCCCATGTAGGTTTGTGCAGCATTGACTGTTGTTTATTTTATGCTGATATGAATTTTAACAATGACTAATAGATTTGTCAGACTCAGTGAAACAGTCAGAGATGTTTATCATGAAAATCCTGTGTTATTTTTATGTTAAAATTGTTCTAATATTTCAAGTATCGAACACTATCTAATTGCAGACATTCAGGGCCAGATTAAGAGTGGAACGCTATCGTAATGTGCGCACGTAAAGGGGCAAAGTTGCCCGTTTACGGGTTCACATTAAATAACCAGCCATTACAAGTGGCTGGTTAATGTGACCGCAAGTTTGTGTTTCACTTTGCGCTAAGAACAATTAACCAGAGGTCAGACCTCTGGTTAAATATAAAAAGTTGCCCCAATTGCGCTCCTCTCATAATCTGGGCGTAAATCTTATATGTTGCTTATACTTATTATACCATATGGGCGAAATCTAGTGTCCAGTTGAAGAAAGTATAAAGCCCACTACTTTTTAAATGTAACTATACTTCAGCATGGTATACAAATTGATTTTAACAGTACTGAAACTGTAATCCAGGAAACCGCTCCATTGTAATACTGTAGCTGGGAAAATCATGTTGAAATGAGATCCCCCCTTTGTGACTGGGTTTTTAAAAGGAAACGTGCCATCATGTATGGACTTTCAAACAGGAACGCTTCTTTGTGATTTAAAAAGTCAAACATGTTCACATGTGTTTTCCAGTTCTTGCGGCTACTTTATTGAACTCACAGTAATGAGGGCGGGACCCTGTTTGAGAGTTCAATATTGTAGGCGCAAGAAATGGAAAATGTTCTGTTGTGAATAGTTTACTTCTATTATCAAATTTGCTTAATTCTCTGGGTATCCTTTATTGAAGGCGCAGCAATGCACTACTGGGAGCAAGCTAAATAAATCTGGCGAGTCAATGACAGGAGACATATGTGCAACCACCAATCAGCAGCGAGCTCCCAGTAGTGAGTTGCTGCTGCTCAGCCTACCTGTGTATGTTTTTCAACAAAGTAAACGCATAGAACAAAGCAAGTTAGATAACTTAATTACTTTCAGAGCTTACATAGGTAGGCTTGTGTTTTGAGAAATATATAGAATCAGTATTTTAACAATGTTAGAATGTTTTTATGTATACACACACACACACATATATATTCCATTGAAGGGTCTTTTTAATGCTACAGGATACAAATACATTTTAGACAATTGGGTGCTTCCAACTTTATGGCCACTGATTAGGAAAGGCCCTTTCCAGTTGTTGAACCAGACCTTCATCTCAGTTTAGGCTCAAAAATGCCAACTGATTCTACAGATATGTTAGGTAACAATTAATGAATTACCATACAAAGTACAGCACAAATCAAACCCCTTAATTGGTGTCAGGTGATATATTCGGCATAAACTTCAGCGTTACTGTTGCAATATGTAACGGTACTTGATAAACAATAATATGTAAGATGCACTCACTTGTCTTCACTTGTCTACAAGCTTGTCACTCCTCCTTCTGGCAGTCAGTGCGAAAACCTAACAAGGGTAACACTCCTGTGTTTTACTTCCCCAATCCTGGATATGACTTGACAAGCTGTGAGTCCGCCGCTTTCTGGCGTGCTTACGTGAAAGAACGCTGGATACCGGATCCTGTCCCTGCTGGATGTGTGCTAGCCCAATAGCTGTCCACGATAAACTTTCCACAAAAGAGAGAATGCTAGAGCGGCTATGTAAAAAACATCCTTTAATTGGAAAATAAGTTAAAAAAGTTACCAACGAGGGCTCAATACAACAAACATGATTAAAAACTTTGCAGAGTGACACACATCCCTTCAAGTAGGACGCATTTCGGGTTGCCCCGTATTCACACATGATTAGGGCAGTCACTCTGTTCCCAGTTATACTGCAGCAAATTAGAAAAAACACCTGGTGCCAATGAAAATTAGACTTAAAAGTTAAATTGCATCTTAGAGCAATGTCTTATACTAGTACTACTAATAGAATAATGATCAAATTACTATTAATTTTATAGTGTGCTCTTGTATTAGTAAAGAGAATGACAGCTTGATAGTCAGTTTCATTGGCACCAGGTGTTTTTTCTAATTTGCTGCAGTATAACTGGGAACAGAGTGACTGCCCTAATCATGTGTGAATACGGGGCAACCCGAAACGCGTCCTACTTGAAGGGATGTGTGTCACTCTGAAAAGTTTTTAATCATGTTTGTTGTATTGAGCCCCCGTTGGTAACTTTTTAAACTTATTTATATTATTTTTTATCCAATTAAAGGATGTTTTTTACATAGCCGCTCTAGCATTTTCTCTTTTGTGGAAAGGTAACAATTAATGTTGGTGAATGATTAACTATTATGGCTAAACCATCCAATCATATTATTTACATGTATTAATAAATATATTTAAGAGAAAAAACAAAGGCAAACCCACCTTTATGAGTCCTATCATGTGATCAGACATACATTTTGTCAGTATCTTTGCAAAGCATTGGTTAATCCAAAACCTTGTCTGTATTTATCCAATTTCTTTACTAGCTTGCTAAGCTGATGCTTATCCTTACTCTTAGAAAGCTATTATTACCCTGTCCACACTTACATCTTAGTCTGCCAGGCCCTACATTTATACATCAGTAAACAGTCATGAAGACTTTCACCAACACAGTCATTGTATTGATTCCTGGAATTAAGCCAGTCTTTTTTATCTTCTGCATTTGTCTGCTCAAGTTTTAATCTTATTATTATGTATATTGATTACATTTAGTTCTCTGCATTTTAAGTACATAGATATTTGTATCAATCAACATTTTAAAATTAAGAAAAAATAGGAAATAATGATGTCATGAAAGTTTAATGAAAAATGGAAATCTGCATTATAATAACGTACTGATAATTTGCCCACATTTGTCAGTTCAATTAATACAACTGTAATAAGGTAGGTATAAATATGAAAGGAATCATGACACAATGGTATTGCTTCCTTTTCCTGTAATTTAACTTTTTATTGTTTAAAAGATAGATAACCCCTTTATTACCCATTACCCAGTTTTGCATAAACAACATTGTTATTTTAATATACTTTCTTTCATACAGGTGGTGAGAGTCCAATATCCTTTACTTTTTGGAATTACTCTTCTCTACCACTAGGAGGAGGCAAAGAGTCCCAAACCCCAGGAGCTCTATAAAACCCTCCCACCTCACACATCCCTCAGTCATTACTTTTCTTCCACTGGAGGTGATTGGAGAATGAAGATGTGAATTTGATTCTTCAGAGAGAGGGATTTTAAGTCTATATTGAGGCCTGGTTTCCCTTCAGAGTACAATGTTTGCCAGAGAGATATATGTGGGGTATGGTTTACGATTCTTTTTTCACCTCATGGGACATGTTTCATAAACTCTCTATAATTGGTCGCAGGGACTTGTATTTTACCTCCCTTTATGGATCTACAATATACTCCTATTCCATAACTTCTGCTGATATTTTTCAATACTGGTTTGGCTGTCTGCTGCTTGATTGCTAGTGGACAAATGTCTATTGGTAAGTATATTTTTATTAACATTTATACACTCCTACAGCTATGGTGTGTGCTCTTTTTAACTTTATATATATGTTTACTAATATATATGGCCCTGGGACAGCATGCTTTTTTGGCATGCTTAGTTTTTCACATGTCGGCCTCTGGTTTATGCATGTCAGGGTTGCACACGTTGTGTTAATGCTTGTAGGGTTAGCACACATCCCTTTGGTCTTCTATAGTTTCCCCACATGCTGGTTTACGCCTGTCGGTTAGAACACGACAATTTAGTCTTCTTATAGTTACCTGCGCATGTTCCCACAGTTAGTTGTCAGTTTTTTTGTGCATGCTTATATTTAATGTTTATTCCTTCTTTGTTTTGCAGTTCGGCTTAGTTGCTGTTTCTCTGGGTACTAATGCACCTACTGTTTGTTCATTACAGGATAATGCTGATGTAGTGCCTCCTGCCATGAAATTTGTTATCAAGGCAGCTGTTTCTGAAGCATTGGCTGCTCTCCTGCCTTCAAACAAGCATAAAAGGTCAGTTCAGAATTTACCTTCTATAAGCGCTATGTGCCCTGAGACCAAGGATACTGTTTTGTCATCAAATAGTGATGTTTCCTCTGGGGATGAGGATTCCTCATCTGATGTTGAACCTGATATTCCTTCTTTTTTAAAAGAGGCCTTAATTACTTTAGGGGTTAAAGATCCTAAAGTTTCTGATGATAAGCCTTGTAATTGTTTAAATTCAGTTTTATAAGACTGTTGTTAATCTCCCTGAGGTTTTCCCTGTGTCTGGTGCCGTCTCTTACATGATCTCTAGTGAATGGTCTAAGCCAGGTAATTATTTTACTCCTTCTGCAAGGTATAACAAATTATATCCTTTACCTGCTGCTAATTTAGATTTTTGGGAAACAGTTCCCAAGGTGGATGAAGCCATTTCCACTCTGGCTAAACATGCTACTATTCCTTTGAAATACAGTACTTCTTTTAAGGACCGTTTAGACAGAAAGTTAGAATCTTTTCATAGAAGGGACTTTTTCCTTTTTCCATGCAGGTTATATTCTCAGACCAGCTATTTCTATTGCTGAAGTAGCTGCTGCTTCTACTTACTGGTTGTCTAGTCTTTCAGAACAGTGTCAATTCTTTTATTTGTGATGCTGTTTTCTATATCATGAAGAATAATGTCAAAAGTATGTCTTTGGCGATCCTTGCCAGGAGAGCTTTGTGGTTTAAATCCTATTCTGTTGATATGGTGTCTAAATCTAGATTATTGTCTCTTTCCTTTTCCTTTCAGGGAAATACATTTTTTTATTCTGATTTTGATTCTTTTATTTCTACTGCTACAGGATGTAAAGGGGCTTTTATTCTTCAAGACAGAAAGTCTAGAGAGAAATCTAAAGCATCTTATTGTTTGCGTTCCTTTCTTTAGAATATGGAATAGAAAGCTGACTTCTCTGCTCAAAAGCAAGGTTCCACTAGTTCAGTCTGGGGACCTAATGCTAGCTGGAACAAGTCAAAAAAGGGTATCTATCCCTACTACCAAAACTGCATGAAGGTGCGGTCCCCGATCTGGAAGTTCTGGAAGGGGCAGATTAAGCATCTTTCAAGAGACATTGTTTCAGTCTGTTCCAGATCCCTGGGTTTGTAATATTCTTTATCAGGATTATTGAATAGGATTCAGAACAAAGCCTCCCAGAGGAAGGTTTTTTCTGTTCAATGTTCCAAGGAATCCTGTAAAAGCTCAAGCTTTTCTTCAGTCTGTCTCAGATCTAGAAGATATGGGAGTGATTGTTTCAGTTCCTTTACAGGGACAGATGATGTAATTTTATTCAAATCTCTTCATTGTTCCAAAGAAGGAAGTACTTTCAGACCAGTTCTAGATCTAAAAGCCCTGAAACTATCCAGACTATTCTGCCTTTTGTTCAGCAAGTTCAGCTTCTGTCCACAATAGATTTAAAGGATTTAAAGGATGCTTACCTTCATGTTCCTAATGACAAAGATCATTTCCAGTTTCTGAGGTTTGCCTTTCTGGACAGGCATTTTAATTTCTTTGCTCTTCCATTTGGTCTGGCAACAGCTCTAAGGATATTCACAAAGGTTCTGGGTGCCCTTTTGTGTGTGATTAGGTCTCAGGTTATTCCATACCTGGACAAAATTTTGGTTCAAGCTCCATCTTTTCCTTCAGCACTCTTGTTGTTTCTTCAACAGCATGGTTGGATGATCAATTTTCCAAATAGTTTTTTGGGTCCTCAGACAAAGGTAACTTTCTTGGGTTTCCAAATAGATTCAGTATCCACAAGTCTTTCTCTAATAGAGTAGAGAAGGTTGAAATTGGTGTCAGCTTGTCTGAACCTTCCGTCTCCCTCATTTCCTTTAGTGGCTCGGTGTATGGAACTCCTAGATCTCATGATTGCAGCCTCAGATGCAATTCCATTTGCTCGTTTTCACATTAGTCCTCTTCAACTTTGTATGCTGCATCAAGGGTGCAGGGATTATACTCAGCTGTTTCAAAGGATATTTTGTATCCCAGTACAAGTCAGTCTAACTTGGTGGCAGGATCATCATTTTATTATTCAGGAGTCTTCGTTTGCTCATCCTACCATGGCTGTGATCATTACAGATGCAAGTCTCTCAGGTTGGGAAGCTGTTTGGGGGTCTCTGACAGCACATGGTGTTTTATATCCTCGGGGCCCTTCAATTTTGGCTTCTGTTGAAAATGGAGTCTCATCTCTCTTTCCAGAGAGGAAACTCGCAGTTCCTTGGCAATGATGGAGGTGTCTCAGATTCTCTCTTAGTCAGGAGCTAATTCTTATCTAGTCTCTGCAATTCATATTTCAGGAGTGTGTTCAGTCAGATTGTTGATCTTTGGGGTCTTCCCAGGTGATTTGTGAGGTCCAGAGAGCCTCAGACAGAGGTAGTGGATACTCAGGCAAAGGTAGTGAATACTCTAGTAGTTCCTTGGTCTTTTCAGCTTGCTTACCTGTTTCCGCCTCTGGTTCTTCTTCCCAGAGTGGTTTCCAAGATAAGGCTAGAGAAGTCATCTGTAATCCCGATTGCGCCAGTTGGTATGTGGATCTGGTTCAGTTGCCCTTCTTGGCATCTTCTTCTGCACTGAGACCTTCTATCTCAGGGTTTGTTTTTTCATATGGATCTCAAGTCTCTGAACTTGATGGCATGGAAATTGAACGTTTACTCCTTAAAAATAAAAGTTTCTCTGATTCTGTGATTGAAACCCTGATTCCGGATAGTAAGCTTGTAACTAGGAAAATCTATCACAAGGTCTGGAAGGCCTTTATTTCATGGTGAGTTATCTGCTCTTTCTTGTGAACCTCCTTATCTGATTTTTCATCAGGATAAGGCTGCTTTATGGACGTCTTTTAATTTTTTGCCTAAAGTTGTTTCATTAGACAACTTAGCAGAGAGATTGCTGTTCTTTCTTTGTGTCCTAAACCCAAGACTGCTTCTGAGAGATCTTTGCATTACTTGGATGTTGTTAGGGCATTGAAATATTACATTGATGCTACTAAGGATTTTAGACAAACTACCAGTTTGTTTTTTCTTTTTCTGGTCCTAGGAGGGGTCAGAAGGCTTCTGCTGTTTCTTTAGCCTCTTTGTTAAAACTTTTAATTCGCAAAGCTTATTTGGAGGCACTGAGGCAGGTCATTTTACAAGGTCAGTGGCTACTTCTTGGGCTTTCAAGAATGAGGCTTCAGTTGATTAAATTTGCAAGGCTGCTACTTGGTCTCCTTTGCATACTTTTACTAAATGCTACCATTTTTATGTTTTTACTTTTATATATACACAAAAAACATGGAAGGGGACTGCACTCTCAGACTGGACTGGGTACACATCCCATGACCCTGCAACATGCTCAGCCCTGGGTGCTCAATAGCACTCTCAGGAAGCTGTGCTGTCTCCAGAGCCACAGGCAGTTAACCTCAGACAAGTCTGGGTGCACGGCTCATAGGGAAAATTAAAAAATAAATCACAGAAAAAGTCCAGCACTTGCTTGCAAGCTCTCAGCTAAAATTAATAGCAAAACTTGAAGAGTTAGTTACCACTAGACATGTGCATGGCGAACAAATTCGGTTCGGATCGATTCAGATTTTTTTAAATTTTGGTTCGGATTGATTCAAATTCGGAAAAATTTGAATCAATTTGTTTCGGATTCGTTTTGGATTTATTCGGATTCGAATAAATTCGGCCGGATTTGGTTCGGTTAGGTTCGGAAATTCGGAATTTCGGTAAGTGTTAGGTGGGATGTGCTGTGTATTAGACTAGTATTATGTACTGTATATTAGGTGTAACCCATAGCAGAATGATATAACCTAATATACTGTACAATACTAGTGTAATCCATGGCTATCCGAATCTACCGAATAAATCCGAATAAATCCGAATAAATCCGAACTAATTTGGATTTATTCGTTAGATTCGGCACTATTTTAATTAGGAAATTCAAATTGATCGAAATCCCGAATTTTACGAATTCGGCCAAATTTCCGAATCAATCCGAACCGAATCGCACATGTATAGTTTCCACATCTGGCCAAATGGGACAAGCCCCGGTCCACGTCAAGGTCTCTCCCAAAACCTGGGTCCCTAATAAAGCCATACAAATGCAAGCTCTCATTCAGCAAACTGGGAACAAGTCAAGAGTTCACAGACTTTTGTAATCACCCTAGACATATACAAAACACGGAAGGGGACTTCACTCTCAGACTGGACTGGGTACACATCTCATGACCCTGCAACATGCTCAGCCCTGGGTGCTCAATAGCACCCTCAGGAAGCTGTGCTGTCTCCAGAGTCACAGGCAGTTAATCCCAGACAAGTCTGGGTGCAAGGACCATAGGTAAAATTACAAAATAAACACACAGAGAAAGTCCAGCACTCGCTTGCAAGCTCTTAGCTAAGTTTAAAGGCAAAACTGGAAGAGTTAGTTACCACATCTGGCCCAGGTTTTGGGAGAGACCTTGACATGGTACCTGGGCTCTGTGTGTTTTTTTTATATATATATATATATATATATATATATATATATATATATATATATATATATATATATATTTTTATATTTATGTGTGTGTGTGTGTGTTATTGGGGTTGATGATTTAATTTCTCAGTGAAAACAGATGTTTTTTTTCTGTTATTCCTCATGGACTCCCCAGCTTGAGTATTGGCTCCCAAGAGTAAAGGATTGTGTACTCTCACCACCTGTATAAAAGAAAACCACAATTTATGCTTACCTGTTAATTTCTTTCATGATGGTAAGAGTTTACAAGACCCTATCCTTGTGTTTTTTCTGTGGTTAGCTTTTTCTACAGCACATCTATTTTCCTTGCTCATTTTATGACTCTTATTCCTTTTTCTTACCTCACTTGCTTGGCTATACAATAAACTAAGGTATGTGTGAGGTGGGAGTGGTTTTATAGAGCTGTTGTGGTTTGGGACTCTTTGCCTCCTTCTAGTTGTAGAGAAGAATAATTTAAAAGAGTAAAGGATTGTGGACTTTCACCACCCTAAAATAAATTAATTTATCAGGTAAGCATTAAATTATGTTTTTTACCTCTGTGATTACCTGGTTTCTATGCCTCTGCAGACTACCTCTTTATTTCAGTTCTTTTGACAGAGTTGCATTTTAGTCAATCAGTTCAGACACATAAATAATTCAATGGGAGTGAAAAACTGTCAAAATACACTAAGATAAGGGGCTGCCTTAGAAATTAGCATATGAGCCTACCTAGGTGTAGTTTTCAACAAAGTATACCAAAAAAACAAAGCAAATTTGATGATAAAAGTAAATTGAAAAGTTGTTTAACCCCTTAAGGACAAAACTGTCACTTAATGACCAAGGACATACCCTGTACGTCCTCAGGGTTTTTAAGCACTGGAAGTGATTGTGATCATTTCAAGATGCTTTTAGGGTATTGCAGTGATGTCTCGATATTGAGGCATCCTGCAATACCCTTTCGTAAGCATCCGATGCAGAGAGAGACACTTTGTGGCCCTCTCTGCATCAGCCAGTGATGGTGCCGATCGTTGGTGGGTGGGAGCCATTGCAGTGGGCATCCCATCGCTGGGTACAGTGTGTGGGTACAGTAAATGAATAAGAGGAAATTTACAGCTAAACACAAACACTGCAGAAATGTAAAAATAGCCCTGGTCCCAAACGGTAAGAAAATTGAAAAGTGCTGTGGTCACTAAGGGGTTAAAATTGCATGCTCTAACTTCATCATGAAAATCTAATTTTGACTAGACTGTCCCTTTAAAATAAAATCCATTTGTGGGATCAGTTATATATCATTTTTGAGACAGGTTGCAGATAAATTCATGTAATTCTACATGTCAGCAAGAAGATGAGCAGTTATAACCTTTGTCATTGATGGAATTAAAATAAGCAGGCAACTAATTATGTAGCAGTAAACCACTAAATACTTTGCTCTACTGGAGACAGTTCACTTTAACCACACCCCTGTTAATGTTAATTGTTCCTTATAGAGTCAGTAAACCTTATGATTAAAAAACAGAATTTATGCTTACCTGATAAATTACTTTCTCCAACGGTGTGTCCGGTCCACGGCGTCATCCTTACTTGTGGGAAATATCTCTTCCCCAACAGGAAATGGCAAAGAGTCCCAGCAAAGCTGGCCATATAGTCCATCCTAGGCCCCGCCCACCCCAGTCATTCGACCGACAGACAGGAGGAAAAATATAGGAGAAACCATATGGTACCGTGGTGACTGTAGTTAGAGAAAATAATTAATCAGACCTGATTAAAAAAACCAGGGCGGGCCGTGGACCGGACACACCATTGGAGAAAGTAATTTATCAGGTAAGCATAAATTCTGTTTTCTCAAACATTGGTGTGTCCGGTCCATGGCGTCATACTTACTTGTGGGAACCAATACCAAAGCTTTAGGACACGGATGAAGGGAGGGAGCAAATCAGGTTACCTTAACGGAAGGCACCACGGCTTGCAAAACCTTTCTCCCAAAAATAGCCTCCGAAGAAGCAAAAGTATCAAATTTGTAAAATTTGGCAAAAGTGTGCAGTGAAGACCAAGTCGCTGCCTTACATATCTGGTCAACAGAAGCCTCGTTCTTGAAGGCCCATGTGGAAGCCACAGCCCTAGTGGAGTGAGCTGTGATTCTTTCAGGAGGCTGCCGTCCGGCAGTCTCGTAAGCCAATCGGATGATGCTTTTAAGCCAAAAGGAAAGAGAGGTAGAAGTCGCTTTTTGACCTCTCCTTTTACCAGAATAGACGACAAACAAAGAAGATGTTTGTCTGAAATCTTTTGTAGCCTCTAAATAGAATTTAAGAGCACGGACTACGTCCAAATTGTGTAACAAACGTTCCTTCTTTGAAACTGGATTCGGACATAAAGAAGGTACAACTATCTCCTGGTTAATATTCTTGTTAGAAACAACCTTTGGAAGAAAACCAGGCTTAGTACGCAAAACCACCTTATCTGCATGGAACACCAGATAAGCCGGAGAACACTGCAAAGCAGATAACTCTGAAACTCTTCTAGCAGAAGAAATAGCAACCAAAAACAAAACTTTCCAAGATAGTAACTTAATATCTATGGAATGTAAAGGTTCAAACGGAACCCCTTGAAGAACTGAAAGAACTAGATTTAGACTCCAGGGAGGAGTCAAAGGTCTGTAAACAGGCTTGATCCTAACCAGAGCCTGAACAAATGCTTGAACATCTGGCACAGCTGCCAGTCTTTTATGTAGTAAGACAGATAAAGCAGAGATCTGTCCCTTTAGAGAACTTGCAGATAATCATTTCTCCAAACCCTCTTGTAGAAAGGAGAGAATCTTAGGAATTTTTATCTTATTCCATTGGAACCCTTTGGATTCACACCAACAGATATATCTTTTCCATATTTTATGGTAAATCTTTCTAGTTACTGGTTTTCTGGCCTGAACTAGAGTATCTATCACAGAATCTGAAAACCCACGCTTTGATAGGATCAAGCGTTCAATCCCCAAGCCGTCAGCTGGAGGGAGACCAGATTTGGATGTTCGAATGGACCCTGAACAAGAAGGTCCTGTCTCAAAGGTAGCTTCCATGGTGGAATTGATGACATATTCACCAGGTCTGCATACCAAGTCCTGCGTGGCCACGCAGGAGCTATCAAGATCACCAAGGCCCTCTCCTGTTTGATCCTGGCTACCAGCCTGGGAATGAGAGGAAACGGTGGAAATACATAAGCTAGGTTGAAGGTCCAAGGTGCTACTAGTGCATCTACTAGAGTCGCCTTGGGATCCCTGGATCTGGACCCGTAGCAAGGAACCTTGAAGTTCTGATGAGACGCCATCAGATCCATGTCTGGAATGCCCCATAATTGAATCAACTGGGCAAAAATCTCCGGGTGGAGTTCCCACTCCCCCGGATGGAATGTCTGACGACTCAGATAATCCGCCTCCCAGTTTTCCACTCCTGGGATGTGGATTGCAGATAGGTGGCAGGAGTGATCCTCCGCCCATTTTATGATTTTGGTCACTTCTCTCATCGCCAGGGAACTCCTTGTTCCCCTCTGATGGTTGATGTAAGCAACCGTCGTCATGTTGTCTGATTGGAATCTTATGAATCTGGCCTTTGCTAGTTGAGGCCAAGCCCTGAGAGTATTGAATATCGCTCTCAGTTCCAGAATGTTTATCGGGAAAAGAGACTCTTCCCGAGACCATAGTCCCTGAGCTTTCAGGGAGTCCCAGACCGCGCCCCAGCCCACTAGACTGGCGTCGGTCGTGACGATGACCCACTCTGGTCTGCGGAAGCTCATTCCCTGGGATAGGTGGTCCAGGGTTAGCCACCAATGGAGTGAGTCTCTGGTCTTCTGATCTACTTGAATCACTGGAGACAAGTCTGTATAGTCCCCATTCCACTGTTTGAGCATGCACAGTTGTAATGGTCTTAGATGAATTCGTGCAAAAGGAACTATGTCCATTGCTGCAACCATCAACCCTACTACTTCCATGCACTGCGCTATGGAAGGACGTGGAACAGAATGAAGAACTTGACAAGTGCTTAGAAGTTTTGATTTTCTGACCTCTGTCAGAAAAATCCTCATTTCTAAGGAATCTATTATTGTTCCCAAGAAGGGAACTCTTGTTGACGGAGACAGAGAACCTTTTTTCTATGTTCACCTTCCATCCGTGTGATCTGAGAAAGGCTAGAACGATGTCTGTATGAGCCTTTGCTTTTGACAGGGACGACGCTTGTATTAGAATGTTGTCCAAGTATGGTACTACTGCAATGCCCCTCGGTCTTAGAACCGCTAGAAGGGACCCGAGTACCTTTGTGAAAATCCTTGGAGCAGTGGCTAACCCGAATGGGAGGGCCACAAACTGGTAATGTTTGTCCAGAAAGGCAAACCTTAGGAACTGATGATGTTCTTTGTGGATAGGAATATGTAGGTACGCATCCTTTAGATCCACGGTAGTCATAAATTGACCTTCCTGGAGAGTGGGTAGAATCGTTCGAATGGTTTCCATCTTGAACGATGGTACCCTGAGAAATTTGTTTAGGATCTTCAAATCCAAAATCAGTCTGAAGGTTCCCTCTTTTTTGGGAACTATGAACAGATTTGAATAAAATCCCATTCCTTGTTCCTTTATTGGAACTGGGTGTATCACTCCCATCTTTAACAGGTCTTCTACACAATGTAAGAACGCCTGTCTCTTTATTTGGTTTAAGGATAAGTGAGACATGTGGAACCTTCCCCTTGGGGGTAGTTCCCTGAATTCCAGAAGATAACCCTGAGAAACTATTTCTAGTGCCCAGGGATCCTGAACATCTCTTGCCCAAGCCTGAGCAAAGAGAGAGAGTCTGCCCCCTACTAGATCCGGTCCCGGAATGGGGGCTACTCCTTCATGCTGTTTTGTTAGCAGCAGCAGGCTTCTTGGCCTGCTTACCCTTGTTCCAGCCTTGCATCGGTTTCCAGGCTGGTTTGGGTTGTGAGGCATTACCCTCTTGCTTAGAGGATGCAGAATTAGAGGCCGGTCCGTTCCTGAAATTGCGAAAGGAACGAAAATTAGACTTATTCTTGGCCTTGAAAGGCCTATCTTGTGGAAGGGCATGGCGCTTTCCCCCAGTGATGTCTGAGATAATCTCTTTCAATTCTGGTCCAAATAGAGTTTTACCTTTGAAAGGGATGTTAAGCAATTTTGTCTTGGATGATACATCCGCTGACTAAGACTTTAGCCAAAGCGCTCTGCGCGCCACAATTGCAAACCCTGAATTTTTTGCAGCTAATCTAGCTAATTGCAAAGCGGCATCTAAAATAAAAGAGTTAGCCAACTTAAGTGCGTGAACTCTGTCCATAACCTCCTCATATGGAGTCTCTCTACTGAGCGACTTTTCTAGTTCTTCGAACCAGAACCACGCTGCTGTAGTGACAGGAACAATGCACGAAATGGGTTGTAGAAGGTAACCTTGCTGTACAAAAATCTTTTTAAGCAAACCCTCCAATTTTTTATCCATAGGATCTTTGAAAGCACAACTATCCTCGATAGGAATAGTAGTGCGCTTGTTCAGAGTAGAAACTGCCCCCTCGACCTTAGGGACTGTCTGCCATAAGTCCTTTCTGGGGTCGACCATAGGAAATAATTTCTTAAATATAGGGGGGGGAACAAAAGGTATGCCGGGCTTTTCCCACTCCTTATTTACTATGTCCGCCACTCGCTTGGGTATAGGAAAAGCGTCGGGGTGCACCGGAACCTCTAGGAACTTGTCCATCTTGCATAATTTCTCTGGAATGACCAAGTTGTCACAATCATCCAGAGTAGATAACACCTCCTTAAGCAGTGCGCGGAGATGTTCTAATTTAAATTTAAATGTCACAACATCAGGTTCAGCTTGTTGAGAAATTTTTCCTGAATCTGAAATTTCCCCATCTGACAAAACCTCCCTCATGGCCACTTCAGATTGGTGTGAGGGTATGACAGAACAATTATCATCAGCGCCCTCCTGCTCTTCAGTGTTTAAAACAGAGCAATTGCGCTTTCTCTGATATGTAGGCATTTTGGATAAAATATTTGCTATGGAGTTATCCATTACAGCCGTCAATTGTTGCATGGTAATAAGCATTGGCACGCTAGATGTACTAGGGGCCTCCTGCGTGGGCAAAACTGGTGTAGACACAGTAGGAGATGATGTAGTATCATGTCTACTCCCCTCATCTGAGGAATCATCTTGGGCAATTTCATTATCTGTGGCAGTACTGTCCTTACTTTGTTTGGACGCTATGGCACAATTATCACACAAATTTAAATGGGGAGACACATTGGCTTTCATACATATAGAACATAGCTTATCCGAAGGCACAGACATGTTAAACAGGCATAAACTTGTCAATAAAGCACAAAAACCGTTTTAAAACAAAACCGTTACTGTCTCTTTAAATTTTAAACAGAAACACTTTATTACTGAATATGTGAAAAAGTATGAAGGAATAGTTCAAAAATTACCAAAATTTCACCACAGTGTCTTAAAGCATTAAGAGTATTGCACACCAATTTTCAGAGCTTTAACCCTTAAAATAACAGTCCCAGCTATAGCCTTTGCTGCGACCTAACCAAGCCCAGAGGGGAATACGATACCAAATGACGCCTTCTAGAAACTTTTCCAGCTATTTTCAGATCCTCACACATGCATCTGCATGTCTTGCTCTCAAAAACAACTGCGCAGTAATGGCGCGAAAATGAGGCTCAGCCTACAACTGGGAAGGCCCTCCCTGACTGGAAAAGGTGTCTAACATAGTGCCTGCCGTTAAAAAACGTTCCCCAAGTTTATAAATGTGAATTATCAGCATAAACATGTATAAAATGTCCAAATAAAGCAATCGATTTAGCCCATAAAAGTGTCTACCAGTTTTATAGCCCATATTAAGCCCTTTATTCTGTTTGCTTGACTAAGAAAATGGCTTACCGGTCCCCATGAGGGGAAATGACAGCCTTCCAGCATTACATGGTCTTGTTAGAAATATGGCTAGTCATACCTTAAGCAGAAAAGTCTGCTAACTGTTTCCCCCAACTGAAGTTACTTCATCTCAACAGTCCTATGTGGAAACAGCAATCGATTTTAGTTACTGTCTGCTAAAATCATCTTCCTCTCACAAACAGCCCATATTAAGCCCTTTATTCTGTTTGCTTGACTAAGAAAATGGCTTACCGGTCCCCATGAGGGGAAATGACAGCCTTCCAGCATTACATGGTCTTGTTAGAAATATGGCTAGTCATACCTTAAGCAGAAAAGTCTGCTAACTGTTTCCCCCAACTGAAGTTACTTCATCTCAACAGTCCTATGTGGAAACAGCAATCAATTTTAGTTACTGTCTGCTAAAATCATCTTCCTCATCTTCCTCTCACAAACAGAAATCTTCATCCTTTTCTGTTTCAGAGTAAATAGTACATACCAGTACTATTTTAAAATAACAAACACTTGATAGAAGAATAAAAAACTACATTTAAACACCAAAAAACTCTTAACCATCTCCGTGGAGATGTTGCCTGTGCAACGGCAAAGAGACTGGAGTGGGCGGAGCCTAGGAGGGACTATATGGCCAGCTTTGCTGGGACTCTTTGCCATTTCCTGTTGGGGAAGAGATATTTCTGACAAGTAAGGATGACGCCGTGGACCGGACACACCAATGTTGGAGAAATGTTTCTGCGGTCTTGCTATAAACTAACATACTGGAAGAGTTTATGAGTTTGCAATGCTTTATCACCTTATTTGCTACAATCGTTTTACAAAAGCCAAACTCCAGCCACCGCCCACTCTGGAGGAGCCACTCCACACTTATTATTGGAGATACACAGTTATTTTATGAGCAAACTCTCCACTGTTTTGCAGTTCCTTATGTGATCATCTCTGCTAAAGCTAATTAGGGACAAATATGTGTCAGGTTTAGTTTTGTGAAGCCAGCAATGTGCTCTGTCAGTTCTTAAAATGGGAAAATTTTTAATTTTCAGACTTAAAGGGACAGTCTAGTAAAAATTAAACTTTCATGATTCAGATAGCGCATGCAATTTTAAACAAATTCCCAATTGACTTTTATCATTAAATCTGCTTTGTTTCCTTGGTGGTATTTTTGAAAAGCTAAACCTAGGTAGGCTCAAACTGACATCTAAACCGTTGAAAACCGTCTCTTAGCTCAGAGCATTTTGAAAGTTTTTCACAGTTACACCGTACTAGTTCATGTTTGTCATATAGATAACATTGCACTCACTCCTGTGGAGATATTTAGGAGTCTGCACTGATTTGTTAAAGTGCATGTCTGTCAACAGCACTGAGATAGGGGGCAGTCTGCAGTGGCTTAGATCCAAGGTAATCACAGATGTAAAACATATATTAATGTAACAGCGTTGGTTATGCAAAACTGGAGAATGGGTAATAAACGGATGATCTATCTTTTTAAAAAATAACAATTCTGGTGTATACTGTCCCATTACATTACAGGAAAAGTGAGCAAAATAAATAATAGAAGTATATTGCAATACTGTACATAAACACACATTTTCTATCACGCTCGCAAAGTGTTTAATTTACCTTTAAATGAATATTCATTAGGTCTGTCTTCTTTTCTAAAGAATATGTTGTCTTCACCAAGCCAGAGAAATGAAATGAGATCAAAACCTCTCAATATATTTACCAAACAATTACATTTTAATAATGCCTGTATCCATATTAAGGGACATTGAAAAGCAAAACTTTCATGCCCAATGCATTAAATAAATAATTAAAGCTACTGTTGGCTTGTAGCAAAAGAACTAGCTACTAATTTAACTTTATTTAAGTTTAAACTGCTGTTGAGCTGCTCTTCTGCTGCCATATGTCTAAGTATGTGTATAGGTGTATATATACAGTATATGTGCATATATTTGTATGTACATGTGTATTTATGTATTTATATATGTGTATGTACATGTGTATTTATATATGTGTATGTACATGTGTATTTATGTATTTATATATGTGTATATGTATATATAATCATCAAAGTGAGAATGTGTTCAGAACTAAATAATCCCCGAGTGCTCAAAACGTATATCGAAGCACACAATAATGGGGAATTCAGGTCCCAATAATCAGTGTATCAATCTTGGACCCCGGTCAGTATAGAAAGTCACTCAGGTTGAAACAGAGTCCATTGTCCCATGGAGAGAGTAAAATCCCCAAAATTCAGAGTGTCAAAGTGTGTCCCAGAGCCTAGTAGTCACGGGTGGGAATGCCAGTTCACAATATTACGTCTGTGATCAACTCTTACCCTCCACTAAGTTGGTGGGGTGCCTGGGAACACTTCCGTACTTCTCCTCGAATAGGTCGATGAAACCCTTCCTAGGGGGTGCAGTCTGTGTTTCCCTTCTCGGCGTGCCTCAGAGAGATCCGGCGTGGAGACGTTTCCTTAGCGCATCACCCGTGACGTTGCAAGGCTGAACCAAGTGGTATTCCCTGGGGGGGGGGGGGGGGGGGGGGGGAACCGTGAGGACAAGGAGCCGGCTCTGTATCCCAAGAGTGCCTTTCTTTTGACTTTATGTATATATACACATATATACACTTTGGAGCTCTTTCCAATCAAATACCTTAAAACAAGAAAAATAGTTTTTACTCAATTTTAATATTTTATAATGTGTTTTACTGTGAATTTACTGTAAATATTTTACATTCCAATGTTCTTCACATAGTAGAAAATGTTTGTTTGAATTTTTCAATATATATTCCCATATATACAGTATATCCGTATATATATTTATATAGATATATAGGTATAGATATACATTTTACAAAATAATATTCATATAAATATAGAAATATATATTAAAAAAAAAGAACATTTTCTTCTATGTGAAGAACATTGGAATGTAAAATATAATTAACTACCTTTGGGATTAGCACTGTAGATCTAATGCTGTGTCCAGCTAGGGCATGAGCGATAAGTGTTAGTTATTTTATTTTTTAAAGTCTATGGGGCAAATGGGTTAACACGGTCATGATATCCAAAGTCTTGAAGTTAGCACGCAGTGGGTTTTACAAACAATTTATTGTTACGCGTGCTAACCTGTGCTTGTATGCAACTTCCAGTGGTGTTTGTGTGCGAGTGAAAGCGCTAAATAGTGTGCTACTTGTAATGTGACCCTATGTGTTTAACCTTTGCTGTAATAAGAATTGTAAGTAAGAAATGGCTGGCGATTGATATTTACATAAGTCTGCTGCTTCTGATTGGCTACCGGTTATGTCTTTTTGGTCCCATGAGGATTTTTACATGTGTTTAACCCTTTTGCAGGGTTAAACACATAGGTCAAGCAATTAAGAAATAACAAAGCAATTAAGAAATAACACACTCTAGTGAGTATGTATTGACATTTATATTGAGAATATCCCTTTAACCACTTACACAATGCCTTCCTCTGCTTTCTCATGTTTTCAGAGGATACCACTAACTCATCATCTGCACTTTAGAGGCACCTTGATCCATTTTGCCTGTTGACGTGTATTACAATATTTATACTTTTCATCATATCCCTGTCAGTTGATTGTTTCCAGTGTCATTCAATATGTATGTAAGCTTTCATTTTGTTCTTGAGCAATCTGCACCTTTAAAATAAATAAATAAAGCTGCTGGCTTGTAGTAAAAGCACTAGATACTACTTTAACTTTATTTAAAGGACCAGTAAATGCAGTAGATTTGCATAATCAACACATGCATGAAACAAAGACAATGCAATAGTCTGAACTTCAAATAAGTAGATTTTTTTTCTGACAAATTTCAAAGTTATGTCTATTTCCACTTCTCCTGCATAATGTGACAGCCATCAGCCAATCCCAAATGCATATACAAATATTCTGTGAATTCTTGCACATGCTCAGTAGGAGCTGGTGACTCAAAATGAGTAAATATAAAAAAACTTCAAGTTTTGTTAACGTAAGTAAATTGGAAAGTTGTGTAAAATTGCATGCTCTATCTGATTCATGAAAATGTAATTTGTCGTGAATGTCCCTTTAAGTTTAAGCTTCTGAATTTCATTAAAGGGACACTGAACCCAAATTGTTTTTCTTTCATGAAACAGATAGAGCATGCAATTATAAGCAACTTTCTAATTTACTTCTATTATCAATTTTTCTTCGTTCTCTTGCTATCTTTATTTGAAAAAGAAGGCATATAAGCTAAGGAGCCAGCAAATTTTTGTTTCAGACCATGGACAGCACTTGTTTATTGGTGCTGTCCAATCAGCAAGGACAACCTAGGTTGTTCACCCAAAATGGGCCGGCATCTTAACTTACATTCTTGCTTTTCAAATAAACATACCAAGAGAATGAAGCAAATTTGATAATAGGAGTAAATTAGAAAGTTGCTTACATTTGCATGCTCTATCTGAATCACGAAAGATAACAAACCAATAAAGGACTAACCAGATACATCCAAAACACTTTTTTTTGGTCTGTGAATATGTCTAATTTAAGAAAAGATGAAATACTGCTTTGTTTTGCATAATAGAAATGGTTTTAGTACAATGACTCTTAAAATTATTTTCTTAGGGAATTGCAGAAGGATATCTTATCAACAGTACACTGACAACTGTGACAAATATAATTCTATGGTATTTTTTTTTATTATTTGATTTCACAAAATTTGTGGAGGATTTTAAAAGAAGTAATGTTAGATTTTTAGACTTCTAAGACTGGATCCAATAAAATTCAATAACTAGAAACAACTCACCCAATAATTATTGCCAGTACTTGCCACTATTATTTTTCTTCAGCAGAATGGACAAAAGATACATTTATATAAAGTGAATTGGACCATTCCTTGTGCCTCTATTACAGGTATAACATCAATTGCAGTTACAGCTTTTCTGAACAATGTGTAGGGTCTGTGATTGATTGGTTGTGTTATAAGTCTTAAATAGTAGACAATTTTCTCAAAAAAAAACCCTACTGTGAAATAGTAATTCAGTGCTCTTGAATGAACAGCCAATTATTTTATTAGCAAAACTTCACAATGGCATTTATACAAGTTTTAGTGCAAAAGAAAAATGATAAACAATGAATTAGTATTAAAGGATAAGCTTCAACAGCTAAAGCTTATTAGAAGTCTGGGTTATGTTTATATGACAAATGACATATGCTATGTTGCTCCTCTTATTAAGAGCTTATTTAGAGAACAGCTGAAATAGAGGTTTAACCACAGACTTTATTATTAGAAACAAAGTAACCATAACACATGGAAGACACTATTGTTTATTTATTGCCACCTGGAAAGCCAGACAAAACAGACAAACAGTAGATTGATTAACTTCCCTAATTAGCTGGAAGTTAATAAGTAATGTAAAACCAGTCTAAATATATAAACCACTATCTGTGTGTGCTGGTACATTATAGCTATGTACAAAAAAAACAATAATAATGCTATTTATTTATTTATGAAGTTATTTATACAGTAACCAAACGGTGCAGCATTATCAAGAGTATATTGTATGACAGTTTAAAACCTAAACGGATATGAAAGTCACAATTAAACTTTCATGGTTCAGATATATCATGCAATTTTAAAAGACTTATCAAATAAGCTTTGTTCCCTTGGTATCCTTTGTTGAAAAAGTAGGCTCAGGAGCAGCAATGCAATAAAGGGAGCTAGCTTGGCTACACACATATGTATCTGTTCTTTGGCATATCAGGGGCCAGATCCGATATGCAGCGTCGCCCGCAATAGCCGGCGATGTCAGATTTTGCGCGGGTTTGGTATCACATATACAGTGTACCATAGAAGTTACGCTCGTATATTTCTGCCTTCGCCCGTAGTTTTTTGGCCCATAGAGTGATATACAAAACACACGCAGTTTGGTATCCAATATACAGTGTAAGGACTTACATGGCGAAAATTGAGAAATCTTACTCCATTTTCACCTCGCCACAAAATGCAGGCGTAGCAAGCCTTGCGCTGAGTATTGGAGCACTGTAACTCCCTAAAATGCCTGCAAAATAAAACCTAACACCTAACGCATGCGCAATGTCTATCTACCTGTCAACCGCAATCCCCCACCGCAAAACCTAATAAAGTGTTTAACCCCTAAACCGCTGCTCCCATACCCTGCCGCCACCTACATTAAATGTATTACCCCCTAATCTGACCCCCTACACCGCCGCAACCTATATTAAATATATTAACCCCTAATCTGACCCCCCTACACTGCCGCCACCTATATTAAATGTATTACCCCCTAATCTGATCCCCCTACACCGCCGCCACCTATATTAAATATATTAACCCCTAATCTGACCCCCCTAAACTGTCGCCACCTATATTAAATATATTACCCCCTAAACCTAAGTCTAACCCTAACACCCCCTAACTTAATTATTATTTAAATAAATCCAAATAATATTAATATTATTAACTAAATTATTCCTATTTAAAACTAAATACTTACCTATAAAATAAACCCTAAGAGAATAAGAGCTACTGACATTCTATTGGCTATTCAAATCAGCCAATAGAATGTCAGTAGCTCTTATTTTTTTGGCTATTCAAATCAGCCAATAGAATTACAGTAGCTCTCATCCGATTGGCTGATTTGAATTTGAAGGCTCAAATTAGCCAATAGGAATTCAAGGGACACCATTTTTAATCGCGTACCTTGGATTCCTATTCAGTGTACGGCGGAGATCGTATGAAGAGGATCCTCCAGGCTCCATGGCTCCGCGGTCTTCAGTTCCAGTCGCCGATCTTCAGTTCCAGCATCGCCGGTCTTCAGTTCCAGAGTCGACGGTCTTCAGCTCTGCGGTCATCTGTCTTCAACTACTCCGCTCCACACCGGCTGGTTCCTGGAAGAAGAAGAGGTCGCCGATTGGAAGAAGACTTCACCGCCTGGTAGGACCTTCTTCGCCGGTCTTCAGGACAGGTAAGGACCACTTGAGGGTTAGACTTAGGTTTTTTTAAGGGGGGATCGGGTGGGTTTTATAGTAGGGGTGTGTGGGTGGTGGGTTGTAGTGGGGGGGGATTGTTCTTTTTTTTACAGGTTAAAGAGCTGATTACTTTGGGGCAATGCCCCGCAAAAGGCCCTTTTAAGGGCTGGTAATAGAGCTGATTACTTTTGTAATTTAGTTTAGGGTAGGGAAATTTTATTATTTTGGGGGGCTTTTTTATTTTATTAGGGGGCTTAGATTAGGTGTAATTAGATTAAAATTCCTGTAATATTTTTTTATTTTTTGTAATATAGTTTAGTTTATTTAATTGTATTTTAGTTTAGATAATTGTAGTTTATTTAATTAATTTATTGATAGTGTAGTGTTAGGTGTATTTGTAACTTAGGTTAGGATTTATTTTACAGGTAATTTTGTAATTATTTTAACTAGGTAGCGATTAAATAGTTATTAACTATTTAATAGCTATTGTATCTAGTTAAAATAAATACAAAGTTACCTGTAAAATAAATATAAACCCTAAAATAGCTACAATGTAATTATTAATTATATTGTAGCTATCTTAGGGTTTATTTTATAGGTAAGTATTTAGTTTTAAATAGGAATAATTTAGTTAATAATATTAATATTGTTTAGATTTATTTAAATAATAATTAAGTTAGGGGGTGTTGGGGTTAGACTTAGGTTTAGGGGGTAATATATTTAAAATAGGTGGCAGCGGTGTAGGGGGGTCAGATTAGGGGTTAATATATTTAATATAGGTGGCAGCGGTGTAGGGGGGTCAGATTAAGGGGTTATATATTTAATATAGGTGGCGGCGGTGTAGGGGGGTCAGATTAGGGGGTAATATATTAAATATAGGTGGCGTCGGTGTAGGGGGGTCAGATTAGGGGTTAATATATTTAATATAGGTGGCGGCGGTGTAGGGGGGTCAGATTAGGGGGTAATACATTTAATATAGGTGGCGGCGGTGTAGGGGGGTCAGATTAGGGGGTAATACATTTAATATAGGTGGTGGCAGGTCCGGGAGCGGTGGTTTAAGGGTTAATACTAGGATAGGCTTATTGCGTTGTGGGGGGTTGTCGGTCTAGGGGTTAATACATTTATTGTTAGGAGTGAGAGGGGGGATTGCGGATAGAGGGGTATATGTGTCGGGCTATTTTTGGGAGGCGTGTTAGACAGTTACGGCAGATTTAAAAGTTTAGTTAGTTTTTTTAGGCGCCGGCAGTTTTCTTATTTCTGGACATCGCTAGTTTGTCCGACTTACGGCACTTTAGCAACTGCCGGCGGGGTATATTGGATACCCCGATGTGCGAGGTGAAACTACAGGCGGCGCGGGTTACCTGGCTTGCACCGAAAAGTACGCCGTATATCGGATCGCGTCCCAGATGTGTTCAGGCAGTTCACTGCTGATCTGGAGCTGACTACAACTATGGGCTAGATTACGAGTGGAGCGCTATTCATAGCGATCCACCGTGTAATTCCTGTGCATGATAATGCATTTTGTATTACAAGTAGGGCGCAATATGAACGTGAGGTTACGTTCGCATTGCTAGGAAGCATTGCACTCACGAGAGCGTGCTTCCATAGGCTCCTATGGGAGCCTCTTTCGGATGTTATTGCAGATGGCTTCAGAACTTCAGTGCCAGTGAACAGGGTTAGTCACGCAGCAATGGCAGCAATCAAATATATATGTATATACATATATACATATATATGTATGTGTTAATATGTGTATATACACATAACACATAAATATATATGTATATAAGCATATACATATATATTTACATTGCGGTCTAAGGGAACTCACAGTTCCCATAGACCACAATGTAAATGCACTTTTCAGTGCCGTTTTTTTTTTTTCTAACACCCCACTCTAATCAGAACTACAATGCCAGCGAACAGGGCTAGTCGCGCAGCAATGGCATCAATCATATATATATATATATGTGTTAATATGTGTAACACCCCACTCCCACTAACTTTAACTCTAAAATACTGCCTAGTGCAGTAATTTTATTAGAAATAAAGATGCTTTATTTTTTAATAAACTACACTAGACAGTATTTTGGGGGCATTTGGTGCAGATTTATAAAATTAACCAGAGATCCGAGTTAATTTTATAAGCGCTAATTGCTATTGCAAGCTTGCACTTGTAATGGCTGCTTAATTATCACGCCCCTGCAAATGGGCAAATGAGTGCGATAATTTAGCGCTCAACTTGTAATCTAGCCCTATATGTTTTACCCTTAAAGGGACATTAAACACTTTGAGATGGTAATATAAAATTATAAATTATATATATATAAAACAACTCTGCAATATACTTTCATTATTTATTTTGTCCTCTTTGCCTGTAATTCCATTCTGAAATTGTGAGCTTTTCAGTTCCTGTTAGAAATGGAAGTGCAGAACACTGTTATATTCCACACAGCCATTGGCTGCACACTCTAGTGACCTATTTATAACGGTCCGTAATTGGCCACAGCAGAGAAGGTAACACAAGTTACAATATGGCAGCTCCCAGTGTTTTATAGACACTAAGGCCTAGATTTGGAGTTCGGCGGTAGCCGTCAAAACCAGCGTTAGAGGCTCCTAACGCTGGTTTTGGCCGCCCGCTGGTATTTGGAGTCAGTGATTAAAGGGTCTAACGCTCACTTTTCAGCCGCGACTTTTCCATACCGCAGATCCCTTTACGTCATTTGCGTATCCTATCTTTTCAATGGGATCTTCCTAACGCCGGTATTTAGAGTCGTTTCTGAAGTGAGCGTTAAAGCTCTAACGACAAAACTCCAGCCGCCTGAAAATAGCAGGAGTTAAGAGCTTTCTGGCTAACGCCGGTTCATAAAGCTCTTAACTACTGTACCCTAAAGTACACTAACACCCATAAACTACCTATGTACCCCTAAACCGAGCTCCCCCCACATCGCCGCCACTCGATTAAAATTTTTAACCCCTAATCTGCCGACCGCCACCTACGTTATACTTATGTACCCCTAATCTGCTGCCCCTAACCCCGCCGACCCCTGTATTACATTTATTAACCCCTAACCTGCCCCCCACAACGTCGCCGCCAGCTACTTAAAATAATTAACCCCTAATCTTCCGACCGCAAAGCGCCGCCACCTACGTTATCCCTATGTACCCCTAATCTGCTACCCCTAACACCGCCGACCCCTATATTATATTTATTAACCCCTAATCTGCCCCCCTCAACGTCGCCGACACCTGCCTACACTTATTAACCCCTAATCTGCCGAGCGGACCTGAGCGCTACTATAATAAAGTTATTAACCCCTAACCCGCCTCACTAACCCTATCATAAATAGTATTAACCCCCTAATCTGCCCTCCCTAACATCGCCGACACCTACCTTCAATTATTAACCCCTAATCTGACGACCGGAGCTCACGGCTATTCTAATAAATGTATTAACCCCTAAAGCTAAGTCTAACCCTAACACTAACACCCCCCTAACTTAAATATAATTTACATCTAACGAAATAAATTAACTCTTATTAAATAAATGATTCCTATTTAAAGCTAAATACTTACCTGTAAAATAAATCCTAATATAGCTACAATATAAATTATAATTACATTGTAGCTATTTTAGGATTAATATTTATTTTACAGGCAACTTTGTAATTATTTTAACTAGGTACAATAGCTATTAAATAGTTAAAAACTATTTAATAGTTACCTAGTTAAAATAATAACAAATTTACCTGTAAAATAAATCCTAACCTAAGATATAATTAAACCTAACACTACCCTATCAATAAAATAATTAAATAAACTACCTACAATTACCTACAATTAACCTAACACTACACTATCAATAAATTAATTAAACACAATTCCTACAAATAAATACAATTAAATAAACTAGCTAAAGTACAAAAAATAAAAAAGAACTAAGTTACAAAAAATAAAAAAATATTTACAAACATAAGAAAAATATTACAACAATTTTAAACTAATTACACCTACTCTAAGCCCCCTAATAAAATAACAAAGCCCCCCAAAATAAAAAATTCCCTACCCTATTCTAAATTAAAAAAGTTACAAGCTCTTTTACCTTACCAGCCCTGAACAGGGCCCTTTGCGGGGCATGCCCCAAGAATTTCAGCTCTTTTGCCTGTAAAAGAATAAATACAATACCCCCCCCCAACATTACAACCCACCACCCACATACCCCTAATCTAACCCAAACCCCCCTTAAATAAACCTAACACTAAGCCCCTGAAGATCTTCCTACCTTGTCTTCACCATCCAGGTATCACCGATCTGTCCTGGCTCCAACATCTTCATCCAACCCAAGCGGGGGTTGGCGATCCATCATCCGGTGCTGAAGAGGTCCAGAAGAGGCTCCAAAGTCTTCCTCCTATCCGGCAAGAAGAGGACATCCGGACCGGCAAACATCTTCTCCAAGCGGCATCTTCCATCTTCTTCCATCCGGTGCGGAGCGGGTCCATCTTGAAGCAGGTGACGCGGATCCATCCTCTTCTTCCGTTGTCTCCCGACTAATGACGGTTCCTTTAAGGGACGTCATCCAAGATGGCGTCCCTCGAATTCCAATTGGCTGATAGGATTCTATCAGCCAATCGGAATTAAGGTAGGAATTTTCTGATTGGCTGATGGAATCAGCCAATGAGAATCAAGTTCAATCCGATTGGCTGATCCAATCAGCCAATCAGATTGAGCTCGCATTTTATTGGCTGTTCCGATCAGCCAATAGAATGCGAGCTCAATCTGATTGGCTGATTGGATCTCCGCTCGGCAGATTAGGGGTTAATAATTGAAGGTAGGTGTCGGCGATGTTAGGGAGGGCAGATTAGGGGTTAATACTATTTATTATAGGGTTAGTGAGGCGGATTAGGGGTTAATAACTTTATTATAGTAGCGCTCAGGTCCGCTCGGCAGATTAGGGGTTAATAAGTGTAGGCAGGTGTCGGCGACGTTGAGGGGGGCAGATTAGGGGTTAATAAATATAATATAGGGGTCGGCGATGTTAGGGCAGCAGATTAGGGGTACATAGGGATAACGTAGGTTGCAGCGGTTTACGGAGCGGCAGATTAGGGGTTAAAAAAATATGCAGGGGTCAGCGATAGCGGGGGCGGCAGATTAGGGGTTAATAAGTGTAAGGTTAGGGGTGTTTAGACTCGGGGTACATGTTAGAGTGTTAGGTGCAGACGTAGGAAGTGTTTCCCCATAGGAAACAATGGGGCTGCGTTAGGAGCTGAACGCTGCTTTTTTGCAGGTGTTAGGTTTTTTTTCAGCTCAAACAGCCCCATTGTTTCCTATGGGAGAATCGTGCACGAGCACGTTTTTGAGGCTGGCCGCGTCCGTAAGCAACTCTGGTATCGAGAGTTGCATTTGCGGTAAAAATGCTCTACGCTCCTTTTTTGGAGCCTAACGCAGCATTTGTTTGAACTCTCGATACCAGAGTTAAATTTTTGGTGCGGCCAGAAAAAAGCCCGCGGAGCGTTAACAGCCCTTTTACCGTCAAACTCCAAATCTAGGCCTATAACTTTACACTTATTTTGTCACTTTTTAAACAACTAATGAAACTTAAAAAAATACATCTACATGTTAGTCATGGACTAATCTTTTCTTTGAATGCATCATTCTATCTAGCATGTATTTAGTGTTTAATGTCCCTTTAAGCCCAAGTGGCAGTGGCGACTCTAGGAACAATATATAGGGGGGGCACATAAGATACCAAAGTCAAAACTGGGGGGGCACTAATAATTTACACCACTAAATTATACCACTGAAAAAAAACCTAAATACATATATAAATAAGATTCCAAAATACCAGAGTAATGCGGTATGCAATGATACCTTTTTATTGTATTAACCTAATACTAAAAAGACAAGCTTTTGAGAGTTTTCCTTTCTTCCTCATGTATTGTTTCAGACTCAAGAAAGAGAGGAAAACTCTTAAAAGCTTTTCTTTATAGTTTAAAGCAATTTCAGCAAACACCAGGGCTCTGTAAATCAGGGTTCTTCAAACTTTTCCCCCCCAAGACTCAGTGCCATGATACCACATACCTTTGTGACCCTATTTTTGTGTTTGGTCTGAAAACACACACTCACCCTCATGCAACACACACCCTCATACTACACACATATCACACCTCACCATCATACTGCACATACCACACTCACCCTCATACTACACACACACCACACACTTTAATACAGCACACACATGCACCACACATTACAGCACACACCACACATTTAATACAGCACACACACCACACACTCACAATCATACAACACACACACACAACCTCATACTACACACACACCTCATACAACACACACCACTCACCCTCATACAAAACACATACCACACACACACTCACCCTCATACAACACACACCACACACACTCACCCTCATACAACACACACAGACCACACACACTCACCCTCATACAACACACACACCACTCACCCCCATAGAACATACACACCACACTCACCCTCATTCAACACACACCACACTCACCCTCATACAACACACACACCACACTCACCCTCATACAACACACACACACCACACTCACCCTCATACAACACACACACCACACTCACCCTCACACAACAAACACACACACTCACCCTCATACAACACACACCATTCTCACCCTCATACCACACACACCATACTCACCCTCATAGCACACACACCAGACTCATACAAAACACACACACACTCACCCTCATACAACACACACACCACTCTCACATGCACACCACACACACAAAACACACACTTACCCTCATACTAAATACATACCAAACACTCACCCAAAACACACCCACCACACACTCACCCTCATACAACACACATACCTCAGCACACACACTCTCATTCAACACACACAGCAGTGCAACTGTAGCAGCTTCTTGTAAAAATACAGCATGCCCCCTACAATTCATGCCTTTGAAAACCGTCTCTCTGCAATATACAATGTGAAGCAGCACATAGTGAAACCAGGGCAGTATTTCACTATTAGACTAAGACCTGCCACTGTATTACATGAACCACCCAGGTATATACCCTGCCATACCCGCAAATGCCCTAAAGGTATGTGTATGTGTATATACTGTGTATATGTATATATATATATATATATATATATATATATATATGTGTGTGTATATATATATATGTACGTATATATATATATATATATATATTATATATATATATTATAATATATACATTATAATATATATATATTATATATATTATAATATATATATATATATATATATATATATATATATATATATATATATATATAATATATAGTTAAAATAAAACATACATGAGAGCAATAGTCATTGTGATACACTGCTTATCACTGGTGCCTAGAACAGAATCAGTAACTTACAAGTAATACACAAAGCAAATGAAGGGGCAGGGACTTAAACACTGTCAGCAAATAAAAAAATCTAACGTCTTATTTGTAGCTGCTGAATACAGTGTTCAACCGTTGGAATCCACAGGCAGCCCCCCTGCACTTCACTATCAGATGTGATAAGCAACATTACACAGGCAGGAATGCAGCTGAGGCATCCTGTTTCTGCTGGCTGAAACATAAACGTACCAGCAATTTTATGTGGTGGAGTGCAGAAGCTAGATGTGCCCACCATACACAATACTGAGTTCTGAAACAGTGAATCATCCTGTATATTTTTTTCTTACCACAGAATCAAATCTTCTCACTCTGTCTTTCTGTGTCACTGTCTGCAAGACAGCCAGTGCCTGCTGGTGCTGCTCCACCTCCTTCCCCTGTGCTTCTCAGAACACACAGTACCTGCTGGCTGGCTGGCTCCTCCCTCCTCCTCTCCAGTGGCAGTGAGTCTCCAGTCCAGTCAATCATGTTCCTGTTGTGCTGGCCTGTGATATGACCTGTCTGACTGGAACTCAGACTGGAGGAGGAGCAAATAGCCAAAGCGCCAGCATGCAGGGTATGTTGGAGTAGTTCTGTGGTGCTGTGTGTACAGCCGGCACTAGGCACATCTTGTGGTGGGTGGGGGTTGGGATCCACTGTTCCAGGACCAGCTTCCAAGTATGAACACAACACGGGTTTGGGGAGGCGTGCTGCCGCTAGGCAATTAGTATTAACAGCCACAGTGACAGTCATCAATCATTCTCAGCTGTGAGCTCACTGACTCAAAATAAAAAACATTTACCGGCCCAGTCCCAGAGTAAAAAAGAAACAACAATTAAAAAAAAAACTCCACCAGCATTTTGCAAGTTCCGGGGGTGGCGGAGGGGCAGGCGGGGGGGGGAAGCCATAACCTGGGGGGGGGCAAATGCCCCCTTGCCCCCTGTAGCGACGCCACTGCCAAGTGGATAAGGAGAAAGTTATCTGCAAACAACAGTGCAACAATGAAATGTTCGAACACTGCAATTTCTTACCCGTCCAGGCTAAAAACCCTAAAAAATAACAAACACTAAATTTACCAAAAAAATAACCAAAACCTAATATTACAGAAAATAAAAAAAGAACACTGCCAAAAAACAAAAACAAAACATATTTATGCCTATGCTAAAACTAAGGCCCACTTAAAAAAAAAAACACACCCCACAATAAAAAAAACTTAAACTAACACTGACAGTTACTGTAACAATAGCGCTTAGAAGGGCTTTTTGATAGGGCATTGTCCTAAAGTGTCACTGCTCTTTTTCAAATAAATACTAAAACTCCATTTTACAATAAAAGTAACCCCCCCCCAAAAAAAAGCCTAAACTAAAAAAAAAACTAAACTAAAAAGAAATATCGGTATCCTAATACCCTAAAAAAAGATTGCCCTGAAAAGAGCATTTGGTAGGGCATTGCCCTAAAGTGAACATCTCTTTTAGAGAAAAAACAATAACAAAACCTTAACTAAAAACTCTAAAAGGAAAAAAACCCTAATCTTAAAAATAAAAAGCCAATCCCCAAAAGATCTTAAAGTTCAACCCCAAGGTTTGCAATCACCAACTTTACTCTGGTAGTGCTGCTCTTCTTTCTTCTGACCGGCGGTCCTCTGGGGGGGTCCTCTGGGGGGGTCCTCTTCATCTTCATAGCGGCGGTCCTTTTCTTTCTTTTTCTGTCTTATATCTTTAATCTTCCTTCTTCTTCCAACTTCCATCAAATCCTTCTTTTCTTCTTTCAAAAGGTCATCTTCATGCGGTCACCACCATACCCTGAAGCTTGAATGCAAGGTTCCTCTTTATATAGGGGTTCCCTTGCATTTCTATTGGATGATTTTTGAATTCTCAATCCAATCAACCAATAGAAAAAAAACTTTTTCTATTGGTTGATTTGACTAAGAATTAAAAAATAAGCTTATAAAAAGGCAAGGGCAACCCTATATAAAGAGGAACCTTGTATTCAAGCTTCAGTGTGTGGCGGTGACCGCATGAATAGGACCTCTGGAAGAAGAAAACAAAATAAGAAGTATTGGATGGAAGATGGAAGAAGATGGAAGACAGAAGATGGAAGAAGAGGGCCACCCCACCACCATGAAGATGTGGAGGACCGCTGGCATGAAGAAAGAAGAGGAGCATCCCCGTAGTCAAGTTGGTGAGTACAAACCTTGGGGTATAGCTTCAGGATTTTATTTGGGTGGGCTTTTTTATTTTTAAGATTAGAGTTTGTTTCCTCTTAGAGTTTTTTTAGTTTAGGTTATTTTTTTTTTCAAAAAAAGAGTTGTTCACTTTAGGCAATGCCCTATCAAATGCCCTCTTTATGGCAATCTTTTTTTAGAATAGGGATTTTTTTAGTTTAGTTTTTGTTTCCTAAAAGAGCTGTTTAACTTTAGAGCAATGCCCTATCAAATGCCCTTTTAGGGATTTTTTTTTTGGGCAGCAAAAGAGCTGCTAGATGTTATTTTTTGTAAATTTAGTCTTTGTTATTTTTTAGGGGATTTTAGCTTAGAGGGGGGTGAGGGTTATATGTTAGGTAGTTAAGTAGTATAGGGGCAGTTTGCATTGGGGGATTGTAGCGGTATAGTGGTTAATAGGTTGGGGGGCTTATTGCATTTAAAATGCTTTTTTTGCTTGTTTATTTTATTATTTTAAACATAAATATATATTTTAAATGATATATTTATGTTTAAAGTAATAAAATGAACAATCAAAAATATCTACATTTTAAGTTAGATGCAATACATGAAATATTATGCATTATACATGACAATGCATTGCATATCATTTTAACATTGTATATAAATGTAGCGACATAGATCCTTTAGTTATAATATGGAGTTTTTTTGTATACTTCATTAGTCAGGTAGATTGCAGACATTATGTAGATGTAGGCGTTCTGTGGGAGTTAGTCGGGAGTTCAAGGGGAGTATAGGGAAGACATGATGTAGGTGTAGGCGTTTTGTCAGAGTTAGGTGTAGGTGGTATTAGGGAGTTAGCTGGGTGTTCCAGGGGGAGTATAGTACCAGTACTCTATCTTCCTATCCAGCATCCTGTGACGTTTTTCCTAGGGACAGATCGGCAAGTAAGATGTGAGTAAGATGCCAGTCACGTTAGTCACATGGATGGAAGTTTTCTGCAGGGGCAATGATCTGCCTAAAGTGGAGTGGATATTTGAAGTACACTGAGGGTGTCAACGGACCTAAGAGGTAACTCTGGATATCGGATCACGCCATGATTGGTATGCTTTTGAAGTAAAAGTGATCACAGTCTTTTACCTGAATTGTCTGTGCCCAAGTTCGGTGTTGTTTCTCCATGATTATGACTTGCCCCCTGTATGTGACTATTTGGCTTTGATGGTGCATGCATGCTGTACTACTAAGCTTCTCCGCTTGACTAATATGTCTGGACTAATGCCTATTTGTTATCACTTGGCCAAACACTACCAGTTATGCACTACTCATCCTCATCCTGGTTCTTGTGTATTGGTCAAGCTAGAACATTTAAAACCTCGGATTATATATAAGGTGACACTTAAACATGACGTCATAATCCTTTTTGACAACAGAGGCATTACCTGCCAGTATTGATGATGATGATGTTAACTTTGATAACACTTTTTATTCTCTCTCCAAAGTGGATGACCTGGACCTGCAGGGTTTAGAATTGGAGGACTTATTTCTTTTGGACAGTCCTAACACACAACTAAGGGAATTATTCCAACAGATTGAAACTTTAGATTAAAGGAACAAAGGTTGAAATTAGACACTTGGACATTTAACAAATATGGACTATTGCATATGATACCCCGTGGGTTAAGGGTCTATACATTTCCCACGTTTGAGATTATTTATCAAAGAATGGAATGATGTTTTGTCCAAATGTTCTTTACGTTTAATGCATTTATTGGTTAAATATAAAACTGCACAATTGGTTACTGTGAGACAACAGATAGAGGATTTAGAAGTTGAGTTAAATAAGTTCACAGAGTTTGATGGATATAGGGAATTAGATAAAATATTGAGAGATACAGTAGATGCAAACAAGCAACAGATTATACAGATTAAGCACACAAAATATCTAAGGGACAAGGATGACTATTCCTCTGGCCAGGTCTTTATCTGGCATAGACGTAACTGTAGGAGAACTACATTTAGTAGAAGGGGCACACAGCTTAAAGATTCTACTAATATACAGAGTGAAGGAGACCCCAAGAAAGGGAACAACAGACGTAAGAAGTTTAAAGGGCGACGTAGGGTTACTTTTACAGACACTGAACCTGAAACCACAGATGATGATGGCTCCCTTTCTGCTTTTTCCAGCTCCTATGAGGAGAATGGTGACTCAGAAAGTGAATCAAATGATGCAACAAGTGTTATGCCATAAATCCCAGCCATTAACTTAGATGTGGTATCTGTCTGTAAAGCTCCTGGGCAGGTTTTTTTTAAGGGATGCAACACAAGCCAAGGAAAGAGGTCAGAAGAATCTTATACCCCAGAGAGGCAAAGGGAAATATCAGCTGAGAAACACTGTGGTACCCAAATAACACAGAATATGGGGGTGATTAACATCTCAACTTATGTACCCAGTGAAATTGAATTAAAAGTACTTGGTTTTGGACTTGTTTTTTTATCCTACTAGGAACTTTGATCTGTTCCAGATCATTCTAGACGTTAATAAGTTTGTATGACAGCTTACTCTTAAAAAAAATCTATTCTGAGTCGTCAGAGGCAAATACAGACAAAACACTCAGGAATGGTATGGAGGAGTTACAAACCCTGAATTTTGAAGACACTTGCAGTTTGCTGACCCTGACAACTTTGGATACTATAATACATTGGATATGCCGTAGGAACATATGACAGGGAACCTAATTAGGCTCAGATCTCATTTTTATCCAATTCACATGGGTAAACAGCTGGAACTTTTTCACAAAAGAGTTCTAGATGAGCTAACTTCACTATCACTAAGCAACACAAATAGCCATACTAGCATCACACGTAAGGAAAGAGAGGCTATTAAGTCTCTACAATCAAATACAAATTTAGTCATAAAAAATTCAGACGAATGGGGCAGTGTTGTCATTATGGACAGGGGAAATTATCTTTCAGAGGCTCTTCACCAATTAAATGTCTATACACACCTAAGCTGTAACCCCAGAAGGAACTTATGTCACTCTTGGATGATGTTCTGGAAATAGGCATAATGGATCAAAAAACACTGAAGGCCTATATGTGCATGAGCCAGTATTGCCTATTTTCCACCACCTGCTTAAGGTACATAAGGGCCTTGAGTGTCAGGGTGCCAGGAATCAGACTGAGACGAGAAGTGCAAAAATAATCACACCTTTATTAATAGCAAAAAATAATAAAATGTCCGCAAGTCAAATAACATGCCAGGAATAAAAACCAGAGCTGGTAGTCAGACAAGCTGAGTCAGGAGCTAAAGCGAGTAGTCAGACGAGCTGGAATCAGGAACAAGGAGAACAGCAGAGTCAGGAACAAGCCAGGGATCAGGAACCGGGAGGGATGTCAGACAGCCAGGTTATACACAGGAGCTCTCACAAACAGGTCTGAGAAAGCACAAGTGCAAAGCATACTGAACAGAGGCCCTTTAAATAATAATTGATGACATCACAATTCTGAGACTGCATTCTGTCTCACACGGATGATGTACACCAGTCTGGCCAATAAAAGGAAGTGCAGGAAATGAGCAGCATCACACAGTATGCACCAGAGTGAGGAAGAGAGGTGAGTAAAATGGCTGCCAGCAGCACATGGCAAGCAAAACAGGGAAAAAACCCTGACAGTACCCTCCCCTCAACGACCCCTCCCCCGCGGGAGGACAAAAGGCTTATTGGGGAAACGGGCATGGAAGGCACTGTCAGCAAATAAAAAAATCTAACGTCTTATTTGTAGCTGCTGAATACAGTGTTCAACCGTTGGAATCCACAGGCAGCCCCCCTGCACTTCACTATCAGATGTGATAAGCAACATTACACAGGCAGGAATGCAGCTGAGGCATCCGGTTTCTGCTGGCTGAAACATAAACGTACCAGCAATTTTATGTGGTGGAGTGCAGAAGCTAGATGTGCCCACCATACACAATACTGAGTTCTGAAACAGTGAATCATCCTGTATATTTTTTTCTTACCACAGAATCAAATCTTCTCACTCTGTCTTTCTGTGTCACTGTCTGCAAGACAGCCAGTGCCTGCTGGTGCTGCTCCACCTCCTTCCCCTGTGCTTCTCAGAACACACAGTACCTGCTGGCTGGCTCCTCCCTCCTCCTCTCCAGTGGCAGTGAGTCTCCAGTCCGGTCAATCATGTTCCTGTTTTGCTGGCCTGTGATATGACCTGTCTGACTGGAACTCAGACTGGAGGAGGAGCAAATAGCCAAAGCGCCAGCATGCAGGGTATGTTGGAGTAGTTCTGTGGTGCTGTGTGTACAGCCGGCACTAGGCACATCTTGTGGTGGGTGGGGGTTGGGATCCACTGTTCCAGGACCAGCTTCCAAGTATGAACACAACACGGGTTTGGGGAGGCGTGCTGCCGCTACGCAATTAGTATTAACAGCCACAGTGACAGTCATCAATCATTCTCAGCTGTGAGCTCACTGACTCAAAATAAAAAACATTTACCGGCCCAGTCCCAGAGTAAAAAAGAAACAACAATTAAAAAAAAAACTCCACCAGCATTTTGCAAGTTCCGGGGGTGGCGGAGGGGCAGGCGGGGGGGGAAGCCATAACCTGGGGGGGGGGCAAATGCCCCCTTGCCCCCTGTAGCGACGCCACTGCCAAGTGGATAAGGAGAAAGTTATCTGCAAACAACAGTGCAACAATGAAATGTTCGAACACTGCAATTTCTTACCCGTCCAGGCTAAAAACCTTAAAAAATAACAAACACTAAATTTACCAAAAAAATAACCAAAACCTAATATTACAGAAAATAAAAAAAGAACACTGCCAAAAAACAAAAACAAAACATATTTATGCCTATGCTAAAACTAAGGCCCACTTAAAAAAAAAAACACACCCCACAATAAAAAAACCTTAAACTAACACTGACAGTTACTGTAACAATAGCGCTTAGAAGGGCTTTTTGATAGGGCATTGTCCTAAAGTGTCACTGCTCTTTTTCAAATAAATACTAAAACTCCATTTTACAATAAAAGTAACCCCCCCCCCCAAAAAAAAGCCTAAACTAAAAAAAAAAACTAAACTAAAAAGAAATATCGGTATCCTAATACCCTAAAAAAAGATTGCCCTGAAAAGAGCATTTGGTAGGGCATTGCCCTAAAGTGAACATCTCTTTTAGAGAAAAAACAATAACAAAACCTTAACTAAAAACTCTAAAAGGAAAAAAACCCTAATCTTAAAAATAAAAAGCCAATCCCCAAAAGATCTTAAAGTTCAACCCCAAGGTTTGCAATCACCAACTTTACTCTGGTAGTGCTGCTCTTCTTTCTTCTGACCGGCGGTCCTCTGGGGGGGTCCTCTGGGGGGGTCCTCTTCATCTTCATAGCGGCGGTCCTTTTCTTTCTTTTTCTGTCTTATATCTTTAATCTTCCTTCTTCTTCCAACTTCCATCAAATCCTTCTTTTCTTCTTTCAAAAGGTCATCTTCATGCGGTCACCACCATACCCTGAAGCTTGAATGCAAGGTTCCTCTTTATATAGGGGTTCCCTTGCATTTCTATTGGATGATTTTTGAATTCTCAATCCAATCAACCAATAGAAAAAAAACTTTTTCTATTGGTTGATTTGACTAAGAATTAAAAAATAAGCTTATAAAAAGGCAAGGGCAACCCTATATAAAGAGGAACCTTGTATTCAAGCTTCAGTGTGTGGCGGTGACCGCATGAATAGGACCTCTGGAAGAAGAAAACAAAATAAGAAGTATTGGATGGAAGATGGAAGAAGATGGAAGACAGAAGATGGAAGAAGAGGGCCACCCCACCACCATGAAGATGTGGAGGACCGCTGGCATGAAGAAAGAAGAGGAGCATCCCCGTAGTCAAGTTGGTGAGTACAAACCTTGGGGTATAGCTTCAGGATTTTATTTGGGTGGGCTTTTTTATTTTTAAGATTAGAGTTTGTTTCCTCTTAGAGTTTTTTTAGTTTAGGTTATTTTTTTTTCAAAAAAAGAGTTGTTCACTTTAGGCAATGCCCTATCAAATGCCCTCTTTATGGCAATCTTTTTTTAGAATAGGGATTTTTTTAGTTTAGTTTTTGTTTCCTAAAAGAGCTGTTTAACTTTAGAGCAATGCCCTATCAAATGCCCTTTTAGGGATTTTTTTTTTGGGCAGCAAAAGAGCTGCTAGATGTTATTTTTTGTAAATTTAGTCTTTGTTATTTTTTAGGGGATTTTAGCTTAGAGGGGGGTGAGGGTTATGTGTTAGGTAGTTAAGTAGTATAGGGGCAGTTTGCATTGGGGGATTGTAGCGGTATAGTGGTTAATAGGTTGGGGGGCTTATTGCATTTAAAATGCTTTTTTTGCTTGTTTATTTTATTATTTTAAACATAAATATATATTTTAAATGATATATTTATGTTTAAAGTAATAAAATGAACAATCAAAAATATCTACATTTTAAGTTAGATGCAATACATGAAATATTATGCATTATACATGACAATGCATTGCATATCATTTTAACATTGTATATAAATGTAGCGACATAGATCCTTTAGTTATAATATGGAGTTTTTTTGTATACTTCATTAGTCAGGTAGATTGCAGACATTATGTAGATGTAGGCGTTCTGTGGGAGTTAGTCGGGAGTTCAAGGGGAGTATAGGGAAGACATGATGTAGGTGTAGGCGTTTTGTCAGAGTTAGGTGTAGGTGGTATTAGGGAGTTAGCTGGGTGTTCCAGGGGGAGTATAGTACCAGTACTCTATCTTCCTATCCAGCATCCTGTGACGTTTTTCCTAGGGACAGATCGGCAAGTAAGATGTGAGTAAGATGCCAGTCACGTTAGTCACATGGATGGAAGTTTTCTGCAGGGGCAATGATCTGCCTAAAGTGGAGTGGATATTTGAAGTACACTGAGGGTGTCAACGGACCTAAGAGGTAACTCTGGATATCGGATCACGCCATGATTGGTATGCTTTTGAAGTAAAAGTGATCACAGTCTTTTACCTGAATTGTCTGTGCCCAAGTTCGGTGTTGTTTCTCCATGATTATGACTTGCCCCCTGTATGTGACTATTTGGCTTTGATGGTGCATGCATGCTGTACTACTAAGCTTCTCCGCTTGACTAATATGTCTGGACTAATGCCTATTTGTTATCACTTGGCCAAACACTACCAGTTATGCACTACTCATCCTCATCCTGGTTCTTGTGTATTGGTCAAGCTAGAACATTTAAAACCTCGGATTATATATAAGGTGACACTTAAACATGACGTCATAATCCTTTTTGACAACAGAGGCATTACCTGCCAGTATTGATGATGATGATGTTAACTTTGATAACACTTTTTATTCTCTCTCCAAAGTGGATGACCTGGACCTGCAGGGTTTAGAATTGGAGGACTTATTTCTTTTGGACAGTCCTAACACACAACTAAGGGAATTATTCCAACAGATTGAAACTTTAGATTAAAGGAACAAAGGTTGAAATTAGACACTTGGACATTTAACAAATATGGACTATTGCATATGATACCCCGTGGGTTAAGGGTCTATACATTTCCCACGTTTGAGATTATTTATCAAAGAATGGAATGATGTTTTGTCCAAATGTTCTTTACGTTTAATGCATTTATTGGTTAAATATAAAACTGCACAATTGGTTACTGTGAGACAACAGATAGAGGATTTAGAAGTTGAGTTAAATAAGTTCACAGAGTTTGATGGATATAGGGAATTAGATAAAATATTGAGAGATACAGTAGATGCAAACAAGCAACAGATTATACAGATTAAGCACACAAAATATCTAAGGGACAAGGATGACTATTCCTCTGGCCAGGTCTTTATCTGGCATAGACGTAACTGTAGGAGAACTACATTTAGTAGAAGGGGCACACAGCTTAAAGATTCTACTAATATACAGAGTGAAGGAGACCCCAAGAAAGGGAACAACAGACGTAAGAAGTTTAAAGGGCGACGTAGGGTTACTTTTACAGACACTGAACCTGAAACCACAGATGATGATGGCTCCCTTTCTGCTTTTTCCAGCTCCTATGAGGAGAATGGTGACTCAGAAAGTGAATCAAATGATGCAACAAGTGTTATGCCATAAATCCCAGCCATTAACTTAGATGTGGTATCTGTCTGTAAAGCTCCTGGGCAGGGTTTTTTTAAGGGATGCAACACAAGCCAAGGAAGGAGGTCAGAAGAATCTTATACCCCAGAGAGGCAAAGGGAAATATCAGCTGAGAAACACTGTGGTACCCAAATAACACAGAATATGGGGGTGATTAACATCTCAACTTATGTACCCAGTGAAATTGAATTAAAAGTACTTGGTTTTGGACTTGTTTTTTTATCCTACTAGGAACTTTGATCTGTTCCAGATCATTCTAGACGTTAATAAGTTTGTATGACAGCTTACTCTTAAAAAAAATCTATTCTGAGTCGTCAGAGGCAAATACAGACAAAACACTCAGGAATGGTATGGAGGAGTTACAAACCCTGAATTTTGAAGACACTTGCAGTTTGCTGACCCTGACAACTTTGGATACTATAATACATTGGATATGCCGTAGGAACATATGACAGGGAACCTAATTAGGCTCAGATCTCATTTTTATCCAATTCACATGGGTAAACAGCTGGAACTTTTTCACAAAAGAGTTCTAGATGAGCTAACTTCACTATCACTAAGCAACACAAATAGCCATACTAGCATCACACGTAAGGAAAGAGAGGCTATTAAGTCTCTACAATCAAATACAAATTTAGTCATAAAAAATTCAGACGAATGGGGCAGTGTTGTCATTATGGACAGGGGAAATTATCTTTCAGAGGCTCTTCACCAATTAAATGTCTATACACACCTAAGCTGTAACCCCAGAAGGAACTTATGTCACTCTTGGATGATGGTCTGGAAATAGGCATAATGGATCAAAAAACACTGAAGGCCTATATGTGCATGAGCCAGTATTGCCTATTTTCCACCACCTGCTTAAGGTACATAAGGGCCTTGAGTGTCAGGGTGCCAGGAATCAGACTGAGACGAGAAGTGCAAAAATAATCACACCTTTATTAATAGCAAAAAATAATAAAATGTCCGCAAGTCAAATAACATGCCAGGAATAAAAACCAGAGCTGGTAGTCAGACAAGCTGAGTCAGGAGCCAAAGCGAGTAGTCAGACGAGCTGGAATCAGGAACAAGGAGAACAGCAGAGTCAGGAACAAGCCAGGGATCAGGAACCGGGAGGGATGTCAGACAGCCAGGTTATACACAGGAGCTCTCACAAACAGGTCTGAGAAAGCACAAGTGCAAAGCATACTGAACAGAGGCCCTTTAAATAATAATTGATGACATCACAATTCTGAGACTGCATTCTGTCTCACACGGATGATGTACACCAGTCTGGCCAATAAAAGGAAGTGCAGGAAATGAGCAGCATCACACAGTATGCACCAGAGTGAGGAAGAGAGGTGAGTAAAATGGCTGCCAGCAGCACATGGCAAGCAAAACAGGGAAAAAACCCTGACAGTACCCTCCCCTCAACGACCCCTCCCCCGCGGGAGGACAAAAGGCTTATTGGGGAAACGGGCATGGAAGGCACGGAGGAGGGCAGGAGCATGAACATCAGAGGAGGGAACCCATGAACACTCCTCCAGACCGTAGCCCCTCCAGTGAACCAAATACTGTACGCGGCCCCTGGACATACGAGAGTCCATAATGCTGCTGACCTCAGACTCCTCATGGTTGTCAACAAAGATAGGACGGGGACGAGGCAACACAGTGATAAACACAGGATTGACCCGTCGGAGTATTCCAAATAGATCAACATAACGGGGAGCCAGTTTATTCGAAGGTACACAAAGGTTCAAGTTGCGGGAGGACAGCCAAACCCTGTCACCAACCTGGTAGGAAGATGCGGGCAGACGTCTACGATCAGCCTGGAACTTTTGGCGCTGCATAGAACGATGAAGGCAATCCTGAATCTGCACCGATGTGGAACGGAGTTGCCGGAGATGCTCCTCCAAAGCCGGAATACCTTGAGACATGAATGAATCAGACCACAAGGATGGTTGAAACCCATAATTCGCCATGAACGGGGGATAACTTGGAGGAAGCATTAATAGCACTATTACGAGCAAACTCTGCCCAAGGTAACAGTTCAGACCAATTATTGTGGTGATCTGAGACATAGCAACGGTGGAACTGTTCCAGAGCTTGATTAGACCCTTTCACAGCCCCATTGGATTGAGGGTGATATGCAGAGGAGAAGGAAAGCTGGATCCCCATTTGAGCACAAAAGGAACTCCAAAATCTGGAGACAAACAGGCTACCCCGGTCCGACCAATGTAAATGGAAGACCTCCTGGGCAAAAATTGAAGCAAGCTCTTGAGCGGTAGGCAACTTCTTCAAGGGAATGCAATGTGACATTTTAGAAAAATGTCAACCACTATAAGGATAACTGTATTGCCATTGGAAACAGGAAGCTCGACAATGAAGTCCATGGAAAGATGTGTCCAAGGACGCTCACCATTAGCAATAGGTTAAAGAAGACCCACAGGAAGATGTTGAGGAATCTTATTCTGTGCACAAACTGAGCAGGAGGCAACATACGCAGCAACATCAGAACGAAGACCTGGCCACCAGAATTGTCGAGTGACAGACCAAATCATTTGGTTCTTGCCTGGGTGACCTGCGGCTTTAGGATAGTGGTAAGTGTGCAAAAGTTTAGTTCGAAGATTCTCAGGAACAAAACACTTACAACTAGGTTTCTCAGGAGGTGCATTGGTTTGTGCAGCCAGGATCTCCTCCCCCAAGGGAGAAGTCAAATTAGTACGTATGGTAGCAAAAATATGGTCAGGAGGTATAACTGGAGTAGGTACAGACTCCTCCTTGGACAGAGGGGAACATTGTCGAGAGAGGGCATCAGCCCTAACATTCTTACTACCAGGCAGGTAGTATAATTAAACCGAGACAAAAATAGCGCCCATCTGGCCTGTCTGGGCAACAAACGTTTTGCCTCAGATAGATAAGTTAAATTCTTGTGGTCAGTAAGAATGAGCACTGGCACGCTAGTACCCTCGAGAAGATGCCTCCATTCCTTAAGTGCCAAAATTATGGCCAGTAATTCCCTGTCACCAATTTCATAACTGCACTCCGCTGGAGACAATTTCTTAGAGAAGAAACCACATGGATGCAAGGAACCGTCAGGCGTAGGACCTTGAGACAAGAGGGCACCTACTCCAGTCTCAGATGCATCGACCTCAAGAACGAATGGCAGGACAGGTTTAGGATGAGCGAGAACTGGAGCAGCAGCAACGGCAGTCTTAAGACTATCAAAGGCCTTAATGGCAGTAGGTGACCAATGGAGTGGATCATTCTCTTTACGGGTCATGTCTGTGATAGGTTTGACCAAGGAAGAAAAGTTTTTAATAAACTTTCTATAGTAATTGGCGAACCCCAAAAAACTTTGAATAGAACGAAGACCAACTGGGTGAGGCCACTGCAGAACTGCAAATAACTTGTCAGGATCCATGGAGAACCCTGCAACAGAGATAACATAACCTAGGAAGGTTACTTGAGTCTGATGGAAGCAAAACAGGGAAAAAACCCTGACATTGATGGAGTAAAGGGTTGCCTGATCGTTTCTGGCATAGGCTCATTGCTTGAGCCTCTGTCAAACTGGTTGTACTCTTTCTTGCAACCCTTAGTTAACAGACTTCCCAGCTTTATCATGGATACAACCCATGTGTGCAAAAGTTTAGTTCGAAGATTCTCAGGAACAAAACACTTACAACTAGGTTTCTCAGGAGGTGCATTGGTTTGTGCAGCCAGGATCTCCTCCCCCAAGGGAGAAGTCAAATTAGTACGTATGGTAGCAAAAATATGGTCAGGAGGTATAACTGGAGTAGGTACAGACTCCTCCTTGGACAGAGGGGAACATTGTCGAGAGAGGGCATCAGCCCTAACATTCTTACTACCAGGCAGGTAGTATAATTAAACCGAGACAAAAATAGCGCCCATCTGGCCTGTCGGGCAACAAACGTTTTGCCTCAGATAGATAAGTTAAATTCTTGTGGTCAGTAAGAATGAGCACTGGCACGCTAGTACCCTCGAGAAGATGCCTCCATTCCTTAAGTGCCAAAATTATGGCCAGTAATTCCCTGTCACCAATTTCATAACTGCACTCCGCTGGAGACAATTTCTTAGAGAAGAAACCACATGGATGCAAGGAACCGTCAGGCGTAGGACGTTGAGACAAGAGGGCACCTACTCCAGTCTCAGATGCATCGACCTCAAGAACGAAAGGCAGGACAGGTTTAGGATGAGCGAGGACTGGAGCAGCAGCAACGGCAGTCTTAAGACTATCAAAGGCCTTAATGGCAGTAGGTGACCAATGGAGTGGATCATTCTCTTTACGGGTCATGTCTGTGATAGGTTTGACCAAGGAAGAAAAGTTTTTAATAAACTTTCTATAGTAATTGGCGAACCCCAAAAAACTTTGAATAGAACGAAGACCAACTGGGTGAGGCCACTGCAGAACTGCAAATAACTTGTCAGGATCCATGGAGAACCCTGCAACAGAGATAACATAACCTAGGAAGGTTACTTGAGTCTGATGGAAGCAAAACAGGGAAAAAACCCTGACATTGAGGGAGTAAAGGGTTGCCTGATCGTTTCTGGCATAGGCTCATTGCTTGAGCCTCTGTCAAACTGGTTGTACTCTTTCTTGCAACCCTTAGTTAACAGACTTCCCAGCTTTATCATGGATACAACCCATGTTTTAAGACTAACTGAAGAAATTGAATGGCTAGAAGGGAACAGTTGGTTTACGGTTGACGTGGTCTTCTTGTGTTCTGCCATACCTCATAATATGGGACTAAGGGCTGTATCATTTTTCCTAAATTCAAAGAAAGATCTGAGTAGTGCTTTTAAGAAGTATCTTATTGGAGTGGTGGTTGAATTTCTGCTTAGGCATAATTACTTTCTCTTTGAGGGGGTTTTCTATCTGCAGAGGTGTGGGACAGCTATGGGGGCAAAATTTCCCCCCTCCTATACAAACCTGTTTATGGGTTGGTGGGAGCTTTCCCACATCTATGCAGAGGAGAACCCCTTTAGGAAACAGATATGTTGCTACAGGAGATTCATAGATGATGTCTTATTTATCTGAAATGGGGATGAATCACTTGTGAAAGTTTATTGAATATCTTAATCTGAATGACAAGGGGATTCAATTCACCCACAGTTTGAATTGAAGAGAGGTCATCTATTTAGATTTCCTCCTCACTGCTAACTTGGAAACCAAAAAAGTAGAGACAGGCCTATATCGGAAACCAATAGCTGGCAATAGCCTTTTACATGCACACAGCAGTCATCCATGACACGTATTCAAAGGTATAGTTAATGGATGATTCTGTACACAAGTATGTAATTTTCCAAATATGTAACTTACTTAAAACAACGTTTCAAGGAGAGGGGCTACAATGGAAATATGTTAGAAAAAATCTCTAACGGCTAGATTTGGAGTTTTGTCGGTAACGACCCGAAAAACTAACGCCGGCTTTTTTCTGGCCGCACCATAAAAATAACTCTGGTATTGAGAGTCCACATAAAGGCTGCGTTAGGCTCCAAAAAAGGAGCGTAGAGCATTTTTAATGCAGCTTCAACTTTCGATACCAGAGTTGCTTATGGACGCGGCCAGCCTCAAAAACGTGCTCGTGCACGATTCCCCCATAGGAAACAATGGGGCTGTTTGAGCTGAAAAAAAACCTAACACCTGCAAAAAAGCCGCGTTCAGCTCCTAACGCAGCCCCATTGTTTGCTATGCGGTAACCCTTCCTACGTCTGCACTTAACACTCTAACATGTACCCCGAGTCTAAACACCCCTAACCTTACACTTATTAACCCCTAATCTGCCGCCCCCGCTATCGCTGACACCTGCATATTATTATTAACCCCTAATCTTCCGCTCCGTAAACCGCCGCTACTTACATTATCCCTATGTACCCCTAATCTGGTTCCCTAACATCGCCGACCCCTATATTATATTTATTAACCCCTAATCTGCCCCCCACAATGTCGCCTCCACCTACCTACAATAATTAACCCCTAATCTGCCGACCGCAAAGCGCCGCCACCTACGTTATCCTTATGTACCCCTAATCTGCTGCCCCTAACACCGCCGACCCCTATATTATATTTATTAACCCCTAATCTGCCCCCCTCAACGTCGCCTACACTTATTAACCCCTAATCTGCCGACCGGACCTGAGCGCTACTATAATAAAGTTATTAACCCCTAATCCGCCTCACTAACCCTATCATAAATAGTATTAACCCCTAATCTGCCCTCCCTAACATCGCCAACACCTATCTTCAATTATTAACCCCTAATCTGCCGACCGGAGCTCACCGCTATTCTAATAAATGTATTAACCCCTAAAGCTAAGTCTAACCCTAACACTAACACCCCCCTAAATTAAATATAATTTAAATCTAACGAAATAAATTAACTCTTATTAAATAAATTATTCCTATTTAAAGCTAAATACTTACCTGTAAAATAAATCCTAATATAGCTACAATATAAATTATATTTATATTATAGCTATTTTAGGATTTATATTTATTTTACAGGTAACTTTGTATTTATTTTAACCAGGTACAATAGCTATTAAATAGTTAAGAACTATTTAATAGCTAAAATAGTTAAAATAATTACAAATTTACCTGTAAAATAAATCCTAACCTAAGTTACAATTAAAACTAACACTATACTATCAATAAATTAATTAAACTACTTACAATTACCTACAATTAACCTAACACTACACTATCAATAAATTAATTAAATAAACTACCTACAATTAACCTAACACTACACTATCAATAAATTAATTCAATACAATTCCTACAAATAAATACAATTAAATAAACTTGCTAAAGTACAAAAATAAAAAAGAACTAAGTTACAAAAAATAAAAAAATATCTACAAACATAAGAAAAAAATTACAACAATTTTAAACTAATTACACCTACTCTAAGCCCCCTAATAAAACAACAAAGCCCCCCAAAATAAAAAATGCCCTACCCTATTCTAAATTACTAAAGTTAAAAGCTCTTTTACCTTACCAGCCCTGAACAGGGCCCTTTGCGGGGCATGCCCCAAGAAGTTCAGCTCTTTTGCCTGTAAAAAAAAAACATACAATACCCCCCCCCCAACATTACAACCCACCACCCACATACCCCTAATCTAACCCAAACCCCCCTTAAATAAACCTAACACTAAGCCCCTGAAGATCATCCTACCTTGTCTTCACCTCACCAGGTATCACCGATCCGTCCTGGCTCCAAAATCTTCATCCAACCCAAGCAGGGGTTGGCGATCCATCATCCGGTGCCTGAAGAGGTCCAGAAGAGGCTCCAAAGTCTTCATCCTATCTGGGAAGAAGAGGCGATCCGGACCGGCAACCATCTTGATCCAAGCGGCATCTTCTATCTTCATCCGATGACGACCGGCTCCATCCTGAAGACCTCCACTGCGGACCCATCTTCTTCCGGCGACGTCCAACTGCAGAATGACGGTTCCTTTAAGGGACGTCATCCAAGATGGCGTCCCTCGAATTCCGATTGGCTGATAGGATTCTATCAGCCAATCGGAATTAAGGTAGGAATATTCTGATTGGCTGATGGAATCAGCCAATCAGAATCAAGTTCAATCCGATTGGCTGATCCAATCAGCCAATCAGATTGAGCTCACATTCTATTGGCTGTTCCGATCAGCCAATAGAATGCGAGCTAAATCTGATTGGCTGATTCCATCAGCCAATCAGAATATTCCTACCTTAATTCCGGTTGGCTGATAGAATCCTATCAGCCAATCGGAATTCGAGGGACGCCATCTTGGATGACGTCATTTAAAGGAACCGTCATTCGTCGTTCAGTCGTCAGCCAGGATGGATGTTCCGCGTTGGAGGTCTTCAGGATGCTGCCGCTCTGTTCCAGATGGATGTCGATAGAAGATGCCGCCTGGATGAAGACTTCAATCGGATGGAAGACCTCTTCTGCCCCGCTTGGATGAAGACTTCTACCGGATCATGGACATCTTCAGCCCCCCGCTTGGGCTTGGATCAGGACATCGGAGGAGCTCTTCAGGACCGATCGGTGAACCTGGTATGGTGAAGACAAGGTAGGAAGATCTTCAGGGGCTTAGTGTTAGGTTTATTTAAGGGGGGTTTGGGTTAGATTAGGGGTATGTGGGTGGTGGGTTGTAATGTTGGGGGGGGGGTATTGTATTTTTTTTTACAGGCAAAAGAGCTGAACTTCTTGGGGCATGCCCCGCAAAGGGCCCTGTTCAGGGCTGGTAAGGTAAAAGAGCTTTTAACTTTAGTAATTTAGAATAGGGTAGGGCATTTTTTATTTTGGGGGGCTTTGTTGTTTTATTAGGGGGCTTAGAGTAGGTGTAATTAGTTTAAAATTGTTGTAATATTTTTCTTATGTTTGTAGATATTTTTTTATTTTTTGTAACTTAGTTCTTTTTTATTTTTTGTACTTTAGTTAGTTTATTTCATTGTAGTTATAACTTATTTGTAGGTTTTGTATTTAATTAATGTATTGATAGTGTAGTGTTAGGTTTAATTGTAGGTAATTGTAGGTATTGTATTTAATTAATTTATTGATAGTGTAGTGTTAGGTTTAATTGTAACTTAGGTTAGGATTTATTTGACAGGTAATTTTGTAATTATTTTAACTAGGTAACTATTAAATAGTTCTTAACTATTTAATAGCTATTGTACCTGGTTAAAATAATTACAAAGTTGCCTGTAAAATAAATATTAATCCTAAAATAGCTACAATGTAATTATAATTTATATTGTAGCTATATTAGGATTTATTTTACAGGTAAGTATTTAGCTTTAAATAGGAATAATTTATTTAATAAGAGTTAATTAATTTTGTTAGATGTAAATTATATTTAACTTAGGGGGGTGTTAGTGTTAGGGTTAGACTTAGCTTTAGGGGTTAATACATTTATTAGAATAGCGATGAGCTCCGGTCAGCAGATTAGGGGTTAATAATTGAAGTTAGGTGTCGGCAATGTTAGGGAGGGCAGATTAGGGGTTAATACTATTTATTATAGGGTTAGTGAGGCGGATTAGGGGTTAATAACTTTATTATAATAGCAGTGCGGTCCTGTCGGCAGATTAGGGGTTAATAAGTGTAGGCAGGTGGAGGCGACGTTGTGGGGGGCAGATTAGGGGTTAATAAATATAATATAGGGGTCGGCGGTGTTAGGGGCAGCAGATTAGGGGTACATAAGGATAACGTAGGTGGCGACGCTTTGCGGTCGGCAGATTAGGGGTTAATAAGTGTAGGTAGCTGGCGGCGACGTTGTGGGGGGCAGGTTAGGGGTTACTAAATATAATATAGGGGTCGGCGGTGTTAGGGGCAGCAGATTAGGGGTACATAAGTATAACGTAGTTGGCGGTCGGCAGATTAGGGGTTAAAAATATTTAATCAAGTGTTGGCGATGTGGGGGGACCTCGGTTTAGGGGTACATAGGTAGTTTATTGGTGTTAGTGTACTTTAGAGTACAGCAGTTAAGAGCTTTATGAACCGGCGTTAGCCCAGAAAGCTCTTAACTACTGACTTTTTTCCTGCGGCTGGAGTTTTGTCGTTAGAGTTCTAACGCTCACTTCAGCCACGACTCTAAATACTGGAGTTAGAAAAATCCCATTGAAAAGATAGGATACGCAATTTACGTAAGGGGATCTGCGGTATGGAAAAGTCGCGGCTGAAAAGTGAGCGTTAGACCCTTTTTTGAGCGACTCCAAATACCAGAGTTAGCCTAAAACCAGCGTTAGGAGCCTCTAACGCTGGTTTTCACGGCTAACGCCAAACTCCAAATCTAGGCCTGAATTATTAATATCAGGATTTTAAGGTTTGTAGCTATTGTCAGCCAGAAACCAAGTTTTATGAAATTTCGAGTTACCATACCTGAGATATAAGTGCTTGAGTTTTATTCAGACTTAAATATGGCAGGTCTGTTAAGTAATCATGCAATAAAAACCTATTGCAATGTTTCTTAAATTGAATGTTGAGGAAAGAGTAAGTATCTATAAAGCTTTTTAAAAATTATAAAAATAAAATATTAAAGGAGGATTAGTCATCTTGAGAAAGACCGCATGATATTGGTTGAAACGCGTTGAGGTTTTCTGGACTCAGTGGGTACCCATAGCTGGTCTATGTCACAGGATTTGTTTTGGACAGCGGTGAACAGAACTTGGTAAAATATACATACAGGACGTATCAATGTCTGCTATATGAACTACAAAAGGACACGCTGGCCATTTCATTTGAATTGACAAAGAAGAGACAAGCGAGGTATCACTTGGTTTTATGTACCATATATGTTGGATAAATTAAAGATTTTTTACATTCTAAGTGCAACTTTGTAGCGCAGCATTTATTGACTTTTAAATACTATACTTGAATCTGGTTGCGCGTCAGATGACATGACTATTGCACCTTTTGCTTCACTTTGAGTTTGTCTCTACTGTTTTACGTTTTAACCAAGGATTGTGCATAGTGTGTGTTCCCAGCGAAAGACTTGTTACCTTGCTTCCTTTCTGTGTTCTGTGAGGGATACTTTTTCTGATACCGTATATATATATATATATATATATATATCTATATGTATAAATATATATATGGGAAAATTCTAATTTCTTACTAGTCCAGAATTAGTGGACTAATTGAAAAGCCCTATCATTTACTATAAAATAAATAAATAAATGTATGATAATTCCAGTCTTCGTAATGCAACATGACTAACATGAAAATGAATAAAGTTTCAATCATAACCTATCACTATTTTTATTCAGTATATCTCCTACACAACTCTAATCCAGAAGTATATAAAGCATGAAAATGCAATTCATTATTCTAATCTATCTTGATTTATATTGCCAAAGGCACAAATCATGATTACATAATTTATTCATCATTAAAATTTCCAGCATTCATACTTGTCATAGCAAATGTCTGACAACTGACTTAGTAAGCCTGTGACTCATTTTTAATGTCTAACATTTCTGCAAAAAGAGGTGTGGTTATTTTTAAAAATGCAATCTATGGAGCTAATTTAACTCAATTTAAATTGAAAAAAATGTTACCACTGCTACCTTCTAGAATTCACATAAAAATGTTAGATAGCATCACTATATGTATGATACATATATTTTTGATAACTATCCTGCAGGGATATCCTGTCATAAAACACATTGATGCTTTACTGAATTATTGGTTATCAATTTTTTTGTGTTACAATAAATATTTTTGCTAATTAAACTTTTACATGCTATTTTTCTCCATTCAAATTCAGACTGTGTTAAAAAAAATGTTTGGCTAATTAATTAAGAGGATTTGGTATTTTAATTATTAACTTATATAATGATATCATGAAATTCTGTTCAGCTGCTATTTCCTATGGGGAAGGTCTTCAGGGCAGCATTAGCTTAAATATAAATAAAGTTAAAGTAGTATTAGTACTACTGCTACAAGTGAAGCTTATATTCGCTGACATAGAAATCAATCTGTGATTTTCAGAAATATGATAATTGAGCTGTCACATTAGTGAGTCAGCACAGCTGAATGCATACAACAACAATGTTGATTTTATAATGCATTGCTCACTTTTATTCTTGACCAAGCCTGGCCGTGTTAAAAAATATTTAAAAAAACTATTTTTTGTGTGCTGCTGCTGGCTTGTACCAGTAGCACTTGCTACTACTTGAACTTTACTTAAAGTGACAGTATACATCTAAAACATTGGGGCTTGGTTAGGAGTTTGAAAATCAGAACAATTTTATTTTAAATAAGCAAAACCATACATTGTTACAAAACACTCCTAGATGGGCTATATACTGTAAATGGATCATATAGAAAACATTTATGCAAAGAAAATTCTAGTGTACAATATCCCTTTAAGTTTATGCTGCTGTCCAGCTGCTCCTCTGCTGCACATACCCCATAGGAAACAGTAGTTTAAACATTTTTTGTTAACAAATTAATTATAAATTACCCAATAATCTAATATTAAACAAAACATACATTTTTTTCATGATTAATAAGTCATCCAGTATTTTTAATATGTCCACATGTATAATAATAATAATAATTATAACAGCAATGTTTATTTAAAGCTTTTCTCTCCTGTTCCAAAGTTTTTCTTCAGGCTCGCCGGAAAAAGAAGTTTTGAAACAGCGGTCTAAAGACCACTGCTCCATAACTTTTCTGTCTGCTCAGAGGCCACGGACAGAAATCGCTAGCGGCCTGCTAGCAGCCAATCTGCAGGGGGCGGCATTGCACCAGCAGTTCAGAAGAACTGCTGGTTCAATGATAAATGCCCACAGCGTATGCTGTCTGCATTTATTGATGTGCAGCAGATATGATACGCTACATCGTATCATATCTGCTCGCACTATGATAAATCTACCCCTTGGACTTTATTGAATAACAGTAACTCATAAATAATAATAATTATTATTAATAAACTGAACAGCACTCAGTTTATCAACCTCGGAAGAAGGAAACGTTGAGATGGCACAGGGAAGTCGAATGTTCATTATACATTTTCTAATGATTGCTCTAATTATACACATTTTTCTTTGTATATATTTTTAGTGATTCATAGCTGTGATGTAAATTGCTTTTCACAAACTCTGCATCTCCTACAATACTTCTTTAATTCTAGAACAGTCGTGCTAAGTATTACAGATTATCACAAGGTTAAATCTATAACCTTGTACTGGCAAAATACTATATAGCATGTTGTTCTATGTAACCATTGTACTTAAAGAGGAGATGTGCAGCTTCTCCTGATCTAAGATAAGTAGGGTTACAACTCATATTGCTTATTTTGAACATATTTAATATGGGATTTAGTGTACTGAAATCATCAGTGCATTATGTACCAATGCATTTAAAAGAATAAAAACTGATTTGTTCAAAGTCCATAGTTTCATCTTAAGGCTGAGTTTTGTTTTTTTGGCTGTCCCTGTGAAGCAGATTTATTGTAGGTTGCTATATATTTCTTGGTGATCTGAGAGTTATTTATGGATGAATAACAAGGCATTCAAAACTCAGATATTTATATGAAATCATTTGTGCTTCTTTCATATTTTTTTTCTGTTAAGATGCTAAAATGGAATACAGTATTTACTCTCAATCTCCGCTGATGAGAAACTGCTTAATAATGGCATAAATAGATCAATAACATGACTGTAAAAAAGAACTAAAATAAAGATAGATACAAACAGAATGGAAATATTTCAAACATTTTCAATAAATGTTTTTCATTTTATTGCACAGAGAGAGAGAGATGGTACAGTCATTATCTCTGAAAAAGTATATTATTTAACAACAAAAATACCACATATAAAGATAAAAAAACATCATGGAGAAAGATTATTTAAACTATGTATATGTATATATATTTGTACATTTTTCGAACTAATATTTGTGTAGTGTCTATGGGGCATATTTATCAAGCTCCGTATGGAGCTTGATTCCCCGTGTTTCTGGCGAGCCTTCAGGCTCGCCAGAAACACAAATTATGAAGCAGCGGTCTAAACACCGCTGCTAAATAACCTGTCCGCCTGCTCTGAGGCCATGGACAGACATTGCCGAAAATCAACCGGGTCCAATACGATTGGGTTGATTGACACTCCCTTCTAGCGGCCTAATGGCTGCCAATCTGCAGGGGTGGCATTGCACCAGCAGTTCACAAGTACTGCTGGTGCAATGATAAATGCTGACAGCGTATGCATTTATCGATGTGCAGTGGACATGATCCGCTATATTGTATCATGTCCGCTCGCACAATGTTAAATCGGCCCCTATATCTTTTTTTGTTTTTCAGTTTGCATAGTGCATTATCTATCTATCTACCTATCTATCTATCTATATATCTATCTATTCATTGGTTTTCCTGTCCATCAGTTTGTCTGTTTGTCTATCTATCATTGACAAAAAATTTTTTTATCTACAGTATAATGTGCTTTGCATTGTTAGTTGATTTCCAAGTCACAAAGAAAGGGGCTTAGACAGAACATGTTACCTACCATCTAACTTCCATCTTACATAATGGTCCAGGATGGACTCAATACTTATGTATATGTAGAGATTAAGGCCTTAGTTAAATCTTTAAAATATTATTTGGTGGTTTATCCACAAGCTCAGTTCATGGAGTTTAAAATGTGTGTCTTTCCTCTTTGTGGATTAAAGCTAAAGAAAGAGCAATAAGACCTCTTAGATATAATGTTGAGCCAATCCTCTAAATAAAAGTATCCTTTTGTATGTAGCACATACTTGGTGCATCACACAATTGTTTTACATTATCAAATTTCTTTGATCTATCTATCTATCTATCTATCTATCTATCTATCTATCATCTATCTATCTATCTATCTATCTATCATCTATCTATTTATCTTCTGTATCTATGTATCTTCCTTTAGGTAAATCCTTGTATACGGGTTGGTGGACACTTTATTTCAATGTATCTTATTAACTATCTGACACACCTGTGTTGTGTTTTTACCTGTGAGCCTGCTGGTCCTGTGTGCCCTGTTATATGCTTTTAACGATGTGCCGCAATAAACTAACAGTTACTTTTACATTGGAGTGATTGTCTCTGTGGTGCGCCTCTCTACTGGATCTATATCTTATTAACTACCCTGCAAAGTTTATTTCTCCCACGGACAAAAATTGCCTCTAGATTTAGGCCAAAACTGGTTTTCAAGCTGTTTTAGAAATAAAAAACTGAGAAAAGCTGGTAATAATGTGTTCTCTAATTGAAAGGAATACTGCTGTAGCATTGTCCCTATGCCTATGTCATTGTGCTACAAATGTATTTTAAAAGCTTGTGATAAGTGGGTTATCATGGTATTTTCCAATGGTTGAGAATATCTTATAATTTAAAAACCCTGCAAAATGGCATGCAATAGAAAAAGAGAGAGTATGGGCAGGCGCCAACTAAACCCCTATAGGCTTGAGGATGGTGGTACCTAGCACCCACCAAAAGACAGTAGAAGGAATAAATAAATAGACCCCCCAGGCGCCTACCAAAGGAGGCAAGGGAATGATTAGAAGATATTAAGAAAATTGTGCACTGGTGAAAAATATTACTTTACACACAATATAAAAATGTATTACTTTAATGTAACAAAGTTAAAAAATCATATACTACTATAATGTAACAAAGTTAAAAAATCATATACTACTATAATGTAACAAAGTTGATAATCATGGATCCATGCTAAAATACGCGATAAAATGCAAATAAAAACAGTAAATCAGTAGTGACACAGATTGAGTTGTCTAACACTGATATCTATATTAGAGTGAACATAAAATTGAGTGGCAATCAAATGGAAAAAAATGTGCCTCAGGGTAATCAATATTTAGTTAATCCGTGATAAAATATTTTAGGAAAAGATGAAAAAGATGAAAAAGGTTAGGTACGTGGGTGAGTGAAAAAATTAAAAATAGTCCCTGACTTGTGAATTAATCCAATGGAGAAATATTAAATTGGTAATTAGTAGTCCAATGTAGTAAAGTCCATCCTGATGTGTATACAATAAACGTTGAGTGCAGAAAAAATAATAATTCAAAAAGTACAAAAAGTCAAAACAATGTATATATATATACACTTGTGAATGCTGTGTTGAAAAAGTTGTGTAGAAATATTGACCCAATTGGGAAACAATATATAGATGTGCAAAAAATCCAAATGACAAAATTCAAATAGAGAAAAAATAGTTAAAAAATCCAAATAACAAAAGAAGCGTGATGTGCAGGGTACTAGCGACTTGGTAAAATCTGTAAAGTGTAAGTGTGGATTTCCTGATTGATCCGAGTACTAGGAATCAGTTGGTGGCGAAAGAGACAGTCTCAACCTAAAAAATAGAAGCATACATAGCGCAATAACGGAGTCTTGATAAAGGCCTGTCACGGGCCGAAACGCATTGACCGATTGGTAAGCCTAATTTCAATACTTCTTTCATTGTTAAACGTTATTGCGCTATGTATGCTTCTTTTGTTATTTGGATTTTTTAACTATATCTTTTCTATTTGAATTTTGTCATTTGGATTTTTTGCACATCTATATATTGTTTCCCAAATGGGTCAATTTTTCTACACAACTTTTTCAACACAGCATTCACAAGTGTATATATATATATACATTGTTTAGACTTTTTGTACTTTTTGAATTATTATTTTTTCTGCACTCAACATTTATTGTGTACACATCAGGATGGACTTTACTACATTGAACTACTAATTACCAATTTAATATTTCTCCATTGGATTAATTCACAAGTCAGGGACTATTTCAGATTTTTTCCCTCACCCACGTACCCAACCTTTTTCATCTTTTTCATCTTTTCCTAAAAATTTTTATCACGGATGAACTAAATATTGATTACCCTGAGGCACATTTTTTTCCATTTGATTGCCACTCAATTTTATGTTCACTCTAATATAGATATCAGTGTTAGACAACTCAATCTGTGTCACTACTGATTTACTGTTTTTATTAGCATTTTATCTTGTATTTTAGCATGGATCCATGATTATCAACTTTGTTACATTATAGTAGTATATGATTTTTTAACTTTGTTACATTAAAGTAATACATTTTTATATTGTGTGTAAAGTAAAATGGCATGCAATGCAATTTTTACTGGTATTCTAATGGACTGAAATGGACCCTTTTTTCTCTACCTGAAATAAAACTTTAAATATTTTGTATGCATGCTCTGAGCCTTCATGGAAAGTAAGTTTTAATCTACAGCAAAGCCAGCCAGAAACAATGAGCACCCAAGAATAGAGGTCTGAACTGTACCAAATATCACAACTTTCCATTTCTCTTTAATGTCCTGCTTTCCCCAGTAAAACTACCACATACCTGACCCCTCCCTCCAACCACCTGACTCCAGGACACCAACCACCCGACCCCGCCCACAGAACACCTTAAACCACTCCCCAGTCAGTCATAGGTTCAAGCAAATGTCACCCACTCCTTCCTTGCACAGTGTAGGCCTTCTACTACTTGAAACACAGGAGGTATTAAAGGGACAGTCTACACCAAAATTTTTCTTATTTAAAAAGATAGATAATCCCTTTATTACCCATTCCCCAGTTTTGCAAAACCAACACGGTTATATTAATACACTTTTCTCTTGTTAAGTGTATCCAGTCCACGGATCATCCATTACTTATGGGATATTAACTCCTCCCCAACAGGAAGTGCAAGAGGATTCACCCAGCAGAGCTGCTATATAGCTCCTCCCCTAACTGCCATTACCAGTCATTCTCTTGCACCCAACGAATAGATAGGATGTGTGAGAGGACTGTGGTGATTATACTTAGTTTCATACCTTCAATCAAAAGTTTGTTATTTTATAATAGCACCGGAGTGTGTTATTCCTTCTCTGGTAGAATTTGAAGAAGAATCTACCTGAGTTTTTCTATGATTTTAGCCGGAGTAGTTAAGATCATATTGCTGTTTCTCAGCCATCTGAGGAGAGGTAAACTTCAGATCAGGGGACAGCGGGCAGATTAATCTGCAAAGAGGTATGTAGCAGCTTATTATTTTCTGACAATGGAATTGATGAGAAAATTCTGCCATACCGATATAATGTAAACTCAGCCTTAAATGCAGTAGCAGCAACTGGTATCAGGCTGTCATGTATGTATATTTTACACTTCAGTATTCTGGGGAATGGCACTTCACTGGAATTATACTGTATGCATAAAACTTTAGCCTAATTTGCAGGGACTAGCAACAGGCTTTTTAATAACACTCAATTTATTAATGTTAAACGTTTTTTGCTGGCATGTAAAATCGTTTAATTTTCTGAGGTACTGGGTGAAAAAATGTTTTGGGCACTATTTTTTTCCACTTGGCAGTCGTTTTATTTAATTTATGACAGTTTACTGATCTCTCTCACTGTTATGTGTGAGGGGGAGGGGCCTTTTTTGGTGCTTTTGCTACGCATCAAAAAATTCAGTCAGAAGTTTATTGTCTTCCCTGCATGATCCGGTTCATCTCTACAGAACTCAGGGGTCTTCAAAACTTGTTTTGAGGGAGGTAATCACTCACAGCAGAGCTGTGAGATTGTAGTTGACTGTGATAAAAAAACGTTTATTTCTGTATTTTTTTTTTTTTTTTTTTTTTTTCTGCTATCAGGGTTAGTTATCCTTTGCTAATGGGAGCAATCCTTTGCTAAAATTGTGTTTTTTACAAAGATTTGATGCTATAACTTTTCAGTTTATTAATTTTCAACTGTCATAATTTTTTCTGTGCTTCTTATAGGCACAGTACGTTTTCATATTATAGTAAATTACTTGAAAAGTATTTCCAAGTTGCTAGTTTATTTGCTAGTGTGTTAAACATGTCTGATTCAGAGGAAGATATCTGTGCTATATGTGCTAAAGCCAAAGTGGAGCCCAATAGAAATTTATGTACTAACTGTATTGATGCTACTTTAAATAAAAGTCAATCTGTACAAATTGAACATATTTCACCAAACAACGAGGGGAGAGTTATGCCGACTAACTCGCCTCACGTGTCAGTACCTGCATCTCCCGCTCGGGAGGTGCGTGATATTGTAGCGCCGAGTACATCTGGGCGGCCATTACAAATCACATTACAGGATATGGCTACTGTTATGACTGAAGTTTTGGCTAAATTACCAGAACTAAGAGGTAAGCGTGATCACTCTGGGGTGAGAACAGAGTGCGCTGATAATATTAGGGCCATGTCAGACACTGCGTCACAATTTGCAGAACATGAGGACGGAGAGCTTCATTCTGCGGGTGACGGTTCTGATCCAAACAAACTGGATTCAGATATTTCAAATTTTAAATTTAAGCTGGAAAACCTCCGTGTATTACTAGGGGAGGTGTTAGCGGCTCTGAATGATTGTAACACAGTTGCAATACCAGAGAAAATGTGTAGGTTGGATAAATATTTTGCGGTACCGGCGAGTACTGACGTTTTTCCTATACCTAAGAGACTTACTGAAATTGTTACTAAGGAGTGGGATAGACCCGGTGTGCCGTTCTCACCCCCTCCGATATTTAGAAAGATGTTTCCAATAGATGCCACCACACGGGACTTATGGCAAACGGTCCCTAAGGTGGAGGGAGCAGTTTCTACTTTAGCTAAGCGTACCACTATCCCTGTGGAGGATAGCTGTGCCTTTTCAGATCCAATGGATAAAAAGTTAGAGGGTTACCTTAAGAAAATGTTTGTTCAACAAGGTTTTATATTGCAACCTCTTGCATGCATTGCGCCTGTCACGGCTGCAGCAGCATTTTGGTTTGAGTCTCTGGAAGAGACACTTGAATCAGCTCCATTAGATGAGATTACACACAAGCTTAAAGCCCTTAAGTTAGCTAACTCATTTATTTCAGATGCCGTAGTACATTTAACTAAACTTACGGCTAAGAATTCCGGATTCGCCATTCAGGCACGCAGAGCACTGTGGCTAAAATCCTGGTCAGCTGACGTTACTTCTAAATCTAAATTGCTTAATATACCTTTCAAAGGGCAGACCTTATTCGGGCCCGGGTTGAAAGAAATTATCGCTGACATTACAGGAGGTAAAGGCCATGCCCTGCCTCAAGACAGAGCCAAACCTAAGGCTAGACAGTCTAATTTTCGTTCCTTTAGTAATTTCAAAGCAGGAGCAGCATCAACTTCCTCTGCACCAAAACAGGAAGGAGCTGTTGCTCGCTACAGACAAGGCTGGAGACCTAACCAGTCCTGGAACAAGGGCAAGCAGGCCAGGAAACCTGCTGCTGCCCCTAAGACAGCATGAATCGAGGGCCCCCGATCCGGGAATGGATCTAGTGGGGGGCAGACTTTCTCTCTTCGCCCAGGCTTGGGCAAGAGATGTCCAGGATCCCTGGGCGTTAGAGATCATATCTCAGGGATACCTTCTAGACTTCAAATTCTCTCCCCCAAGAGGGAGATTTCATCTGTCAAGGTTGTCAACAAACCAAATAAAGAAAGAGGCGTTTCTACGCTGCGTACAAGATCTTTTATTAATGGGAGTGATCCATCCGGTTCCGCGGTCGGAACAAGGACAAGGGTTTTACTCAAATCTGTTTGTGGTTCCCAAAAAAGAGGGAACTTTCAGGCCAATCTTGGATTTAAAGATCCTAAACAAATTCCTAAGAGTTCCATCGTTCAAAATGGAAACTATTCGGACAATTTTACCCATGATCCAAAAGGGTCAGTACATGACCACAGTGGATTTAAAGGATGCTTACCTTCACATACCGATTCACAAAGATCATTACCGGTATCTAAGGTTTGCCTTTCTAGACAGGCATTACCAGTTTGTAGCTCTTCCATTCGGATTGGCTACGGCTCCGAGAATCTTCACAAAGGTTCTGGGTGCTCTTCTGGCGGTACTAAGACCGCGAGGAATTGCGGTAGCTCCGTACCTAGACGACATTCTGATACAAGCTTCAAGCTTTCAAACTGCCAAGTCTCATACAGAGTTAGTACTGGCATTTCTAAGGTCGCATGGATGGAAGGTGAACGAAAAGAAGAGTTCTCTTTTTCCACTCACAAGAGTTCCCTTCTTGGGGACTCTTATAGATTCTGTAGAAATGAAGATTTACCTGACAGAAGACAGGTTAACAAAGCTTCAAAATGCATGCCGTGTCCTTCATTCCATTCAACACCCGTCAGTAGCTCAATGCATGGAGGTGATCGGCTTAATGGTAGCAGCAATGGACATAGTACCCTTTGCACGTCTACATCTCAGACCGCTGCAATTGTGCATGCTAAGTCAGTGGAATGGGGATTACTCAGACTTGTCCCCTACTCTGAATCTGGATCAAGAGACCAGAAATTCTCTTCTATGGTGGCTTTCTCGGCCACATCTGTCCAGGGGGATGCCATTCAGCAGGCCGGACTGGACAATTGTAACAACAGACGCCAGCCTACTAGGTTGGGGCACTGTCTGGAATTCTCTGAAGGCTCAGGGACAATGGAATCAGGAGGAGAGTCTCCTACCAATAAACATTCTGGAATTGAGAGCAGTTCTCAATGCCCTTCTGGCTTGGCCCCAGTTAACAACTCGGGGGTTCATCAGGTTTCAGTCGGACAACATCACGACTGTAGCTTACATCAACCATCAGGGAGGGACAAGAAGCTCCCTAGCAATGATGGAAGTATCAAAGATAATTCGCTGGGCAGAGTCTCACTCTTGCCACCTGTCAGCAATCCACATCCCAGGAGTGGAGAACTGGGAGGCGGATTTCTTAAGTCGTCAGACTTTTCATCCAGGGGAGTGGGAACTTCATCCGGAGGTCTTTGCCCAAATACTTCGACGTTGGGGCAAACCAGAGATAGATCTCATGGCGTCTCGACAGAACGCCAAGCTTCCTCGTTACGGGTCCATATCCAGGGATCCGGGAGCAGTTCTGATAGATGCTTTGACAGCACCTTGGACCTTCGGGATGGCTTATGTGTTTCCACCCTTCCCGATGCTTCCTCGATTGATTGCCAGAATCAAACAGGAGAGAGCATCAGTGATTCTAATAGCGCCTGCATGGCCACGCAGGACTTGGTATGCAGATCTAGTGGACATGTCATCCTGTCCACCTTGGTCGCTACCTCTGAAACAGGACCTTCTGATCCAGGGTCCCTTCAAACATCAAAATCTAATTTCTCTGAAGCTGACTGCTTGGAAATTGAACGCTTGATTTTATCAAAACGTGGTTTTTCTGAGTCAGTTATTGATACCTTAATACAGGCTAGGAAGCCTGTTACCAGAAAGATTTACCATAAGATATGGCGCAAATACTTATATTGGTGCGAATCCAAGAGTTACTCATGGAGTAAGGTTAGGATTCCGAGGATATTGTCTTTTCTACAAGAAGGTTTAGAAAAGGGTTTATCCGCTAGTTCCTTAAAGGGACAGATTTCAGCTCTGTCCATTCTTTTACACAAACGTCTGTCAGAAGTTCCGGACGTTCAAGCTTTTTGTCAGGCTTTAGCTAGGATCAAGCCTGTGTTTAAAACTGTTGCTCCACCATGGAGTTTGAACTTAGTTCTTAATGTTTTACAGGGGGTTCCGTTTGAACCCCTTCATTCCATTGATATCAAGTTGTTATCTTGGAAAGTTCTGTTTTTAATGGCGATTTCCTCGGCTCGAAGAGTCTCTGAGTTATCTGCCTTACATTGTGATTCTCCTTATCTGATTTTTCATTCAGACAAGGTAGTTCTGCGTACTAAACCTGGGTTCCTACCTAAGGTGGTCACTAACAGGAATATCAATCAAGAGATTGTGGTTACATCTTTGTGTCCTAATCCTTCTTCGAAAAAGGAACGTCTGCTACACAATCTAGATGTAGTCCGTGCCCTGAAATTTTATCTACAGGCAACTAAGGATTTTCGACAAACGTCTTCCCTGTTTGTCGTTTATTCTGGTCAGAGGAGAGGTCAAAAAGCTTCGGCTACCTCTCTCTCCTTTTGGCTTCGTAGCATAATATGGTTAGCCTATGAGACTACTGGACAGCAGCCTCCTGAAAGAATTACAGCACATTCTACTAGAGCTGTGGCTTCCACTTGGGCCTTTAAGAATGAGGCTTCTGTTGAACAGATTTGCAAGGCTGCAACTTGGTCTTCTCTTCATACTTTTTCCAAATTTTACAAATTTGACACTTTTGCTTCTTCGGAGGCTGTTTTTGGGAGAAAGGTTCTTCAGGCAGTGGTTCCTTCCGTATAAAGAGCCTGCCTGTCCCTCCCGTCATCCGTGTACTTTAGCTTTGGTATTGGTATCCCATAAGTAATGGATGATCCGTGGACTGGATACACTTAACAAGAGAAAACATAATTTATGCTTACCTGATAAATTTATTTCTCTTGTAGTGTATCCAGTCCACGGCCCGCCCTGTCACTTTAAGGCAGGTAATTTTTCCATTAAACTACAGTCACCACTGTACCCTATGGTTTTCCTTTCTCTGCATGTTTTCGGTCGAATGACTGGTAATGGCAGTTAGGGGAGGAGCTATATAGCAGCTCTGCTGGGTGAATCCTCTTGCACTTCCTGTTGGGGAGGAGTTAATATCCCATAAGTAATGGATGATCCGTGGACTGGATACACTACAAGAGAAATAAATTTATCAGGTAAGCATAAATTATGTTTTTACCTCTGTGATTACCTTGTATCTAAGCCTTTGCAGACAGCCTCCTTATCTAAGTGCCTTTGACTGACATGCAGTGTAGTCAATCAGTGAAGACTCCTAAATAACTTCACGGGAGTGAGCACAATGTTATCTATATGACACATGTGAACTAGCACAGTCTAACTGTGAAACACTTTCAAAATGCTCTGAGCTAGGAGGCGGTTTTCAACTGTTTAGAAATCAGTTTGAGCCTAGCTAGGTTTAGCTTTTCAAAAATACCACCAAGGGAACAAAGCAAATTTGATGATAAAAGTAAATTGGAAAGTTGTTTAAAATCGCATGCCCTATACGAATCATGAAAGTTTAGTTTTGACTAGACTGTCCCTTTAAGTATGTATCAGTACACAACTAGGGTTGCCAGTTGCCCTCCACAGAAATACTGGACAACTTGGAGACCTGTGATTGGGTAAAAGTAGTAGATTGGTCACACAATGGCCCCTCCCCAAAACTCTACCTTAGGCCCCACCCATTTGTTCTCCTCTTGGCTGCCAGTAAAACACACACTACAGTGAATTTACCTTTCCCATGACCTTGACTACCAGTAGCCTGCACAGAGCAGTGTTTTTAATACCAATCAAGGTTGCCAATAAAGAGCAGAGATTTTGCCCCAGTGACTACAAATAACACAAACAGACAAATACCAATCAATGGCAGTAACATATAAGGCAACATAGTTTTTATATTCTACTAACATATTTCAGATAAGTAGATGACTAAGAGACCTTTATCATTTATCTTCCACTCAGACACTTTAAAAAAACAAACTGGACATTGAAATTTTGAATATTTTGTAGAGATTTTACTTGACATACTGCTGAAATACTGGACTGTCCAGTTAAATACTGGACATCTGGCAATCCTATACACAACATTAAAGGGACATTATACACTCATTTTTTCTTTGCACAAATGTTTTGTAGATGATCTATTTATATAGCCCATAAAGTTGTTTTTTTTTTTAAATGGATAGTTTTGCTTATTTTTAAATAACATTGCTCTGATTTTCAGACTCCTAACCAAGCCCCAAAGTTTTATTTGAATACCGTCAGCTACCTACTCCAGCTTGCTCCTGTTTGTGTAAAGGGTCTTTTCATATGCAAAAGAAGGGGGAGGGGGGAGTGTCTTATTTCCCACTTGCAGTGGGCTTTCCAGCTACCTTTTCAACAGAGCTAAACTGAAAGCTTCTAAGTACGTTTTTAAACAGTTTTATATTGGATTTTTATATCAGTATCTGTGCATCTTATTCTTTATAGTAGTATCTATTACATGCAGTTATATGAAAATGAGTGTATACTGGCCCTTTAATTGATATTATTAGAAAAGAGAATATGCTTGCATTCAAACAGATAGAGCAGTTATTATCAATACTAAATCAATACTTTTATATGGATTGTTTGTATTTTTCTTTTGTTAAGATCAGTGATCAAACCTACAAAAAGCCCTTTTAAGGTGTTTTTCTTGCTTGCACAGTGTGAATATAGGAAACCATATTTTTGCATATGTAAAAAACTTTAGATGGATAAATCAGTACACTCATTTTATCCTTTTCATGTTAGGAAAGCATTATTAAAGACATACAGTATGTTTGCATGTAAATGTTTAATAATACATAGGTAATCTTTGCTAGTACATTTTTTTAATGCTATCAAATTCAAGATAACGGAATATTGTAATTATCTCACAGCGCCTACCCTGTATCCTACTAGCTCCCCAGGAAAACAAGACACCTAATATATCTTGTGAGTATTTACAAATAGCGATAAAGTCTAGGGAGCGCCTCAAAGTGGGCAGAGGATATTGTGTCGAAATGATGTGTTCAATAGATTTATTATACAGACAATAGATAATCTAATAGTGACTAGTTAAAAATGGTTAAACAATGTCACATATAGTATCACATGAAAAAATTATGAAAAAATCACATAAAATAATCACAAAAAAGCTAGATAAAAATACATGGATCCATGTTACATAAAAATCATCGATATGTAACCACAATACACAATATGTTTAAAAGCCCTGATTAGGGGGGATTTAAAAACAGAACATATGCTATAAAAGCAATCTAGAGTAATCCTATTTGGCCAGTCAGATGTAGTATTCTGGCTACTTCAAAAGTTGGTATTCCTAATCTTCAAAAGTTATAGATCCTGAATAAAGTCTCTCCTGTGAATAAAGTGTCTATGTGACGGTGTCCAAAAAAATGAAAAAATGAAAATTGTGTCAGCGGTGATATAAAACAAATTAAAAATTGAAAATCATGATGAAAATGCCAAGTCAATGAAAGTGTGATGAAAAATGTGATGAAAAAAATGTGGTGAAAAAATATGAAAAAATTATGAAAATCAGTTCCAATTCCAATTGAGTAGTAAGATTACAATCCCATAAAAAATTATTTTCCTTAAAAATTATTAGATAATCCTGTGTTTATGTGTAGTTGATAGTTTATCCAAAAAAAAATATACAAAAATAGAGCATGAATTCCCAGTATCCCTGTGGGAAACAAAGATAGAAAATAGTGCAATAATGCTTACAGATTCTTATATATAAAATTGAAATAAGGCTTACCATACAATAGCCAACGCGTTTCGGCCCTTCCCTGGGCCTTTCTCAAGACTGTAGTGTGGTAAGTGATGTTAAGCCTCCTTATATACTGTTGGTGGTTCAGCCCATTTCGCGCTATTTTCGCGCCAAAAATAGGACCTTTGAACCGGAAGTGATAACCTCTAGTCTGTGCCTATAATTTTATAAGCTATTTCTATATTCATATGTTTTAGTTTCACAATTCTAATATTCTTTGTAAAATGTTCTATATTTCTTATTCCTTTTAGGGTATTGGTTCCATATATTTGCTTTGATAAACAGGTAGATCGAAACCGGAAGTGTGATCCGTTAGTATCACTTCCGGTTTCGTCTGATATGCCGAGTTCTAATTTATTGGAGCCTATTATATCATATGTATTGGTACCCGCGATGTGCGGTGACAAGTCTCCTTCCCTTCTAAATAGAAGGTAATTGTTGTCTTGACCTGTTTACCTTTTGCTATTTTGCGTTCAACCGGAAGTGACATCACTTCCGGCCATCCTCTCACGTGAAACCGGAAGTTACATCACTTCCGGTCGTGTGATTTTTGTTTATGCAAATTCTTTTAGTATCCTTGCTTGTTGGGTATGTTCAGATATGGTGGTGACACTAAGTCATTCCACATATATTGGGACAGATTGGTGATACCTAAGTGTTTACAATGGGGCATATTAAAAAAATGCAGTTCGTCAAAAATGGCTATTAAACACATATTGGAGAAGAAGCATAAATGGGAATGTTACCATAGAGTGACAGGGGTACAGATAAATATACATTTCCCAAGGAAATTGGAAGTTTAAAAAGTGTATATATAAAAAACATAAAATATAAAATATAAAATATATAAAATATAAAATATAACGGCCTTGGATCTTGGAGATTGCTGTGGGTGTCGATTACGTGTCAAATAATATGGATTATACATCCATATTTAAGAGGGATGCTTCACATGGTATAATGAGGTATCAGAGATCACATGGTCTGATGAGGTATCAGAGATCACTATTTTAAATTATGTGCCATGAGGGATTTGGTATTCCTGTTTATTATACAAAAGGATGGTGAATGGGGTATTAAGTGATATAGTACTAACTTCCATCCTGGGGGTCTTATGTGTGACATGGTACTGCCAGGATGGATATCTTAACTGTTGGGATAATTAAATGAGTGTGGGCTTATGGGAATCAACCACCATTAACTGACCAATTCAGAGGGTATTGTGTATATAACGCAAATATATTGTGGAGGATTGGGGGTATAAATAGACTGGAAACGCAAGGGACTGAGGATACAGAATAAAACTTCATATTAATCTGGTTGTGTCTTCTGTTTCTAGGGTTCACATACTCATATTCTAAGACTCACTTGTCTGTTACGCTAGTATGAAAATGCATGCTAATAAAGGTATATGTGTGTACTCAGATAACATAGAGTAGTTACTTCAGATTAACCCCTTAATGACCACAATGTACCCTGTATGTCACTGGTCGTTAAGGGTTTTTTCAGGACATAATAGCACAAGTCTAGCAAGAACACGCTATTAATGCTCTCCCTCCAGCAGGCTTTGTGGAATAGAGCAGTCTCAACACTGGTGGCAAGACCGCACTATAAAACAAACAAGTCCCCAAAAAAGGCCAGCGACATACAGGGTACGTCGCTGGTCCTTAAGGGGTTAAATAAGTGTGATAGGTCCTCCTTATTGTTCAGGCCCCTTGGGTACAAACAATCTAAATTGAAGATCCATTTGGATTCCTCTACAAGTAGTCTTTTTTCTTGATCTCCCCCTCTCCAACTGGGGGTTACTAATTGGATTCCACAGTACTTCAAATCTTTCTTTTTACCCAAATGTTGTGTAGTGAAATGTCTATACAATGGGGTCTCTGTATTTTTATGTTTAATTTGTAGCAGATGTTCCCTAATTCGGTCTTTAAGGGGTCTTGAGGTCTGTCCAATATATTGCAGACCACAGCTGCATTGAATTAAATAGATGACCCCTTTGTTGCTACATCTTATATGGTCCCTTATGGGATATTCCATTTTGGAATTGCGTGATGTAAACTTCTTCATCTTCATACCTCTTTCACATGCTTTACAACTTGGGCATGGGTAGAATCCCTTAATGCCTCTGCCATATACATCTCTTGTTTTCATCCCAGGAGTTCTTGGCACACTAGGTGAAAGTAAACTCTTTAGATTGTTCAATTTTCGGTAGATAAAATTCGGTGTTTCCGGGAGTCTCTCACCCAATATGTCATCATCCTTTAAGATAGACCAGTGTTTTTTTATTATTTTCTCAATAATATGTCTATTTGCACTATATCTTGTGATGAAGGGGATGTTGAGTATTCTATCCTCCAACACTCTTTTTTCTTCTTTTTGCTTGTAATGCAATAGATCTTTTCTATTTCTGATCCTGACCTCTGATATATCTTTCTCCAGGCCTTCGTTGTCATAGCCTCGTTCAAGGAACCTCTCTTTCATGACGGTTACTTGTTGTTCCCATTTCTCTGGATTGGAGCAGTTTTTCTTTAATCTAAGCATTTGGCCCTTTGGGATGTTGGACTTCCAATTGTGATGGTGGCAGCTGTTTTGATGTATATAGTTATTACAGTCTACTTCTTTAAAATGGGTAGATGTCTCAAGTTTCCCATCAATTACCTCAATCTTCAAGTCCAAAAAGGTGATTTCCTTCATGCTTAGTTCATGTGTGAATTTAAGATTATAGCTGTTGTCATTCATGACCTTGATCGTATGTAGGAGGTCCTCCATAGAGCCTTTCCAAATTAGCAGTATGTCGTCTATGTATCTCTGATATAGGACCAGGTCCGCGCTAGCTGGGCGCGATTCCCAGAAAATACATTCCCATCGTCCCATGTATAAATTCGCGTAGCTAGGCGCAAACCTGGTCCCCATAGCTGTCCCACATATTTGATTATAATAGACCCCTTGGTTGAAAAAATAATTATGGGTCAGTATGTAATTTATCCCTTCCAGGATAAAGTCCTTATGTAGGGTCGGCATATCTTGGTCCTTTGTCAAAAAGAAATCTATAGCTTCCAGGCCCCCTTCGTGGGGGATACTCGTATAAAGAGATGTTACATCGCAGGTGGCTAAGATGTAGTTGTCGTCCCACTCTATCTTATTGAGTATGTTTAATACTTGAGTAGAGTCTCTCAAGTACGAGGGTAACTTTACTACATATTGTTGTAGCTGTTTATCAACATACTCAGATAAGTTGCTCGTTAACGAGCCTATCCCTGATATTATTGGTCTCCCCGGTGGCTTTTTGATGGACTTATGAATCTTGGGGAGGTAGTAGAAGACCGGAGTGATCGGGTATTTGATACTTAGATATCGATATTCCTTCTCGTTCAATATCCCGTTGCTCCTTGCCCTCCCCAAGATTTTGTCTAGATCCTTCTTATATCCTTCAACAGGATTGTTCTCAAGTTTCTCATACGTTTTTCCATCACCGAGTATTCTATCACATTCTTGATCATAATCATCTCTATTCAGGATCACTAGTCCGCCTCCTTTATCCGCTGGTTTGATAACCAGACCGTGGATTTTTTTGAGTGATTTGATGGTTGATAACTGTTCTTTGTTGAGATTATGTTTGATTGTTCTCAACTTGTTCTGATTGATGTTCCTGATCTCGTTGCAGACCATAGTATCAAATGTTTCTATTGCGTTGCCTTTACTTGATGTTGGGTAGAATGTTGATCTTGGTCTCAGATCCGTATGTTTGTAGAGACTACTAGATGTATCAGAGTTTTGTGGATATGAAGTACCTGTTCTTGTGGACTGTATTTCTAGTGGAGATTTGATGAAGTGTCTCTTCAACGTGAGTTTTCTTATGAACTCTTTAGCATTTACAAAGGTTTCAAATTTGTTGAGGCTTTTAGCTGGGGCAAATTAGAGCCCATAATTGAGGACAGAAAATTCCTTTTCTGTGAGTGTGATCGAACTCAGATTGAAGATACCCTTAGGAGGTGTTCCCTCTTTGGATGAGTTTGGCGAGTATGTGTTGGATGTGTCTTTTCTTTTATTCACTTTCCTCCCACCTCTCTTGCCTCTATGGGTTTTCTCTTTTTTTTAATTTTTTTATGGGATTGTAATCGTACTACTCAATTGGAATTGGAACTGATTTTCATAATTTTTTCATATTTTTTCACCACATTTTTTTCATCACATTTTTCATCACACTTTCATTGACTTGGCATTTTCATCATGATTTTCAATTTTTAATTTGTTTTATATCACCGCTGACACAATTTTCATTTTTTCATTTTTTTGGACACCGTCACATAGACACTTTATTCACAGGAGAGACTTTATTCAGGATCTATAACTTTTGAAGATTAGGAATACCAACTTTTGAAGTAGTCAGAATACTACATCTGACTGGCCAAATAGGATTACTCTAGATTGCTTTTATAGCATATGTTCTGTTTTTAAATCCCCCCTAATCAGGGCTTTTAAACATATTGTGTATTGTGGTTACATATCGATGATTTTTATGTAACATGGATCCATGTATTTTTATCTAGCTTTTTTGTGATTATTTTATGTGATTTTTTCATAATTTTTTCATGTGATACTATATGTGACATTGTTTAACCATTTTTAACTAGTCACTATTAGATTATCTATTGTCTGTATAATAAAACTATTGAACACTTATCATTTCGACACAATATCCTCTGCCCACTTTGAGGCGCTCCCTAGACTTTATCGCTATTTGTAAATACTCACAAGATATATTAGGTGTCTTGTTTTCCTGGGGAGCTAGTAGGATACAGGGTAGGCGCTGTGAGATAATTACAATATTCCGTTATTTTGAATTTGATAGCATTAAAAAAATGTACTAGCAAAGATTACCTATGTATTATTAAACATTTACATGCAAACATACTGTATGTCTTTAATAATGCTTTCCTAACATGAAAAGAATAAAATGAGTGTACTGTTGAACTGATTTATCCATCTAAAGTTTTTTACATATGCAAAAATATGGTTTCCTATATTCACACTGTGCAAGCAAGAAAAACACCTTAAATGGGCTTTTTGTAGGTTTGATCACTGATCTTAACAAAAGAAAAATACAAACAATCCATATAAAAGTATTGATTTAGTATTGATAAAAACTGCTCTATCTGTTTGAATGCAAGTATATTCTCTTTTCTAATAATATCAATTAAAGGGCCAGTATACACTCATTTTCATATAACTGCATTTAATAGACACTACTATAAAGAATAAGATGCACGGATACTGATATAAAAATCCAATATAAAACTGTTTAAAAACGTACTTAGAAGCTTTCAGTTTAGCTCTGTTGAAAAGGTAGCTGGAAAGCCCACTTGCAAGTGGGAAATAAGACACTCCCCCCTCCCCCTTCTTTTGCATATGAAAAGACCCTTTACACAAACAGGAGCAAGCTGGAGTAGGTAGCTGACGGTATTCAAATAAAACTTTGGGGCTTGGTTAGGAGTCTGAAAATCAGAGCAATGTTATTTAAAAATAAGCAAAACTATCCATTTAAAAAAAAAAACAACTAAGACTACGGTCTGAGTGACCGAAACCGGTCAGACTTTCTTTTTACTGCTGTTCACCCTTTGTTTTTTTTCTAATGGAGTCTGCCTTTTTTAATAGTTACAAATAAATTTACTATTTTAAATTCACACTATATCTGAGAGACTTTGGACATTTTATTCAACATACTTTCTCCAGTCGTGGATGCTTGGAACTTCTTTGGGATTTTTTTTTGCATGTTCTATGTGGAGTACTGGGACTCCATTCCTATCATCCAGTTCCGAATTTAGCATCACAGTAAAGCAGAGAGAGACGTGACCACGCTGAATCATCTGGAGGCAGGACCAATGGTGAGCACACACAGAGAGGAGTCATGCAGCGTTTGTGCGTAGGAGAAGTGAAATGAGGAGTCTACAACCAACGGAGTGTTAAAACATCAGCGGGATTTAAACATGAGTGAGTGAACAAACTTATTAATCAGCCATCGGATGTCATCACAAAACAACAAGGAGAGTGACAGGTGATATATAAGTATTGCATGCTATAAACTTTGGGTCTAATACCGGAGCTACGTGGTTTATGTTGAACAATATTTTGGCTAATTACCTAACTACTAGTATCTCCTTTGGCTATTTAACAGACTCAGTTAAAGAGACATATGCAAGCATAACGAGTACGAACATTGTGGTTATTTTGTTTTCAATTTCAATCCCACCGGTTGCCTGGTTAACCTAGGAGGGGAAGTTATTGGAAGCACCATTTGCAAGCTGCCTGGGGTACTGTTAAATGATTTAACGGACAGTTGCTTGCTAGCCTCTCTAACCGTCTAACTCATTACCACCTGCATCTCTTATTACACTACTTTCATGGACATTAACTCATTCAAAATGACTGTTACCTGCATGCTTCTCTCCCTCCTAAGAGGTTGCTTCATCTAAGCTGTTAATCAATATAAGCTAATGACCAATAACCATCTATATATGTATGAATGACTAGTAAATCTGTCCTGCATGATCGCTGCAAGTTGCTATAAGTAACACCTCCTAGCTCCCTTTGGGCCTTAAACAGCACCCTACTATGTTATGTCTGTGCTGATTATATGTGACATTGTTTAACCATTTTTAACTAGTCACTATTAGATTATCTATTGTCTGTATAATAAATCTATTGAACACTTATCATTTCGACACAATATCCTCTGCCCACTTTGAGGCGCTCCCTAGACTTTATCGCTATTTGTAAATTCAAAATAACTAAAAAGTTCTGAGATCTACCAAGTTTAAGTTATTTAGAAATTACATCAAATAAGTACGGAGCCCAGGTGGGGCCGTAAATCGTGTGCAACATTTATTAAAACAAATGTTGTGTGGCCATTCTAGGGCTCTGTATTTTTGAGAAACAATCCTATAATAATTTCTTAGGATTTGTGTAAGCTGCAGACTAGTAAATAGCTTAGATCATAATAAGAAATGCATTTGTTTATGTTTGCTGTCTTAAATAGAATATTAATTATAGGGACATTGTTAGGGTGACCATATTGCCGCTTTAAAAAGGGACACATATGAAAAATACATATGTCAGGGCTGTTTTCAGGGCTGTTAAAAGAACTATTTTGTATAAGAACCCTGACATATGTATTTCTCATATGTGTCCCTTTTAAAAGCGGCGATATGGTCACCCTAGACATTGTAAATAGAAACAGAAGAGGGAGAAAGAGGTATCTTTGTGGCACACTTAACATGATACCTATCATACCATATTGTAGACAGCACCGAGGATGAAAAATAAAAAATAACTTTTATTAGCTTATTAAAATTTTTTACATTTGTTACACACAAGAAAATGAATTAAAAAGAGGGGGTGAATTGTAGTAATCAGTGTGAACTTGTCACAAAACGATAAGTAGTGTATATTATTTTTATTTGTAGTCATATAAGTGGTGTGAGTGATTTCACCTTAGGACTTAACTGAAATCTATGTCCTAGGTGTATCTGATTATAAGCACATATCAATCAGTCATCTCAAGTAGTTCACTACTTCTAAATCAAATTAAACTACAAATGTTCCCCACAAAATGACAGAGAATGTCATATATACAATGAATTAAAATTAAAAAATGAGGGTTCGTCCCTAAAAGAGAAACGTCCTATATAACAAGTTAAACTAAACTAACTTCTTCTGAGACACAGATGGGAAAAATGTTTTCCCAGATTTTCTATTTGATAACTCTATATCCAACAAATGATGGAGTGGAGGGTAATAATAAAGGATACCAAAATGAGCGTATTCAATGTGGCCAATTTTTAAGCATTGCTAGTATATAGCATTATAGTGGATAGCGTATCCAATATAAGACCACAATTATTATCATGCAGGTACCTTTAAATATTACCCAAACCACAAGTTTAAGTATATGCCAAAGAGGCCAACAACCTTATTAAATAACTATTGGTTTTATCTATTAAATATTTTTAACAAAAAGTCTCAAAAGAAGCAGTGCGGGTGCCTGATGCGCGTTTCGCCACTGCTTTGTCAAAGGCACCGGTTGTCCTCTGAGCTGTCTGTTTTAAATCGAAGCCAGCCAATCCTGTAAGGGGTGTGTATCATACACGTGACTTCCGTAACCAATCAAAGAGAGTAAGTGACGTAATACATTTGAGTACATTGCAGCGAGTCTCAATGGGCACAGAGAGAGGGGTATGTGTCTCCGGTAACCAATCAGGACGAATGTAAACAAATTGTCCGATACAGCGAGCATTTTCTTTTGCAATCGCTATGTCATACAAGTATCCCCGCACAAAAGGAGTCTGTAGGGGCATCTGATCAGATGATCAAGCTATACATTAAGGTGTTGCATCCTTAATCTCAGGATTAATGTTATGTTTCCTAATGAGCCAATCAAAAAACTCAGAAAAGTAAAAAGTTAGTAGAAAAGTCCAATTGTCATTACAGAGATATTTATCAGAATCACGCATGCAAATACACATATCATGTCTCTTGAGATACAGAGAAATTCCATCGTAAATATTGTGATGCATATTTGAATACATAGGGGTTTATTGAAAGAAGTATATATCACTCATAAAGATCAAATAGCTAAAAAATGTGAGAGAGAAAAACCCTGGTATAAAAACGTGTAGATAGTTTGAATACACTATAGGCACAATGTGATAGGTACGGATTCTAGATTAGAGTGTCTCCTATATTTAGGGTCCCACATAGAGAATTCAATATGTAATCGGATTTTAGACTTCAATGAAACCCAAAAAGGAGATCTTGATTCCTGAATCTCATATATAACATAGTCCACATATGAGGAATTAACGTATATTTAAAATTGGGCAGATCGCTGCAAATAGAAAGGAGAGAAGAAAAAGACCCAAATTGCTAGATCTCATATATGTTGTAGTTCCCATTGGTTCTAAATTATCTCAATTTTTATAAATAATTTGGGGATGTATTTTCATTATGTACATGTTTTTGTACATGTTTAGAATATCTTCTCCCATTATCCTCATAGTCATTGTCAGGAGATGCAGGACATATGCAGGACACAGCAATGATAGTACAACTCTATTTTATTACAGAGCACAGAAACATACATCTAGTCAGGTTGATTTCACTAACTAACTGCGACACAGACTACCGGACCTAAGCCCCGCCCCCAACAAGTGACATCACTTCCTGCTCTCATCACATCTTCCCCTTTTTCAAAGGCGAAGCATACATTTGAATATAACAAATAACAAGGTATAAGAACAGAGTATACAACAACATTTTTTTTTTAACAATATATAAACAAATAGAGAAGAAAGTAAAATGTGTTCACTCAGTATACTGGGTAGACACAAGTGATACTCTATAGTTGGCGCTAGTCAGTATTGTGTATGGTATAGTGGCAGCTATATAAGACAAGTACTGGTTGAGATGTGAGGTCCCAGTCAGTAAGTGAAAAATGTGTATACAAGAATAGATACAGCGCCTATATATCCATTTAAAATATGGGTGGTGTATGGGAATATGAGTGAAAACTAGAGCTGATTATTAGAAAAATAATAGCAATTAAAAGAATATTTAAAAAATATAAATTATTAGAATCAATTATGCTTGAAGAATGATGAATAGATTATGAAACAGTGTTCATATGAGTCTTTAGACAATATATAGTCCGTAGTAAATCTTCATAAGCAGTTGGTATCAGTAAATAGATGGTATGTAATACCCTTACCAGATAATACCTCAATCTGATGAGGTAAGTATGCCGCACTGGGGGTATATACAGATGGTAGAATCTTCTCCTTGTATTCAGATGTGGTGCCTCTTGGGTTTTCGTGAGCCTCCTGGAGTATGCAGGGATATGTTTCTTGTTGTAGATAAATCCCTTGTACTTCCTTTATGTTGGTAGTTAGCCTCTTGGAGTACCTTTTCTGTCTTGGTATACAATTCACAGGCCGGGTACGGGCTCCATGCTGAAGATGCTCCGCCTCCAGAAGTAAGCACTTAGAGGGAGGGATAATCACAGAGCAAGGATAAGGGTGGCCTCTGTGATTATCCCTCCCTCTAAGTGCTCCTTTTACAATCTGCAGGTCGCTCCTCATTACCCACCTCTAACTCATCATCAGTCCCTCCCACAACCCGCCTCTCATTTGCTGTCACTCTGCCTCCAGTCCCGGTACCTGGCTGGCTTACTTCTGGAGGCGGAGCATCTTCAGCATGGAGCCCGTACCCGGCCTGTGAATTGTATACCAAGACAGAAAAGGTACTCCAAGAGGCTAACTACCAACATAAAGGAAGTACAAGGGATTTATCTACAACAAGAAACATATCCCTGCATACTCCAGGAGGCTCACGAAAACCCAAGAGGCACCACATCTGAATACAAGGAGAAGATTCTACCATCTGTATATACCCCCAGTGCGGCATACTTACCTCATCAGATTGAGGTATTATCTGGTAAGGGTATTACATACCATCTATTTACTGATACCAACTGCTTATGAAGATTTACTACGGACTATATATTGTCTAAAGACTCATATGAACACTGTTTCATAATCTATTCATCATTCTTCAAGCATAATTGATTCTAATAATTTATATTTTTTAAATATTCTTTTAATTGCTATTATTTTTCTAATAATCAGCTCTAGTTTTCACTCATATTCCCATACACCACCCATATTTTAAATGGATATATAGGCGCTGTATCTATTCTTGTATACACATATAAACAAATAGATTCAGAAAATATAAACACATAAATTACATCCTGATTTGGACATCGGGGTAGACTACCCTAGTCCACAGTGACCATGGGATTATTCTGCCCATACTTCCGGTCACTGTTCTAGCTAAAGTCAGTCCCTATATTGGGCCGGAAGTCTCACCACTCTTCTGATTGATGTAACTTTTCATGAACTGTCCTCTGATACAGAAGATGGTGAATTAGAGTCCGCTGGAGGCAAAGATATATCCCTGCTGTGATCTTGCTGAGGGGAAGGCACCTCACTTAGAACAGGGGATCCCACCGGCGGTGGTACTGAGGCATCCAGTTCCAGACTCTTAGGTACAGGCTGAAGATGTCTTCGATTACGGCATGTAACCGTCCCTCCCTCAGTAAGGACTTTATAAGACCTTGGTTCTGGAGAGCGGCCAACTACCGTAGCAGGCGTCTTCCATTTCTTCTCATCATCCAGTTTAATTCTGACAGTTTGCCCCGCATTCAGTTCCTGTAAGGGCCTGACAGAATGTCTCCTGTCGTAGAAGAAACGATAACCCTTTTTTGCCTCTTCATCCCTCCTAAGGACTTTGTCCCGAGGAACAGGGCCAGGCGGCTTGAAGACACCCACTGAGGGTAAAGTGGTGCGAATCTGGCGTCCTAGCATCAGCTGTGCCGGGCTAAACCCGGTAGATTGAATGGGCGTCGCCCTGTATGACAAGAGGGCCAGGTTGCTTTAGAATGAATTTTGTTGTTTGAACTGCCCTTTCAGCCATTCCGTTGGCCTGCGGATAATGTGGACTTGACGTGGAATGTACAAAGTCATATTCCCTGCTGAAAGCACTGAACTCTGTAGAAGCGAACTGCATACCATTATCACTCACCAGCTCCATTGGAATGCCCCACCGGGCGAACAAGCTCTTCAGGCGAATGATAATGGCTTGACTTGTGATATCATTCAGGGGTGCAATTTCCAAATACCTGGAATAGTAGTCGATCACAACAAGGAACATTTTTCCGCGCAGTTCACACAAATCAGCAGCTATTTTCTGCCATGGCCCCGCAGGCAGCGGAATAGAAATCAAGGGCTCCCTTCTCTGAGTAGGCCGGCGTTCCTGGCAAAAAGCACATTTAGACATGTGATTTGCAATTTCGGAGCTGATCCCAGGCCACCACACAGCTGTAGCTGTCCTTTCTCTGCACTTTGTAATGCCTAAGTGGCCATCATGAATCCTGTTTAACATCTCCTTCCTCATGCTGACAGGAATTACAATGCGGTCTTGGAACAGCACCAACCCCTCCAGCTCCGTGAGCTGCGAACTCTCTGGCTGGTAAGCACTTAAAGACATCCAGGCTGCCCGGCTCTCGGGCCAGCCTTCTTTCATGTACTTTATAATCTCTTGCAGATCTGTGTCCAAATATGTCTCTTTCTTTGTTTCCTTGAAGAAATGGACTTAGAGGCCGGAATTGAATCAACATACACTTTCACATCAGATTCTGTGGAGGATTCTTCAGCAGCAGCCAGCGGGAGCCTGGATAGTGTATCCGCCACAACCAGTTGTTTCCCTGGCACATGCACTGCCTGAACATTGAACCTGAGCAGTCTCATTAAAAGTCTCTGGCATCTCAAGGGTGTTTTGTCAATGTCATAAGAGTTGATTAGAGGGACTAGCGGTTTGTGGTCAGTTTCCAGACTAAATTTCTCCAAACCCACTAGATAACGCTGAAAGCGCTCACAGGCCCAAACTGCAGCCAGGCACTCTTTCTCAATTTGAGCGTATTTTGACTCCGCAGCCGTCAGTGTGCGGGAACAGTAGGCGATGGGCTGTAGTTTATTTTCATTTAACTGCAGGAGTGCAGCCCCCAACCCATAACTGCTTGCATCGGCACTAACCACAGTCTTTTTTGAAGGGTCGTAGAACCCCAGCACTGGGGCAGACCCCAGCAGGGACTTGGCCTGCAGAAAAGCTTTTTATTGTGAAGGTCCCCAGACCCAGGCAACGTCTTTCTTAAGCAACTCTGTGATAGGGTGTAAAACTGTTAAAGACATCCAGGCTGCCCGGCTCTCGGGCCAGCCTTCTTTCATGTACTTTATAATCTCTTGCAGATCTGTGTCCAAATATGTCTCTTTCTTTGTTTCCTTGAAGAAATGGACTTAGAGGCCGGAATTGAATCAACATACACTTTCACATCAGATTCTGTGGAGGATTCTTCAGCAGCAGCCAGCGGGAGCCTGGATAGTGTATCCGCCACAACCAGTTGTTTCCCTGGCACATGCACTGCCTGAACATTGAACCTGAGCAGTCTCATTAAAAGTCTCTGGCATCTCAAGGGTGTTTTGTCAATGTCATAAGAGTTGATTAGAGGGACTAGCGGTTTGTGGTCAGTTTCCAGACTAAATTTCTCCAAACCCACTAGATAACGCTGAAAGCGCTCACAGGCCCAAACTGCAGCCAGGCACTCTTTCTCAATTTGAGCGTATTTTGACTCCGCAGCCGTCAGTGTGCGGGAACAGTAGGCGATGGGCTGTAGTTTATTTTCATTTAACTGCAGGAGTGCAGCCCCCAACCCATAACTGCTTGCATCGGCACTAACCACAGTCTTTTTTGAAGGGTCGTAGAACCCCAGCACTGGGGCAGACCCCAGCAGGGACTTGGCCTGCAGAAAAGCTTTTTATTGTGAAGGTCCCCAGACCCAGGCAACGTCTTTCTTAAGCAACTCTGTGATAGGGTGTAAAACTGTTGATAAATCTGGAAGAAACTTGCCCACATAATTTACAAGGCCCAATATCTGTCTCAGCTCATGTACATCAGAAGGACTTTTCATCTGTTCAATAGTAAGAATTTTCTCAGGGTCTGGCTTGATGCCATCCCCGTTGATGATATGCCCAAAGTAACATAATTCAGTTTTCCTAAAATGACATTTTTCTTTATTCAGCTTCAGCCCAGACTCTTTGATAGCCTGTAGCACACAACTTAAACGCTGATCATGCTCCTCCACTGTACACCCATACACTAGAATGTCGTCCATGATGACCTCTGTGCCCACGTGGTCACTCAGGAGAGAACTCATTTCCCTTTGAAAGATTTCAGGAGCGGAGGATATCCCAAAGGGGAGTCTGCAGAAGCAGAACCGACCTACCGGTGTGATAAAGGTAGTCAGTTTGCGGCACTTTGGATCCAGGGGGATCTGCCAAAAGCTGCTAGAAGCATCTAATGTGGAAAAGAACTTCTCCCCAGCCAACTTTGGAGCTATATCTTCTAATGTCGGCAGCACAAATCTCTCTCTCTTCATTGCCTCATTCAACCTTTTCAGGTCCACAAAGATGCACACCTTTCCATTTTTCTTTGCAACTGGAACAATGGGGGCACACCAATCAGTCGCTTCAACAACCTCTTCAATAACCCACATAGACTTCATGCGCATAAGCTCTTTCTCCACTTGAGGCATGAGCGGGAACGGAATTCTACGGGGAGTAGAAATACTGTATGGGACTGCGTCACTTTAAGTGCTATACGGACTGGTTTGCAATTCAGTAGGCCCAACTCGCCAAACATATCTTCAGAAATCTCATTCACTCTGGCCACGAGGCCCAAGTCACAGGCTGCTTTTCTGCTCAATAAACACACTGACCTCGAATCACATACACCCACATGGTGAACTTTCTTTGCTTGTACTCACAGCTGGCAAGAAATTTCCCCACACAATCAATGCGGCCACCAGGACTATGGACATTTGTAGTAACCTTCGCCAGCTGGGGCTGTCGAGGCAGTTTCATAAATTCAGCAAAAGACATTACAGGGATTTCTGCTCCTGTGTCAATCTTAAAATCAACTTTGGCTCCCATTACAGTAAAAGTAACTTTCCAATCTTCCTCTGAGCTTGGCCGTTCCACAACGGACCCCACAAAAGATACTTCCTGACCCTCCTGGTCACTATCCACCTGCATCTCCTTAATGTATTCAGTTGTACACACCACTTCAAAATGGCCCATTCTGTTACATTTTCTGCATCTTTTATCTCTAGCCGGACATATAACACTCTGATCATGGGCACGGTAGCACCGTGTGCATCGGGCATGTTGCGCCCATCCACTTCTAGGCCTTTCCATTATTTTAGATCTACTGCTCACACTGTGCCGTTCACGAGCAGTTTTCCTGGACTGTTGCACTTCATCCACAATACCCTCAGACCTAAGATCAGCACTCTGCTTTTTCACCAGTTCACTCTGGCGGGCCATCCTAATAGCCCCATCTAATGTTAAATCAGGCTCTAACTGCAGCTTCAGTGAGACTTCAGCATCTGCAATTCCAATAACTATTCTGTCTTTGATTTGCTCTTCTTTAGCAACACCAAACTCACAGAATTCAGCTAGTTCATACAGGCTGCGCACAAATGACTCCACAGATTCTCCCACACGCTGATTACGTTTGTGAAAACAAGCTCTCTCATGAATCACATTTCTTTTGGGCACAAAGTGGGCACTGAGTTTATCCATAACTATATCAAAGTTAAATTCTTCCCCTTCTTGGAAAGTAAAAGCATTGAACAGAGAACAGGAGCGCTAAAAAGCTGAAGGTGAAGTAACTTTAAACGTGAATATAAATACGATAAAACCAGGTATATCCTGCAAGTAAAAAAGTGCTATCAAAAACAAAATCTAAATTAATTCAAAGTGCCATTCACTAATGGTGTATATTTAGTAGAAAACGAAATACTTAATACTTCAAGTTGCCAAGTGTATCCCTTTAAATAGTGATCTTGAAAAAGCCCTGTATAGGGAGAAACGCGTTGATGAAGTCACAACTATAGTTATTCTATCTACATTCTAAGCTGGAGCTACACTTGTGAGTGTGCATTGCTGTTGGAAGTCGTTACCCTTTGTACAATAAAGAATCGGCAATTGTTAGCTGCACCGGCAGAGACTGACATTATTGGCAAGCAAGGTCGACATAATCTGACAAGGGCACTACTGCACGGAACTTTTCCGCAGAGTGAAACCAGAGCCCCTCTGTTTGAGGATTGGACAGAGCTAATTCTTCTACACATCACTCCTTCAAAGGTATCTTGCGTGTTGTTATATACTTAAGAGCAGATACTTTGGTAGCGGAAATTTAGTTACCTTCTAAAGCCGCTCCGATAAAGGACTAATCAGGAGGCCGATCCAGGACAGCGCCCATAAAGGTGACGTCACCCCGCTACGGCGGTAACTTTGATCACAGAGACTTCAGAGCACACACAGTGTGGGGGTAAGCCTGCGGTTGATCGCTAGCTGAGAGTATTTACTCTGGAAATCACTCCTGTTAACTTTCCAACTTGAACTGATATTAGTTCCACTGGTCCACATTAACGGATCTTCCTATATATATATATTTTTTATGTGGTGGCAACCTGAGTTTTATTTTTATTTTTAACGGAGACGTCCGTTAGTTTTATGCATTTATACAATTTTTAATAGAATTGTCTAATATTATTCTTTTGTGTTTTATGAAGTATATTAAATTGGCATAGCCCCTTTTTTAAATGTAAGATTTGGTCTCATTTTTCAATCATAGTACCTTAAACATATTAAGAACACTAGTGCACTATTTAAAGGGATACACTTGGCAACTTGAAGTATTAAGTATTTAATTTTCTACTAAATATACACCATTAGTGAATGGCACTTTGAATTAATTTAGATTTTGTTTTTGATAGCACTTTTTTACTTGCAGGATATACCTGGTTTTATCGTATTTATATTCACGTTTAAAGTTACTTCACCTTCAGCTTTTTAGCGCTCCTGTTCTCTGTTATTTCATATTACTAGTTTCTGGCCTATATTAGGGACCTTTAGGTCTTTCAGGAGTTTGGTGAATCACCCTGCGCTCATATTTAACCTTTATTTTTATAAAAGCATTGAACACTGGCTCCACATCTTTCCCCATAGAGTATAAAAGAGAATTAACTTGTACATCACCACTCTCCTTGTTCAGTTTGGAAGCAATCCTGAAGGGCTGAAACCGCTGATGCCATGTGGGCCAAGCTGCAGGCTGAGAGAAGTCAAAAGGCTCAGGTGGGGTAAACTTTGACATTGCAATCGATCAGGAACAGAAGCGCAGGCCAGAACTTCTGACACCATGTCATGAGATGCAGGACATATGCAGGACACAGCAATGATAGTACAACTCTATTTTATTACAGAGCACAGAAACATACATCTAGCAAGGTTGATTTCACTAACTAACTGCGACACAGACTGCCGGAACTAAGCCCCGCCCCCAACTAGTGACATCACATCCTGCTCTCATCACAGTCATATCATGACAGTGGTTTTACTCCACTTGAAGTGGGCATAGAGTTAGGTAATGTATCCAAGTTTTTCTGTGTTTCAAACATTGTGTACTTATAAAAATGGACTGAAAGTAAGTTGTTCATTCAAACCTTTTCGGGCCATGGTTTGGAGTCTGAAAATCCATTTTGTTTCCTCTTTCAACTTACATGTTCCACAGGAGTATGTGCCTCTCAGGTTATCTTTCCTTTTGTTTTTATATTTTGCAAAGTGACTTTTTACAATTTTGGCCTTAATAGTTGGTGCTCTTCGCCAAGAAACCTGTATCCTGTTTCCAATATTTTTCGTCAGATCTTCATCAGTATGTAATATGTGTATGTGTTGATTCAGGATTTCGGTAATTTCTCTATGAGATTCGTTAAATGTACTCACGAATCTCACTTTTTGATCACTTTTGTCTATAGTTTTGGGTACCAGAAGGTCAGATCTTGTGATGTGCAATGCTCTGTGATAAGCTCTCTTGAGTATCGAATTAGGATAACCTCTTTCCTTTAATCTCAGCTTTAGATCATTAGCCTGTTCTTTAAATTTCAATATTTCTGAGCAATTACGTTGTAGATGCAAAAATTCTCCATAAGGGATCGCTCTTTTGGTCATGATGTGCACTCTCAAATCTAAGGATAGAGTTTGTGGCTGTCTCTTTTCTGTGTAGATCAGTTTGGACTTTGTTGAACATATCTCGAGAGATACTTAAATCCAAGAAGGTCACTTTATCTTGACTAATCTCGTAGGTCAGTTTTAAGTTCAGGTCATTGATATTGAGTTCACTTATGAATGCTTTGAAAATATTAACATCTCCTATCCACAAAATAAAGACATTGTCAATGTACCTCAGCCACAATACAATGTATTCAGTATATTTCAGCATTCTATCTCCAAAAACTGTTTATCTCTCCCACCATCCTAAATAAAGGTTGGCGTATGTGGGGGCACATGCCGTGCCCATCGCCGTGCCTCTAATTTGAAGGTAGAATTTATAGTTGAAAATGAAAAAGTTGTGGCTGAGGACAAATTTAAGCAGGCGTAGAATGAAGTTGTTTTTATCAGTACTCTCAGATCCCTCCATTTTGAGGAAATACTCAATGGCAGTGCATCCCCACTTATGATCAATTGATGTGTAGAGGGATTCTACATCGCAAGTAGCGAAAAATGTGTTTTCGTCAAGTGTTACACCCTCAATTTTGCGCAAAACATCCATAGTGTCTCTAACATATGATGGTAATGTTAGTACAATATCTCTCAGTCTATAGTCAATATATCTTGAGGCTTGTTCGCCTAGACTCCCTATACTGGAGATGATAGGTCTCCCTGGTGGTATAAGTTTATTCTTATGAATTTTCGGGAGAAGATATAGCGTTGCTGTTTTTGGTTTGGTAATAGATAAATATTTGTATTCTTTACCATTGATTATGCCATCTCTTTTTGCATTCTCAATTATGTTTTTATATTTAAAAAATAAATCATTTGTTGGGTCCCCAAAGAGGAGTTTGTAACAGTGGGGGTCTCCTAGATGTTTTAGGGCCTCAATTATGTACATTTCTTTTGGCCAGAGGACTATATTCCCGCCCTTATCCGACGATTTAATAACCACATCTTGCCATGATTGAATGTCTTCCAATGCCCATTGTTCATTTCTGCTTAAGTTTTGCGTGTTCTTTGCAGTGAGCTTCAAAATATCTCTGCTTACAACTTTAAGGTATGTGTCAATCTGAGGGAATTGTGTAAGTAGAGGCATAAATGTTGATTTTGTTCTTATTTTAGTTAGCCAGTCATTAGTGGAAGATGGTATATCTTCATTCTCTTCAAGGAGAGATACTAAGTTCAGTATAGTAACTTCATCTAGATCCTCATCATCATGTTTACTATACATCTTGCTTAAGACCAGCTTTCTAATGAAAAGGTGTAAATCTTTAATAATTTCAAAATGGTTCAAAGTGTTAGTTGGGGAGAAAGACAGACCTCTGCTCAATACGTCTATGTGATCCCTAGTAAGTATTTTGTTGGTGAGGTTTACAATCTGGAGGTTATCAGGTTTTACCACCGTGGTCTCTTCCCCCAGTCTTCCCGGTTTACTCCATTGTTTTTGTGCCCCCATCTGGTTCTGTTTCTGAGGCTGCGATCTTGGGCGCCCCCCTCTTCTTTGTCTTTTGCTTTTGTTTTTCTGGATTCCTCGTTTTTTGAAAGAATCGCTTGTTTTTCACTTGCATTTTGAACGAGTAAAGTTCTATTAAGGGGGGATTCTTCAATGTCCTCTGCTGCTGAGGATTCAAATTCTGAAGAAACAGCTTCTTCTCTATTTATATTAGATGGGAGATAATTCCTCCTCCGTCTGGGTTTTTTTCATCCCAAGTAAAAACACATCCTTTTTCAAAATCTTTAATGTCCTTAGTTAGTTTGCTACATTTCGTTTGTATTATTTCTTTTTCTTTGGTATCCAATTCCTCCCTTAAGGTTTGTATGCAGATTTAAAGTTCTCTAATGGTTCAAATTTGTGTAGTTTGATATTCAAGTCTGAGATTTCTTTACTTAGCTCATCTACAATTTCAGTTTAGTAGTCTGATAGTATAGCTACTAATACTTCAGAACACGATATAAGGGCTTGTTCCCATCTCTTTATAACTCTCAATATGAAAATAAAATGATGGAAATAGGCGGACCCTCACACATCTTGGAATAATATGCTTTGCAAGGTAGCGATCATATATACTCATATTCCACACTGATCTCGTATGTTTCCTTAACAATTCTCCCAAAAGTTTTAAACCCCTCTCCCAGTCACTTATTTATTTGTTTTGGTTACCCTCTACACTGAAGTCAGAGAAAGTTTTATCAATATTTGCTTGGCGTACTTTTTCTCTGGTGAATTAATGGATGTCATAATTTGTTTCTTGAAAAGACTACTGAATAGTCAAAAAGTATATTTGTAAGAAAATAATAATTCCCTTATGAGGGGGAATTGCGGGTGGAAACAGATATAGGTTCTCAAAAAATCCCTTCAAGGTAATCCTATGTATCTTTGGAGGGCAGTGCCTAGATACCAATTGTAAATGTTAATAGAAACAGAAGAGGGAGAAAGTGGTATCTTTGGGGCACACTTAACATGAGACCTATCATACCATATTGTAGACAGCACCGAGGATGAAAAATTTCACTGCCCTCCAAAGATACATAGGATTACCTTGAAGGGATTTTTTGAGAACCTTTATCTGTTTCCACCCATAATTCCCCCTCAAGGGAATTATTATTTTCTTACACCCTAGACATTGTACTCTATATTTCTGTTTACCTTTGAAAAATAAGATTTGAAAATATATTGCATTTTCTTGAAAAGACTACTGAATAGTCAAAAAGTATATTTGTAAGAAAATAATAATTCCCTTATGAGGGGGAATTGCGGGTGGAAACAGATATAGGTTCTCAAAAAATCCCTTCAAGGTAATCCTATGTATCTTTGGAGGGCAGTGCCTAGATACCAATTGTAAATGTTAATAGAAACAGAAGAGGGAGAAAGTGGTATCTCTGGGGCACACTTAACATGAGACCTATCATACCATATTGTAGACAGCACCGAGGATGAAAAATTTCACTGCCCTCCAAAGATACATAGGATTACCTTGAAGGGATTTTTTGAGAACCTTTATCTGTTTCCACCCATAATTCCCCCTCAAGGGAATTATTATTTTCTTACACCCTAGACATTGTACTCTATATTTCTGTTTACCTTTGAAAAATAAGATTTGAAAATATATTGCATTTTTAAACAAATGTTACTCTGCGGAAGCTATTTTTTCACCTGGCAAAGTTGGGGAGTTGTTCCTATAAACCAATATGTAATTGAAACCTAGTATATTTCCTGCAAGTTTTTAAAGTTTGTATTTTTAATATATTTAAAGAGACTCAGCAAGTAGCTTATAAGAGTTTATTATATTACAAACAGCTATATCAATACCCTTTTAAATAAGCTGAGCACACTTTCAAACAGAACTGGGGGTTGATTTCTCCTGCTGTCTCTTGTTCAAATAGCTCTTCTATAGCCATTACTGCAGTCTTTCTCAACTCCAGTTCTCAAGTACCCTTAACAGGCCAGATTTTCATAATATATTAAAGTTAAATGAAACCCCTACAAAAATAATTTATTGATTCAGATACATTTATTTAAAAAAAAACTTTCCTATTACTATTATCTAATTTGCTTTTTTCTCTTTATATCTTTTGTAGAACAGCATAGCTAGGTAAACCCAGGAGCTGGGAACTAGGGGCTGATTGGTGGCGGCATATATATGCCTCTTGACATTGCCTTACCAATTTATTCAGCTAGCTCCCAGTAGTGCATTGCTGCTCCTTCAATAAAGGGTACCAACAGAACAAAGCAAAATTAATAATATAAATAAATTGGAAAGTTGTTTAAAATTCTATGCTCTGCCTGAATCATGAAAGAAAATGGTGGGTTTCATGTCCCTTTAGCTAGAGCATGGGTTAAATAACCAACTGATGTTTAAGAGTAAGTTCATAGTCATGGTTACTGATCAGCTGATTATTTCCCCTGTGCTGTCATTCAAATATAATGAAAATCTGGCCTTGTAGGGGAACTTGAGCACTAGAGTTGAGGAATACTTTATTACTGCAAACTTTACATTCACTATAGATGGCTGTTTCAACAAGCAAAATCAGCTATTTTAAATGAGAAAATAAAGGAGCTGTAAACAATTTAATTTACTCCAACACATACAATAGGTATTTGGGTACACATTAAAGGGGAGAAAATATTGTGCTTCAATGTCCCTTTCATTTTTGCAAAGAACTGACTCTTTGAAAATAGTTACCACAGGTTTAGTAATAATTGTAATGACATGTAAGCCACTTGCCTTCACATTCACCTTTTCACTCAAGTTCCAGTGGCATAATGTTACAAATTACTCTGAACATGAGCAAGAGGCGAATGTGTGTACATTTAACCTCCTGCTGCAAATAAGCATACACTGTAAAAATTATTCTATTGGAATTTTAATTGCACAGTACATTTTAAAGTTCCACTGCAATGCTCCTTTGAAAGACAATAATACAGGCTATTCATTATGCACTAGTAAAATGAAAGGGACAGTAGTTTACCCAAAAACTTTCTCTCCTTTAACTTGTTCCCAATGATTCATGTTACCTGCTGGAGTGTATTAAATTGTTTACAAATAATTCCTTGACCTTTATATTGGCATTTGAAATAGCTGATTTAGCATGTAGTATTCCTATCTATACTGAAAGTTTCTATACCTAGATATAGGCTATTGAAAAACTATGTAAACACAGCCAGCAGAAGAAATTACACTCATGGGGCGCAATCCCATAAACGGCGCAGGTTTCGGCTCAAGCGTGGGAACCTGCGCCGCCCGTAATTTCACCTCGCACATCTGGGTATTGCATATACCCCGCTGTTAGTTCCTAAAGTGCTGTAAGCCTGATAAACTAGCGATGTCCAGAAATGAGCGTAACTACAAATTTCTGGAGTCGCCAGTGACTTACGGCACTTTAGAAACTGCCGGCGCCTAAGAAAAGTAAAGATAATTTTAAATCTCCCATAACAGTCTAACCTGCCTCCCAAATATAGCCCGACATGTAAAACCCCTATATCCGCATTCCCCCCTCTCACTACTAATAATAAATGTATTAACCCCTAGACCGACAACCCCCACAACGCAATAAGCCTAATTATTAACCCCTAAACCGCCATATCCCACAACGCAATTAACCTATTTAAGTATTAACCCCTAAACCGCCATAGCCCACATAGACTACTAAATGTATTAACTCCTAATCTGCCGCTGCCAACGTCGCCACCACTATAATAAAGTTATTAACCCCTAAACCTAAGTCTAACCCTAACCCTAACACCCCCCTAACTTAAATATTATTTAAATATATCTAAATAATATTACTATTATTAACTAAATTATTCCTATTTAAAACTAAATACTTACCTATAAAATAAACCCTAAGATAGCTACAATATAATTAATAATTACATTGTAGCTATTTTAGGATTTATTTTTATTTTACAGGCAAGTTTGTATTTATTTTAACTAGGTACAATAGCTATTAAATAGTTAATAACTATTTAATAGCTACCTAGTTAAAATAATTACAAATTTACCTGTAAAATAAAACCTAACCTAAGTTACAATTACACCTAACACTATCATTAAATTAATTAAATAAATTAACTACAATAACCTAAAATTAAATACAATTAAATAAAATAAACTATAGTACAAAATAAAACAAACACTAAATTACAGAAAATAAAAAAATTACAAGAAGTTTAAACTAATTACACCTAATCTAAGCCCCCTAATAAAATAAAAAAGCCCCCCAAAATAATAAAATTCCCTACCCTATACTAAATTAGAAATAGCCCTTAAAAGGGCTTTTTGCGGGGCATTGCCCCAAAGTAATCAGCTCTTTTATCTGTAAAAAAAAAGAAATACCCCCCCAACATTAAAACCCACCACCCACACCCAACCTTACTCTAAAACCCACCCAATCCACCCTTAAAAAACCAAACACTACCCCATTGAAGATCACCTCCTCCAGCCAGGCTGAAGTCTTCATCCAATCCAGGCAGAAGAGGTCCTCCATCAGGCAGAAGTCTTCATCCAAGCAGCATTTTCTATCTTCTTCCATCCGACGAGGAGCGGCTCCATCTTGAAGACATCCGACGCGGAGCAGCCTTCCTGGCCGACGGACTAACGACGAATGAAGGTTCCTTTAAATGACATCATCCAAGATGGCGTCCCTTGAATTCCGATTGGCTGATAGGATTCTATCAGCCAATCGGAATTAAGGTAGGAAAAATCCTATTGGCTCATGCAATCAGCCAATCGGATTGACCTTGCATTCTATTGGCTGTTCCAATCAGCCAATAGAATGCAAGCTCAATCCTATTGGCTGATGCACTCAGCCAATCAGATTGAAGTTCAATCCGATTGGCTGATCCAATCAGCCAATAGGATTGAGCTTGCATTCTATTGGCTGATTGCATTCTATTGGCTGATGACGTCATTTAAAGGAACCTTCATTTGTCGTTAGTCCGTCGGCCAGGAAGGATGCTCCGCGTCGGATGTCTTCAAGATGGAGCCGCTCCTCGTCGGATGGAAGAAGAAAAAAGATGCCGCTTGGATGAAGACTTCTGCCTGATAGAGGATCTCTTATGCCCGGATCGGATGAAGACTTCTGCCCGGCTGGAGGACCATTTGTGCCCGGATCTGATGAAGACTTCTGCCCGGCTGGGTGAAGACGGCTCAAGGTAGGGTGATCTTCAATGGGGTAGTGTTAGGTTTTTTTAAGGGGGGATTGGGTGGGTTTTAGAGTAAGGTTGGATGTGGGTAGTGGGTTTTAATGTTGGGGGGGTGTATTTCTTTTTTTACAGGTAAAAGAGATGATTACTTTGGGGCAATGCCCCGCAAAAAGCCCTTTTAAGGGCTGTTTGTAATTTAGTATAGGGTAGGGAATTTTATTATTTTAGGGGGCTTTTTTACTTTAGGTGGCTCGGATTAGGTGTAATTAGTTTAAACTTCTTGTAATTTTTAATTTTCTGTAATTTAGTGTTTGTTTTTTTGTACTATAGTTTATTTTATTTAATTGTATTTAATTTTAGGTAATTGTAGTTAATTTATTTAATTAATTTAATGATAGTGTAGTGTTAGGTGTAATTGTAACTTAGGTTAGGTTTTATTTTACAGGTAAATTTGAAATTATTTTAACTAGGTAGCTATTAAATAGTTATTAACTATTTAATAGCTATTGTACCTAGTTAAAATAAATACAAACTTGCCTGTAAAATAAAAATAAATCCTAAAATAGCTACAATGTAATTATTAATTATATTGTAGCTATCTTAGGGTTTATTTTATAGGTAAGAATTTAGTTTTAAATAGGAATAATTAAGTTAATAATATTTATTTTATTTAGATTTATTTAAATAATATTTAAGTTAGGGGGGTGTTAGGGTTAGGGTTAGACTTAGGTTTAGGGGTTAATAACTTTATTATAGTGGCGGCGACGTTGGCGGTGGCAGATTAGGGGTTAATACATTTAATAGGCTATGTGGGCTATGGCGGTTTAGGGGTTAATACTAGAATAGGTTAATTGCGGTGTGGGCTATGGCGGTTTAGGGGTTAATACAGTTTATTAGTTATTGCGGTGGGGGACTGCGGTTGACAGGTAGATAGACATTGCGCATGCGTTAGGTGTTAGTTTATTTTTGAAGGCATTTTCGGGAGTTACGGTGCTCCCATAGTCAGCGCAAGGCCTGCTATGGCTGCCTTTTATGGCGAGGGGAAAATGGAGTAAGATTTCTCCATTTTCGCCACGTAAGGCCTTGCGCTGGATATTGGATACCAATTTATGACGCTGTCCCATGTTAGCCTATGGGAGTACAAATTGGGAGCAACGGGTGAAATATTCGGCAGTAACTTGTATGCTACGCGGTATATGTAATACCAAAATCGCACAAAATCTGGCATCGCCGGCTCTTTATGTAATGAAGGCCCTGGTGGGAGGTCTGAAAGGTTCATTTTCAATTGTTCTTTCTAAGCATTGTACAGAGACAGAGATAAGAAAGGGTCACATTTGAGTAATAAGATAATGAGATCTGAACTGTCTGCAAGCTTAGACTATTTTGATAGACTGTGGTTTCAAAGTGCAAATCCAGCTATTTATTATACATGAGAAATTTCTCAAACATTTTATACGCAGCAGCTGGTATAACAAGTTATGGTTAACACATTCAGGGAAAAACAATCTTACAGTGAACTGTCCCTTTAAATACTTAAAAAAAAAATATCATATCATTTGGTACTCTTGGGGCAATTTAAAGGGACATGAAACCGGAAAATAATTATTTTAGCTTTGAGCAGTTTGAATGAACTAGTATAAATGTGCAATTACAATCATTTTTCTATTTAGTGTCCTTTATTTAATATTTTGTTTAAAAATTCTCATTGTATGAGTCCTATCACTAAGAGCTACCTGGGCAGTGTGCATAAACGGTCCCTGCACAAGTGCACTTTGATACCAGTGATGTAGTTGCTGACATTTGAGAGCTAGCACCCACCTGGTAGAAGAGTAAGATACAGCTACATTAGCAGGGCCGGATTTATAATCAGGCAGAGATAGTAGGCACATGCCTACAGGTGCCCTCCATAGAGGGGTACCTGTCTCTGCCTATTATAAATACCAGTCAGCTAAAAATTACCTTCCTTAAACCACCATAGTGAGAGCTGCTAGCTCCCGTTCAGCTAAAGGACATCTGATGTCAAAGCTAGCTGCTTCCTGCATGTTCTATCATTTGTTAGCAACAGTCATGGGCCTACTCTGACATCATAGGTGACTTGCAATGTGGGGGCTTCATGTAGCTAACTATAAGATCATTATTATTTATAATTAATAATATAATATAAAATAATTTATGTTCTAATAGGCTCTGCGCCATATTATTGATGCTATTATATGTTAAAAGTAAGATATGATTTTTTTTAAGCCCCCAAATAGAAGTCTGTAACTGTAAGCACAGCTGTGTTTCTAGTTGGTGATATGTCTGTATAATTTATTATATAAAAATAATTTATGTGCTAACAGGGTCTGTGCCATATTATTAATGCTATTACATGTTAAATAATTTAATATATTTTTTTTTAGCCCCCACAAATAGAAGTATGTAACTATAAGCACAGCTGTGTTCCTAGTTGGTAATGTGTCCGTATAATTTAAATATATCTGCATTCATAAACTAAATACAGCATTTACATTGCACCTTCTCATACCCTTCTCCTGATGAAAGAATGGGGCCTGTGGAGGTGCTGTTATTTTACTGCCATCGGTCATCTGAGTTAAGGTTGCCGGCACAGCGGAGAACTGGGAGCGCAGGGGTGCTTCAGATTTTGGTGAATACAGGCACCTGAGCTGTAAATCCGGCCCTGTACAGCATTGTTTCTCAACCACAGTCCTCAAGTACGCCCAACAGGCCAGGATTTCATTATAGCTGAACCAGAGCACAGGGGAAATAATCAGCTGATGGGTGACAGCAGTTTATTAACCATGGTGTTACTGATCAGCTGCTTACTTCACCTGTGCACTGGTTTATCTATAATGAAAACCTAGTCTGTTGGGGGTTCTTGAGGGCCGCTGTTGAGAAACACTGCTGTGTACAGTACATGCCTTCACTGAGCGCACGTATTATGTCTTTTTGCGCTTGCTCTCCACAGCTATCATGCTTTTCTTCAAGAAAGATGCCCAAAAGTGTGCAAGCATTACACTACATTCCTAACTGTACAAGCTTGGGGTGCATGGTTGGAGTTGATATATACATAGATTATGCATTTTGATGAGACAAATAATAAGTGGAAGTGGCACAGATTAGTAGAAGGGCAGTTTTAGATACAGTTAAGAATGTGACTGTTATAAATATTTTGTAGTACAAAGGGACTCTGTTTCCAACCAACAGTAAGTGCAAGAGACACAAGACTTGGAACCTGCAGACCTGAGCACAGGAAACACAGGACTTGGAACCTGCATAGCTGAGCCCAGGAGACACAAGACTTGGAATCTACAGAGTTGATCACAGGAGACACAAGACTTGGAATCTACAGAGTTGAGCACATGAGACACAATACTTGGAATCTGCAAAGCTGAGCACAGGAAACACAGGACTTGGAACCTGCTGAGTTGAGCACAGGAGACACAGGACTTGGAATCTGCAGAGCTGAGCACAGGAAACACAAGACGTGGGACCTGCAGAGCTGAGCACAGGAAACACAGGGCTTGGAATCTGCAGAGCTGAGCACAGGAGACACAAGACTTGGAATCTGCAGAGCTGAGCACAGGAAACACAGGTCTTGGAACCTGCTGAGTTGAGCACAGGAAACACAGGACTTGGAATCTGCAGAGATGAGAACAGGAAACACAAGACTTGGAATCTGCAGAGCTGAGCACAGGAAACACAGGTCTTGGAGCCTGCATAGTTGAGCACAGGAGAAGAAAAGATCCCCCAGTTGCTAGCATAATAAAAAATACCTTTTTCTCTTGTTAAGTGTATCCAGTCAACGGATCATCCATTACTTATGGAATATATTCTCAATATAATTCAACAATGCAGGGTCCCACAAATAAAAGCGACGTTTCGGGCTGACACTCAGCCCTTATTCATTCTTAAACAAACATTACTGACACAGTGCCTTAAATAGAGCATTTGAAAATTAGAGCGCCAAAATGTGGCAAAACATTGTGCACGGTTGAACGAATTGTATCAAACAAAGTCTTAAAAAATAAACGCCTTGAACAAATGGCTAATAAATTTGTACAAAGAAGGTATCCTACAAAATTAGTTATGGATGAAATTAAGGTAATAAAGGACAGCACTGCATGCACTAGGATTAAGGACAATACTAAAAGTGATGAGAAGCAGAACAAATGAGTATTTGTGTCACAATAAAATACAAGGAGTCACCAAGTGAATAGAATAATTAAAAAGCACTGGCACATTTTACAAGCATGTCACCCTGAGATTAGGGCATTCCATGATCCATCAATGCCAGCATACAAAAGGGGTCCAAACATTAAAGTGAAGGTACACTTTGATGAATGAAAGCCCGTTTTTTAAAAATACTATTAAAAACTGGGGCACTTTCATTCATCAAAATTTAGAAAGCAGCCGTTTTGTTTAAAAATGTACCTTTCTTCTCTTCACAGCCATAGCAGCTTCCCCCACCCGGAGATCCTCTCTTCACACATCAGCAATGACTAATACGGCCTCCTCTAAAAACGGCTTTCCCCCCAGGAGAATCATTTCCTGAGGCCATGCCGTGATTGAAGAACGCGGATTAGTCATTGCTGACGTGTGAAGAGAGGATCTCCGGGCGGGAGAAGCATCTCCGGCTGTGAAGAGGAGAGAGGTAAGTTTTTAAACAAAATGGCTGCTTTCTAAACTTTGATAAATGAAAGTGCCCCTGTTATTTATAGTATTTTTAAAAATCGGGCTTTCATTCATCAAAGTTTACCTTCACTTTAAAGACAAGCTCGTTAAAGCAGATGTAGGTTGAATGAAAAGATTGAAGCAGAGTTTTATTGGTGAATCCAAGATGGGGTGTTTTCCCTGCCTTTCCTGTTGTAACTGCAACTCTATGATCAAAGGTTCATATGTATGTCATCCCTATACGGGTAACAAATACAGCATTAAAAGTTACTTAACCTGCAGATCAAGATTTGTAGTGTACATTGTGAAATGTCCGTGCTCTCCTTTTTACATCGTTCAATGACCAGGGAAGTCAGAGACAGAATCACTGAACATAAATCCAATATTAGATGTAACAACACAGAGGCACCAGTATCATCTCACCTTTTTACAGGCAGGACATAGCATTAGTCAATTGCGCTTTTATATCCTAGAACAAGTTCAGACACCCAGACAGGGTGGCAATAGGGAAACTATTCCCAGCAAAAGAGAAACATATTGGATAAATTAGTTTGATACCAATGACTCCTAAAGGTCTGAATCTTGAGTGCGATTCTACAGTATTCTGGTAGCCAATAATTCTATTTAAGTATATTAAAGCTTCTACCTTTGTTTGATGTTTTCTATAATCATATGATATATAACTGTTTATAATTACAGTTACTCTTCAGATATCCTTAAGTTTTTAAACTATGTTACTGATGTTAAATTTTGTTCTGTATATTGTTTACATTTTTAATATTTTTTATTTTCTTTAAATGAATTATGTAATAGAACATATATAATATGATATATTTTCACTAGTTTATATTTTTCTACACATGAGTATCAACCTGAAACATTGCTTTTATTTATGGGACCCTGCATTGTTAAATAAAGGTCTTTTTATTACGCTAGCAGCTGGAGGATCTTCTCTTCTTTGAAATACTTTGGGCATGGTAAGCTCACTCCGTGGACTGCTTAATTGAGGTTTGCTGTTTCCTCATATCCACATTTGAGCACAGGAGACACAGGACTTGGAACCTGAAAAACTGAGCACAGGAAACACAGGACTTGGAATCTGCAGAGCTAAGCACAGGAGACACAAGACTTGGAATCTGCAGAGTTGAACACAGGAAACACAGGAATTGGAACCTGCAGAGCTGAGCACAGGAGACAAAGGACTTGAGAGTGTCCACAATCGGCAAGGACTGGAGGAATGCCCACATTGGGGCCAAGGACTGGAGGAATGCCCACACTGGGGCCTAGGACTAGATACACAGGATTCACAAGCTGAAGAGAGGTCAGACAGGCCAAGGTCAGGTACTACACTGGCAGACAAAATCCAATATGAATTACAAGAGTGAAGTACAGAACAAGTAAGGGGTCAGGGTACCAGGAACCAGTCTGATCATACAACAAACACTAGGATTAACCAAAAGAATGGTCAGAAGACTTTTAAGGTTCAGGAGCCAGAAAATCACCAATTCAGCAGATTGCAGGTTAAAGGTCAGAGGCACAAACACATGGATCAACCACAATGTCTGGGTAGGGAATGACCTGAAAGGCAGCCTTAAATAGTCCTAGACTGATTAGCTAAGTGCCTACAGGTGGTGGAGCCAGAGAGCAAGCTCATGCAGGCAGAAGGACTGGGCCAAAACCCTCCAGTGGCTTAGAGGGGAAAGCCACAAACGGCAGAACAAGGAGACCCAGGATCAATCCCGAGCATGTACATTACTCTTTTATATCCCATAGCAGCATTCGTTTTGTACTGCTTAACAGTAATTTTGTATATGTGTAAAATATATCAAAGTCTATAATTTTATGAACTGGCAAATATCAAAAAGCATGTTAGCAACAATTTGGGATCTGAGGTACCTACTCCGTTTTCCTATTAAAATTACTTGAAGCACATGTTTTTTATCATGATACAGACAGAGTATTTACTTTAAAAAAAAAAAAATTACATTTCCATTTTACTTATTTTATCAAAATCATGTTAACTTAGTTCTTTTGATATCATTAGTTGATAAGCAGGTAGATAGGCTCAGGGACTTTAGTTTCTGTAGAACTATACGGGAGTAGTTATACTCTTTTAAGCTCTGAAGACAGCAGTGACAGCACAATGTATAAACATTGTTAAAAGCATTGTTGCACTGCCATATAGTTTTCCAGGCATGCACTCTTGAGCCTACCGAACAAAGTAGATCAAAAGAACAAAATAATTGTGTTAAAAGAAGTAAAGTGCAAATGTTTTTTTTGTTTCTTTGTTTGTTTTTAAATGGTTCTCTCTGTCTGAATTCTAAAATTAAGCTTTTGGGTTTCATGTCCCTTTTTCTAGATTCTGCTTATTTAAACAATTTAAAGTTTAGGCCCTTATAAATATCTTTTAACCCTAAGCACTTTCCCACCTGGGTGCTAAGATTTTTTAATGTTTTTTTTATATATATATTTTGAACAATTTCTTTTTAAACTTTTATTTTTATTTTTTCAGACCCCCAAGACTTACACTGTGGGAAAAGTTAGGTGATTACCTTTCCAATGGTGGTCTTGGGGGTCTGTAGCTGCTTAGATGCCTGAGATACAGGCTTCTAAGCAGCATGCCACCTGCTCCTATACTTAACATTGTTAAGTATAAATAAAGTTGCGCGGTGACGTCATCACGTTATTGCGCGTGATGTCACCATGCAAAATGGGAAAACCCGACGATGCCTGTCACTCTACAGGCATGATCAGCGGGGTAGGAGCGGGTGGGAGCCCCCAGATCTCCCTCAAGGTGGGAGAGTGCTAGCGACGGCTCTGAGCCGTCGTTAGCACCAGAGTGGGAAACTCTGCGACGGCTCAGAGCCATTGTTAGCACTCAAGGGGTTAAAATTAGGTCCCTATGCATTATTGAGATACTCCCACCCAATTTTAAAGGGTTTGCAACATGCATCATGTAGTTATGGCAAAGTAAATAAACATAAACACAGAAAAAATATGTCTCATCATTCAAAAGTCTATGGATGTATAAGAAGATTCAGATAATTAGCATGCATAGTGGTGTTGGTATGCATAGTGTTAAGCAATTCAATCTCAAATAAAGCATGCCTCAGAACACTAATTAAAACAATGCTGACTCAGAGAGAAGATCATTTAAGCAAATGATCTTGATAAGTACTCTAATATACTCAAATCACCTGTCTGGTATGTGTCACTTGTCTGCAATGTTTTAATTACTATCTATTTTTTACCATTAAATGTGTGGTTTTTAGTCTCACTCAGGTCTTTCAAGGACTGCACATGTTTTAGGGTAAAAAAAATCAGATGGTAAAATTGTTTTTCAGTTTGGAAGCAGAATCATTCAGACGTGCCATTGCTATTATACCTACTTATGTGTGCCAGGGAGATTTGTAGAAACTGCCAGCATTTACTGAGCTTGTTTTAAAGAACAAAGTGTAGTTATCTTGTATATTTTTGTATGTATTTGTGGAGGTGTCTAATTTATCTGTGTTTAATGTTGAATATTTAAAATGATTAAAGGAATAGTCTAGTCAAAATTAAACTTTCATGATTCAGATAGAGCAAGCAATTATAAGCGACTTTCTAATTTGCTCTAATTTATTTTAGCAATGTTTCTGCATTCTCGTGTTATCTTTATTTGAAAAAGCATGAATGTAGGAGCTTGCCCATTTTTTGGTTCAGCACCTGGATAGCGCTTTCTGATTGGTGTCTAAATGTAGCCACCAATCAGCAAGCGCTACCCAGGTGCTGAGCCCAAAATGGGCCGGCTTACATTCAAATAAAGATACTAAGAAAAAGAAGAAAAAATTATAATAGGAGTAAATTAGAAAGTTGCTTCAAATTGTCTGCTCTATCTGAATCATGAAAGTTTAATTATGACAAGACTATTCCTTTAAATATAGTTAGATGCTCCTAATTTGCAACTATATTAAATGTAGCAATCTGCCTCTTGTCATTGGCTCACTTGATGTGTTCAGCTATCTCCCATACTGCTACACCTTCAACAAAGGAGAACAAAAGACTGAAGCAAATCTGATCGTAGAATTGGAAAGTTGTTTAAAATTGTGTGCTCTATCGGCATAATGAAATAAATAATTTGAGCTTCATTTCGATTTAATTTTTTGCATTAACACTCTTGTTTGCCATAGAAATTTATATTGGTGTGCAAAAATGAAGTGTGTGTAATGCAGTGGTGTATTTAGGTTTTGTGCTGCCCTAGGCATTGGGACTTATTTTGTGCCCTGAACCCCCAGCCCAAGCAATTTTAGTTAATATTTTCAATATCCAGAGGCCAAGGACACAAGAGTCATGCAACCTTCCTAGACTTTATATGATCATTGATTTGTACAACAAATGAATAGATAACATAATGGGGATATGTTATTACACATTATGGACACAATTTAACAAATAGCAAGTTACAAGGTTCCCAACCAGCAGGGCTGGTGCAATAATAGGGCAGACTAGGTAATCACCTAAGGTGACCCTCAGGTGTAAAATTGGTTCATGGCATATTTTTTTTAATGTGCTGCATAACTTGGGCTGTATAGAAAGTGCCATATGTGGTGGCATAATGGCTAGAATGGGAGGGGACTTCACTGAAACATAGGGGGGCAGAGAGCGCAGGTTAGCCAGAACAGCTAGAAGCATCTGGCTGCAATATCCCACTGCACCGCCCCTTCGCTCTTTGCAAAACTTTAGTAGCCTCCATAAAAGTTGGTTGAGCTGGTGACAGCAGCATTGCTCTCCTGTAGCAGAAACATTCTGGGCAAATCAGATGTTAGGAATGGCTGCCAAGCTATATAAATCTTTTGATTAATAGATACACATATGTAAAATATAAAATATATTTGAAATACATCATGATTACAAAGTATATATATTGAATAGAAATATAACTGGTTCAATATATTAAATAAAAATATAATTGTTTTAATGTATCAACTTTTAATTTGCAAGCAAATAATGATTACCTTGTCTAACCCCTTAATGACCACAGCACTTTTCCATTTTCTGACCATTTGGGACCAAGGCTATTTTTACATTTTTGCGGTGTTTGTGTTTAGTTGTAATTTTCCTCTTACTCATTTACTGTACCCACACATATTATATACTTTTCTTCTGTTAAGTGTGATCAGTCCACGGGTCATCATTACTTCTGGGATATTAACTCCTCCCCAACAGGAAGTGCAAGAGGATTCACCCAGCAGAGCTGCATATAGCTCCTCCCCTCTACGTCACTCCCAGTCATTCTCTTGCACCCAACGACTAGATAGGAGGTGTGAGAGGGCTATGGTGATTATACTTAGTTTTATATCTTCAATCAAAAGTTTGTTATTTTAAAATAGCACCGGAGTGTGTTATTACCTCTCTGGCAGAGTTTGAAGAAGAATCTACCAGAGTTTTTGCTATGATTTTAGCCGGAGTAGTTAAGATCATATTGCTGTTTCTCGGCCATCTGAGGAGAGGTAATCTTCAGATCAGGGGACAGCGGGCAGTTGAATCTGCATAGAGGTATGTAGCAGCTTTTATTTTCTGACAATGGAATTGATGAGAAAATCCTGCCATACCGATATAATGTCATGTATGTATACTTTACACTTCAGAGAATTACACTGTAAGAAGTACATAAAGCTGTTTAATAACTAGAAATTATGTTTAACGTTTTTGCTGGAATGTAAAATCGTTTTCATTTGCTGAGGTACTGAGTGAATAAATGTTTGGGCACCATTTTTCCACTTGGCAGTTGCTTAAATCTGTTTTTTTCTGTCAGTTTCTGTTCTCCCTCACTGCTGTGTGTGAGGGGGAGGGGCGGTTTTGGCGCCTTTTCTATGCATCAGTTTTTTCAGTCAGCAGCTCATTGTATTTCCTGCATGATCCGGTTCATCTCTACAGAACTCAGGGGTCTTCAAACTTATTTTGAGGGAGGTAATTTCTCTTTGACTGTGATAAAAAAACGTTTATTCTGTAATTGTTTCCTGCTTTCAGAATTTGTTATCTTTGCTATTGGGATAAACCTTTGCTAAAGTTGTGTTGTTTACAAGGATTGAGGCTATAACTGTTTCAATTTATTAATTTTCAACTGTCATAGATTTTCTGTGCTTCTTAAAGGCACAGTACGTTTTTAATTGAATTGTATTCCAAGTTGCAAGTTTATTTGCTAGTGTGTTAAACATGTCTGATTCAGAGGATGATACCTGTGTCATTTGTTGCAATGCCAAAGTGGAGCCCAATAGAAATTTATGTACTAACTGTATTGATGCTACTTTAAATAAAAGTCAATCTGTACAAATTGAACAAATTTCACCGAACAACGAGGGGAGAGTTATGCCGACTAACTCGCCTCACGTGCCAGTACCTGCATCTCCCGCTCGGGAGGTGCGTGATATTGTAGCGCCGAGTACATCTGGCCGGCCATTACAAATCACATTACAGGATATGGCTTCTGTTATGACTGAAGTTTTGGCTAAATTACCTGAACTAAGGGGTAAGCGTGATCACTCTGGGGTGAGAACAGAGTGCGCTGATAATATTAGGGCCATGTCAGATACTGCGTCACAGGTTGCAGAACATGAGGACGGAGAACTTCATTCTGTGGGTGACGGTTCTGATCCAAACAGACTGGATTCAGATATTTCAAATTTTAAATTTAAACTGGAAAACCTCCGTGTATTACTAGGGGAGGTGTTAGCGGCTCTGAATGATTGTAACACAGTTGCAATACCAGAGAAAATGTGTAGGTTGGATAAATATTTTGCGGTACCGACGAGTACTGAGGTTTTTCCTATACCTAAGAGAATTACTGAAATTGTTTCTAAGGAGTGGGATAGACCCGGTGTGCCGTTCTCACCCCCTCCGATATTTAGAAAAATGTTTCCAATAGACGCCACCACACGGGACTTATGGCAAACGGTCCCTAAGGTAGAGGGAGCAGTTTCTACTTTAGCTAAGCGTACCACTATCCCGGTGGAGGATAGCTGTGCCTTTTCAGATCCAATGGATAAAAAATTAGAGGGTTACCTTAAGAAAATGTTTGTTCAACAAGGTTTTATATTGCAACCCCTTGCATGCATTGCGCCGATCACGGCTGCAGCGTCGTTCTGGATTGAGTCTCTGGAAGAGAACATTAGTTCAGCTACTCTGGACGACATTACGGACAGGCTTAGAGTCCTTAAACTAGCTAATTCATTCATTTCGGAGGCCGTAGTACATCTAACTAAACTTACGGCGAAGAATTCAGGATTCGCCATTCAGGCACGCAGGGCGCTGTGGCTAAAATCCTGGTCAGCTGATGTTACTTCTAAGTCTAAATTGCTTAATATACCTTTCAAAGGGCAGACCTTATTCGGGCCCGGGTTGAAAGAGATTATCGCTGACATTACAGGAGGTAAAGGCCATGCCCTGCCTCAGGACAAAGCCAAAACTAAGACTAGACAGTCTAATTTTCGTTCCTTTCGTAATTTCAAAGCAGGAGCAGCATCAACTTCCTCTGCACCAAAACAGGAAGGAGCTGTTGCTCGCTACAGACAAGGCTGGAAACCTAACCAGTCCTGGAACAAGGGCAAGCAGACTAGGAAACCTACTGCTGCCCCTAAAACGTCATGAATTGAGGGCCCCCGATCCGGGATCGGATCTAGTGGGGGGCAGGCTTTCTCTCTTCGCCCAGGCTTGGGCAAGAGATGTCCAGGATCCCTGGGCGCTAGAAATAATATCTCAGGGATACCTTCTGGACTTCAAATCCTCTCCTCCAAGAGAGAGATTTCATCTGTCAAAGTTGTCAACAATCCAGACAAAGAAAGAGGCGTTTCTACGCTGCGTACAAGAGCTCTTGTTAATGGGAGTAATCCACCCAGTTCCACGATCGGAACAGGGACAGGGGTTTTACTCAAATCTGTTTGTGGTTCCCAAAAAAGAGGGAACTTTCAGACCAATCCTGGACTTAAAGATCCTAAACAAATTTCTAAGAGTTCCATCGTTCAAGATGGAAACTATTCGAACAATTTTGCCCATGATCCAAGAGGGTCAGTACATGACCACAGTGGATTTAAAGGATGCTTACCTTCACATACCGATTCACAGAAATCATTACCGGTATCTAAGGTTTGCCTTTCTAGACAGGCATTACCAATTTGTAGCTCTTCCATTCGGATTGGCTACGGCTCCAAGAATCTTCACAAAGGTTCTGGGCACTCTTCTGGCGGTACTAAGACCGCGAGGAATTTCAGTAGCTCCGTACCTAGACGACATACTGATACAAGCTTCAAGCTTTCAAACTGCCAAATCTCATACAGAGTTAGTACTGGCATTTCTAAGGTCACATGGATGGAAGGTGAACGAAAAGAAAAGTTCACTCGTTCCACTCACAAGAGTTCCCTTCCTGGGGACTCTTATAGATTCTGTAAAAATGAAGATTTACCTGACAGAGGACAGGTTAACAAGACTTCAAAGTGCTTGCCGCACCCTTCATTCCATTCAACACCCGTCAGTGGCTCAATGCATGGAGGTAATTGGCTTAATGGTAGCGGCAATGGACATAGTACCCTTTGCTCGCCTACACCTCAGACCACTGCAACTGTGCATGCTAAGTCAGTGGAATGGGGATTACTCAGACTTATCCCCTTCTCTGAATCTGGATCAAGAGACCAGAAATTCTCTTCTTTGGTGGCTTTCTCGGCCACATCTGTCCAGGGGGATGCCATTCAGCAGACCAGACTGGACAATTGTAACAACAGACGCCAGCCTTCTAGGTTGGGGTGCCGTCTGGAATTCTCTGAAAGCTCAGGGACAATGGAGTCAGGAGGAGAGTCTCCTGCTAATAAACATTCTGGAATTGAGAGCAGTTCTCAATGCCCTCCTGGCTTGGCCCCAGTTGACAACGCGGGGTTTCATCAGGTTTCAGTCGGACAACATCACGACTGTAGCTTACATCAACCATCAGGGAGGGACACGAAGCTCCCTAGCTATGATGGAAGTATCAAAGATAATTCGCTGGGCAGAGTCTCACTCTTGCCACCTGTCAGCAATCCACATCCCGGGAGTGGAGAACTGGGAGGCGGATTTCTTAAGTCGTCAGACTTTTCATCCAGGGGAGTGGGAACTTCATCCGGAGGTCTTTGCCCAAATACTTCGACGTTGGGGCAAACCGGAGATAGATCTCATGGCGTCTCGACAGAACGCCAAGCTTCCTCGTTACGGGTCCAGATCCAGGGATCCAGAAGCAGTCCTGATAGATGCCCTGACAGCACCTTGGGACTTCAGGATGGCTTACGTGTTTCCACCCTTCCCGATGCTTCCTCGATTGATTACCAGAATCAAACAAGAGAGAGCATCAGTGATTCTAATAGCACCTGCGTGGCCACGCAGGACTTGGTATGCAGATCTGGTGGACATGTCATCCTGTCCACCTTGGTCTCTACCTCTGAAACAGGACCTTCTGATTCAGGGTCCCTTCAAACATCAAAGTCTAACTTCTCTGAAGCTGACTGCTTGGAAATTGAACGCTTGATTTTATCAAGACGTGGGTTTTCTGAGTCAGTTATTGATACCTTAATACAGGCTAGGAAACCTGTTACCAGAAAGATTTACCATAAGATATGGCGTAAATACCTATATTGGTGTGAATCCAAAGGTTACTCTTGGAGTAAGGTTAGGATTCCTAGGATATTGTCTTTTCTACAAGAAGGTTTAGAAAAGGGTTTATCCGCTAGTTCATTAAAGGGACAGATCTCAGCTCTGTCCATTCTGTTACACAAACGTCTGTCAGAAATTCCTGACGTCCAGGCTTTTTGTCAGGCTTTGGCCAGGATTAAGCCTGTGTTTAAAACGGTTGCTCCACCATGGAGTTTAAACCTTGTTCTTAATGTTTTACAGGGCGTTCCATTTGAACCCCTTCATTCCATTGATATAAAGTTGTTATCTTGGAAAGTTCTATTTTTAATGGCTATTTCCTCGGCTCGAAGAGTCTCTGAGTTATCAGCCTTACATTGTGATTCTCCTTATTTGATTTTTCATTCGGATAAGGTAGTTCTGCGTACTAAACCTGGGTTCTTACCTAAGGTAGTTACTAACAGGAATATCAATCAAGAGATTGTTGTTCCTTCTTTATGCCCAAATCCTTCTTCGAAGAAGGAACGTCTACTGCACAACCTGGATGTAGTCCGTGCTCTAAAATTTTACTTACAGGCAACTAAGGAATTTCGACAAACGTCTTCTCTGTTTGTCGTTTACTCTGGGCAGAGGAGAGGTCAAAAAGCTTCTGCTACCTCTCTTTCTTTTTGGCTTCGTAGCATAATTCGTTTAGCTTATGAGACTGCTGGACAGCAGCCTCCTGAAAGGATTACAGCTCATTCCACTAGAGCTGTGGCTTCTACTTGGGCCTTTAAGAATGAGGCCTCTGTTGAACAGATTTGCAAGGCTGCAACTTGGTCTTCGCTTCATACTTTTTCCAAATTTTACAAATTTGACACTTTTGCTTCATCGGAGGCTATTTTTGGGAGAAAGGTTCTTCAGGCAGTGGTTCCTTCTGTATAAAGAGCCTGCCTATCCCTCCCGTCATCCGTGTACTTTTGCTTTGGTATAGGTATCCCAGAAGTAATGATGACCCGTGGACTGATCACACTTAACAGAAGAAAACATAATTTATGCTTACCTGATAAATTCCTTTCTTCTGTAGTGTGATCAGTCCACGGCCCGCCCTGTTTTAAGGCAGGTAATATTTTTTAATTTATACTCCAGTCACCACTTCACCCTTGGCTTTTCCTTTCTCGTTGGTCCTTGGTCGAATGACTGGGAGTGACGTAGAGGGGAGGAGCTATATGCAGCTCTGCTGGGTGAATCCTCTTGCACTTCCTGTTGGGGAGGAGTTAATATCCCAGAAGTAATGATGACCCGTGGACTGATCACACTACAGAAGAAAGGAATTTATCAGGTAAGCATAAATTATGTTTTTCTCCAACATTGGTGTGTCCGGTCCACGGCGTCATCCTTACTTGTGGGAATATCTCTTCCCCAACAGGAAATGGCAAAGAGTCCCAGCAAAGCTGGCCATATAGTCCCTCCTAGGCTCCGCCCACCCCAGTCATTCTCTTTGCCGTTGCACAGGCAACATCTCCACGGAGATGGTTAAGAGTTTTTGGTGTTTAAAATGTAGTTTTTTATTCTTCTATCAAGTGTTTGTTATTTTAAAATAGTGCTGGTATGTACTATTTACTCTGAAACAGAAAAGGATGAAGATTTCTGTTTGTGAGAGGAAGATGATTTTAGCAGACAGTAACTAAAATCGATTGCTGTTTCCACATAGGACTGTTGAGATGAAGTAACTTCAGTTGGGGGAAACAGTTAGCAGACTTTTCTGCTTAAGGTATGACTAGCCATATTTCTAACAAGACTGTGTAATGCTGGAAGGCTGTCATTTCCCCTCATGGGGACCGGTAAGCCATTTTCTTAGTCTCAAACAGAATAAAGGGCTTAATATGGGCTATAAAACTGGTAGACACTTTTATGGGCTAAATCGTTTGCTTAATTTGGACATTTTATACATGTTTATGCTGATAATTCACACTTATATACTTGGGGAACGTTTTTTAACGTCAGGCACTATGTTAGACACCTTTTCCAGTCAGGAAGGGCCTTCCCAGTTGTAGGCTGAGCCTCATTTTCGCGCCATTACTGCGCAGTTGTTTTTTGAGAGCAAGACATGCAGATGCATGTGTGAGGACCTGAAAGTGTTTGGAAAAGTTCCTAGAAGGCGTCATTTGGTATCGTATTCCCCTCTGGGCTTGGTAAAGTCACAGCAAAGGCTGTAGCTGGGACTGTATAGGACTTAAATTTGTAAACGGCTCCGGTTCCGTTATTTTAAGGGTTAAAGCTCTGAAAATTGGTGTGCAATACTCTAAATGCTTTAAGACACTGTGGTGAAATTTTGGTAATTTTTGTACAATTCCTTCATACTTTTTCACATATTCAGTAATAAAGTGTTTCTGTTTAAAATTTAAAGAGACAGTAACGGTTTTGTTTTAAAACGTTTTTTGTGCTTTATTGACAAGTTTAAGCCTGTTTAACATGTCTGTGCCTTCGGATAAGCTATGTTCTATATGTATGAAAGCCAATGTGTCTCCCCATTTAAAATTGTGTGATAATTGTGCCATAGCGTCCAAACAAAGTAAGGACAATACTGCCACAGATAATGAAATTGCCCAAGATGATTCCTCAAATGAGGGGAGTAGACATGATACTACATCATCTCCTACTGTGTCTACACCAGTTTTGCCCACGCAGGAGGCCCCTAGTACATCTAGCGCGCCAATGCTTATTACCATGCAACAATTGACGGCTGTAATGGATAACTCCATAGCAAATAGCAGAGAAAGCGCGATTGCCCTGTTTTAAACACTGAAGAGCAGGAGGGCGCTGATGATAATTGTTCTGTCATTCCCTCACACCAATCTGAAGTGGCCATGATGGAGGTTTTGTCAGATGGGGAAATTTCAGATTCAGGAAAAATTTCTCAACAAGCTGAACCTGATGTTGTGACATTTAAATTTAAATTAGAGCATCTCCGCGCACTGCTTAAGGAGGTGTTATCTACTCTGGATGATTGTGACAACTTGGTCATTCCAGAGAAATTATGCAAGATGGACAAGTTTCTAGAGGTTCCGGTGCACCCCAACGCTTTTCCTATACCCAAGCGGGTGGCGGACATAGTGAATAAGGAGTGGGAGAAGCCCGGCATACCTTTTGTTCCCCCCCCCTATATTTAAGAAATTATTTCCTATGATCGACCCCAGAAAGGACTTATGGCAGACAGTCCCTAAGGTCGAGGGGGCAGTTTCTACTCTAAACAAGCGCACTACTATTCCTATCGAGGATAGTTGTGCTTTCAAAGATCCTATGGATAAAAAATTGGAAGGTTTGCTTAAAAAGATTTTTGTACAGCAAGGTTACCTTCTACAGCCCATTTCGTGCATTGTTCCTGTCACTACAGCAGCGTGATTCTGGTTTGAGGAACTAGAAAAGTCGCTCAGTAGAGAGACTCCATATGAGGAGGTTATGGACAGAGTTCACGCACTTAAGTTGGCTAACTCTTTTATTTTAGATGCCGCTTTGCAATTAGCTAGATTAGCGGCGAAAAATTCAGGGTTTGCAATTGTGGCGCGCAGAGCGCTTTGGCTAAAGTCTTGGCCAGCGGATGTATCATCCAAGACAAAATTGCTTAACATCCCTTTCAAAGGTAAAACTCTATTTGGACCTGAATTGAAAGAGATGATCTCAGACATCACTGGGGGAAAGGGCCACGCCCTTCCTCAAGATAGGCCTTTCAAGGCCAAGAATAAGTCTAATTTTCATTCCTTTCGCAATTTCAGGAACGGACCGGCCTCTAATTCTGCATCCTCTAAGCAAGAGGGTAATGCCTCACAGCCCAAACCAGCCTGGAAGCCTATGCAAGGCTGAAACAAGGGTAAGCAGGCCAAGAAGCCTGCTGCTGCTAACAAAACAGCATGAAGGAGTAGCCCCCGATCCGGCACCGGATCTAGTAGGGGGCAGGTTCTCTCTCTTTGCTCAGGCTTGGGCAAGAGATGTTCAGGATCCCTGGGCACTAGAAATAGTTTCTCAGGGTTATCTTCTGGAATTCAGGGAACTACCCCCAAGGGGAAGGTTCCACATGTCTCACTTATCCTTAAACCAAATAAAGAGACAGGCGTTCTTACATTGTGTAGAATACCTGTTAAAGATGGGAGTGATACACCCAGTTCCAATAAAGGAACAAGGAATGGGATTTTATTCAAATCTGTTCGTAGTTCCCAAAAAAGAGGGAACTTTCAGACCAATTTTGGATTTGAAGATCCTAAACAAATTTCTCAGGGTACCATCGTTCAAGATGGAAACCATTCGAACGATTCTACCCACTATCCAGGAAGGTCAATTTATGACTACCGTGGATCTAAAGGATGCATACCTACATATTCCTATCCACAAAGAACATCATCAGTTCCTAAGGTTCGCCTTTCTGGACAAACATTACCAGTTTGTGGCCCTCCCATTCGGGTTAGCCCTGCTCCAAGGATTTTCACAAAGGTACTAGGGTCCCTTCTAGCGGTTCTAAGACCGAGGGGCATTGCAGTAGTACCATACTTGGACGACATTCTAATACAAGCGTCGTCCCTGTCAACAGCAAAGGCTCATACAGACATCGTTCTGGCCTTTCTCAGATCACACGGATGGAAGGTGAACATAGAAAAAAGTTCTCTGTCTCCGTCAACAAGAGTTCCCTTCTTGGGAACAATAATAGATTCCTTAGAAATGAGGATTTTTCTGACAGAGGTCAGAAAGTCAAAACTTCTAAGCACTTGTCAAGTTCTTCATTCTGTTCCACGTCCTTCCATAGCGCAGTGCATGGAAGTAGTAGGGTTGATGGTTGCAGCAATGGACATAGTTCCTTTTGCATGAATTCATCTAAGACCATTACAACTGTGCAGGCTCAAACAGTGGAATGGGGACTATACAGACTTGTTCCAGACTATTCCAGACTATGGATCTGATGGGGACTATACAGACTATTCCAGACATGGATCTGATGGCGTCTCGTCAGAACTTCAAGGTTCCTTGCTACGGGTCCAGATCCAGGGATCCCAAGGCGACTCTAGTAGATGCACTAGTAGCACCTTGGACCTTCAACCTAGCTTATGTATTTCCACCGTTTCCTCTCATTCCCAGGCTGGTAGCCAGGATCAAACAGGAGATTGCCTCGGTGATCTTGATAGCTCCTGCGTGGCCATGCAGGACTTGGTATGCAGACCTGGTGAATATGTCATCGGTTCCACCATGGAAGCTACCTTTGAGACAGGACCTTCTTGTTCAGGGTCCATTCGAACATCCAAATCTGGTCTCCCTCCAGCTGACGGCTTGGAGATTGAACGCTTGATTCTATCAAAGCGTGGGTTTTCAGATTCTGTGATAGATACTCTGGTTCAGGCCAGAAAACCGGTAACTAGAAAGATTTACCATAAAATATGGAAAAGATATATCTGTTGGTGTGAATCCAATGGATTCCCATGGAATAAGATAAAAATTCCTAAGATTCTCTCCTTTCTACAAGAAGGTTTGGAGAAAGGATTATCTGCAAGTTCTCTAAAGGGACAGATCTCTGCTTTATCTGTCTTACTACACAAAAGACTGGCAGCTGTGCCAGATGTTCAAGCATTTGTTCAGGCTCTGGTTAGGATCAAGCCTGTTTACAGACCTTTGACTCCTCCCTGGAGTCTAAATCTAGTTCTTTCAGTTCTTCAAGGGGTTCGTTTTGAACCTTTACATTCCATAGATATTAAGTTACTATCTTGGAAAGTTTTGTTTTTGGTTGCTATTTCTTCTGCTAGAAGAGTTTCAGAGTTATCTGCTCTGCAGTGTTCTCCGCCCTATCTGGTGTTCCATGCAGATAAGGTGGTTTTGCGTACTAAGCCTGGTTTTCTTCCAAAGGTTGTTTCTAACAAGAATATTAACCAGGAGATAGTTGTACCTTCTTTATGTCCGAATCCAGTTTCAAAGAAGGAACGTTTGTTACACAATTTGGACGTAGTCCGTGCTCTAAAATTCTATTTAGAGGCTACAAAAGATTTCAGACAAACATATTCTTTGTTTGTTGTCTATTCTGGTAAAAGGAGAGGTCAAAAAGCGACTTCTACCTCTCTTTCCTTTTGGCTTAAAAGCATCATCCGATTGGCTTATGAGACTGCCGGACGGCAGCCTCCTGAAAGAATCACAGCTCACTCCACTAGGGCTGTGGCTTCCACATGGGCCTTCAAGAACGAGGCTTCTGTTGACCAGATATGTAAGGCAGCGACTTGGTCTTCACTGCACACTTTTGCCAAATTTTACAAATTTGATACTTTTGCTTCTTCGGAGGCTATTTTTGGGAGAAAGGTTTTGCAAGCCGTGGTGCCTTCCGTTTAGGTAACCTGATTTGCTCCCTCCCTTCATCCGTGTCCTAAAGCTTTGGTATTGGTTCCCACAAGTAAGGATGACGCCGTGGACCGGACACACCAATGTTGGAGAAAACAGAATTTATGCTTACCTGATAAATTACTTTCTCCAACGGTGTGTCCAGTCCACGGCCCGCCCTGGTTTTTTAATCAGGTCTGATGAATGATTTTCTCTAACTACAGTCACCACGGTACCATATGGTTTCTCCTATATTTTTACTCCTGTCCGTCGGTCGAATGACTGGGGTGGGCAGAGCCTAGGAGGGACTATATAGCCAGCTTTGCCATTTCCTGTTGGGGAAGAGATATTCCCACAAGTAAGGATGACGCCGTGGACCGGACACACCGTTGGAGAAAGTAATTTATCAGGTAAGCATAAATTCTGTTTTTTCTTGCCATTAAATAGACTTTCTAAAGATACCATTATTTTCATCATATTTTATAATTTACTATAAATATTTTTATAAAATATGAGGAAAAAATGGAAAAAAAACACACTTTTTCTAACTTTGACCCCCACAATCTGTTACACATCTACAACCATCAAAAAACAGGAAAAGAATTGACAGGCACTGCAGACCAGGTGAAATTGCATATAAAAAGTCCCAATTTTATTTGAAGATAAATACGGTAAATACCAATCCAAATACAGGGGACCAAAGTGAAGGTGACTCACAACAGGTTAGGGTGGCACACAGGAGACTGTCTGACGCGTTTCGCGCCCCCTACAGGCGCTTACTCATAGACACAGTACAGGTAAAACTAGAATGCTATAAATACACATATAGGCAATTAATTAAGAGTGGGGATTAACCCTATGTAACCCAGACCAAACAGGACCAGGCCTAAAACAGTGTATGTTTAAACTATAGCAAGCAAAAACATATATGTACAAGCAGAGTTCAAGTGGAAAGTCATACAATCTGAATGTATACATTGGTACTCTTGCTGCCCCACAGCACACTTCCGGTTGGACGGATCGAGGAAGCATTTGTGCTAGAGCAGTAGGATTCCACACACTTTTGCTTCAACCATCAAAAAACACCCATGCTAAATAGTTTCTAAATTTTGTCCTGAGTTTAGAAATATCAAATGTATTGATCTAGGCCCATTTAGGTATATTTCATGCCACCATTTCACCGCCAAATGCGATCAAATAAAAAAACGTTATATTTTTCACAATTTTAGGTTTCACACTGAAATAATTTACAAACAGCTTGTGCAATTATGGCACAAATGGTTGTAAATGCTTCTCTGGAATCCCCTTTGTTCAGAAATAGCAGACATATATGGCTTTTGCTTTACTTTTTGGTAATTAGAAGGCCGCTAAATGCCGCTGTGAATCACACATGTATTATGGCTAGCGGTGAAAGGGTGATTAATAGGTTAATTAGGTAGCTTGTAGGGAGCTTGCAGGGTTAATTTTAGCTTTAGTGTAGAGATCAGCCTCCCACTTGACACATCAGACCCCCTGATCCCTCCCAAACAGCTCTCTTCCCTCCCCCACCCCACAATTGTCCCCACCATCTTAAGTACTGGCAGAAAGTCTGCCAGTACTAAAGTAAAAGGTATATTTGTTTTTTGTGTGTGTTTTTTGGAAGTATATTTACATATGCTGCTGTATAGGATCCACCCTTAGCCCCCAACCTCCCTGATCCCCCCCAAACAGCTCTCTAACCCTTCCCCTCTACCTTAATGGGCGTCATCTTGGGTACTGGCAAAGACCAACCCCCCACCTCCTCCAAGTACCCTAAGGTATAATGTAGGGCAAACTCCCACCCCCTTTTCTCCCACTTCTTAACCAAAAAATTTCTGTAGTGTAGCGGTTCCCACCCGCTTCCGCCCTGTGCACGCGCCCGTCCGCCCCCCCCATGCCCGCGCCCGCCAAACTTTAGAATATTTCACATGCGCAATAACCTATTCCCCCATAGAAGTCGGTGGAGCAAAAAAGGGAGAATCTAACAACCAACTTGCGCACAAATCCGATCGCATATTTTCATGTGGGCTAACCCGACATGAAAATATTAATATTTCACATTCCAATGTACTTCTTGCTTGAAATAAACCACACAAAAAATAATTTGGAGTGCTGCAGCTTTTTCTTCATTTATATATATATATATATATATATATATATATATATATATATATATATATATATATATATATATATATATACTGTGTATATATATATATATATATATATATAATGGTATTTTGGTACAATATATATATATTTTATATTTATATCTATGCGAGAAAGTAGGGCTGTGAATTCGTTTTTGGACGAATGTACATTTGTACTGAAAATCGAATATTCGTTTTGGTAAACAAAAACAAATATCTGAACTAATGCACCTATGAAATTTAAAGAAACTAAAACAATTCTGATGAAATTCATCAGTATTTATTATTTTCTTTTAAATTACTTTTAAAGGGTAAAATACCTTAACACGCTCTGGAGACCGCACTAAACCGATCATCATCTTGATAAGTCTCGGCTGCGGTAACAGGAGGCATGGGGGCCGATTTATTAAGGGCTGAATGCCCCCTGATACCTCTATTTCCGCGCCAGCCTTCAGGCTCGCCGGAAACAGCAGTTATGAAGCAGTGGTCTTAAAGGGATATGAAACCCAATTTTTTTTCTTTCATGATTTAGGAAGAGCATGGAATTTTCAACTTTCTATGTTACTTTTATTATCTAATTTGCTTCTTTCTCTTCATATTATTTGCTGAAAACCATATCTAGATATGCTCAGTAGCTGCTATCGGCATTCAGCGATATCTGGCGGACATGATACGCTACAGCGGATCATGTCTGCCAGACATTGGTAATTCGGTCCCTTAGCGTGCTCGGCACCCAGGACCTGCACTTAGTTTAGTGCAGGTACTGGGAGCCAAATGTGCTAATCCTCCTGTTAGTGCACCCAAGGCTCTGGCAAGAAGAGTATTGGGTTAGCACGCTCTCCAGATCGCGTTAAGGTAAGTATTTTACACTTTAAAAGTAAGCATGTAGCTACAGTTGAGCTTTTTACCTGTAGCTTCGAAAAATTTACATTCGTTTTAACGAAAACAAATGTAGAGGTCTAAAACAAATTGGATTTTCATTTCATTTTAAACTAAATGAAAAATAAATAGTGCAGGGAATGAATATTCGGGGAAACAAATGTCCTCGAATATTCATTATAAAATTTTAGTTTGTAACAAAAATATCTTCCCTGCACATCCCTACCAGATAGGCCCTTACTGTCAGTTTTTGTTTTACATTGCTATAGATATACTGCTGTTTCACTGATACAGTTCTGGGCACTGCACAATGGATAGTTTGGTATTTTGGGTCTCTCTTGCTTTGAGTTATAAGCAGTATGCAAACCTATGATACAGAGCACACCAGGAATTTCAGTCTGCACAATTTACTCACTTTACCACCCCCCTACTCAGGTGCATCCACATCATTTTATTACTAATAAAACTATACAATTTTATATCCAGCACCATCTGTGTTTATATTTTTAAGTACAAAACTGTAAAGATGCTACAAAATAACAAGAAGTTGGAGGAAATTAGTAAAAATAATGATGTTACATAACTGATAAACTTTATAAAAACTACTGTATAGACTTTCTAGAAGAAGTGCTTTAATTATGTGTGTTTCCTTACTAATTATTTACGGTATAAAGTGATATTTTGTTTTGTTTATTCTGAAAAGGGGCAGTACTGTGTTAGCCAGTGTATTCACTGAAAGAAAAAAGTCCTTTTACAAAAAAAAAAAAAAATAACACAAGTGATGTATATGTGATACCTTTAATGGCTGACTAACAAGGGATACAGCTGTAAGCTTTCAGGACACTGAGGTCCCTTTGTCAAATAGTTTGATGCACGAATGAAGCTCATTTGTATTTACTATCTATACAGTACAGGGTAACGTAATGTAGGCGTTTTAACAACTAGCATTTAAAACCTGGACATTTGTTCTGTTGTAGTTGTATGGTTAAAGCTTTGGAATATGTTTCACAGGGATATGTGATGATACTTGTGACTCCTGGATTACTTAGCAATGCATAACAAAGTGGTAGAGCGCAGAGGGATGCTGTAACATATGTCAATAGGCTGTCTGTCTCTACTGGGTAGGGGGTAGTATACCAGTAATATGTGTGATTAAATTGGAAATGAAAGGCAAATTGCCTATAATGTAATTAAGGGTTAAGGCCCTGTCTGAGTGCACACTGCCTGGTGCTCGCAACAATGTTGCTGTTGTGTTTGCTGATGCCACAGAGACGTTCCCCTCCCTCCACTCCCTGGTGTAGTCATCAATAGGGTGACTTAGTAGCTTGGCTCTCACAAGGTTAGTCTACAAGAGATGGTAATCCCAGGCTTGTAGTTTGTACACTCCCATCTGGAAGTTAAGGCTGGGACACACTGCAAGCAGAGCGGCGCTCAGCATTTGGATGATGCGGCTGTGCGCGCTCAGTGTGTCCTGCCTTTTTATCTCTGAGCACTCTGCTGCGTCAGGTCGCGTAGCTGAACGCTCCGAGATGAAATATCTGAACTTTAGAAGCGATGCAACGCGAAGCAGCTGCTTTGCCAAGCGGCGCATCGCTTGCAGTGTGTCACGGCCTTTATGCTGTTCGTCTCAACATTCCTGGGGTCCTGATGGTTGAAGTGTATGTTACATCCAAGTTAGGCGGTCGGTCTGGGCCCTGGCTATGACAGGTTAAGTTTGAGTGACAGCCATTGTGGAGGAAGTGATATCCCCAGGTTCGGGCCTGGGGGATCTTCTCCACCTCGATTGGGCCAAAGTGCTCTGATAATGCCTCTGTCAACATTCTGATATAGTAGATAGGCTGTGATCCCTCTCGTGCCTGGGCCCAGACCAGGTTAACATGGATATAGGGTTAGTTCTGATTGTCGCCAACTGTTTATATGTTCCTATTTAAGAATTGTTGAAATTGTTAATAAAGTTGACCTAGCAGTCTTTACCTCAACTCAGTGGTTCTGTGTGCTTATTTGAAATGTGTATTTTATTCCGTTACCAGAAGCAAACGCAAGTAAGGACATTTAATCCATTAAATTCTGAGTTAAAGGGACAGTCTAGTCAAAATGAAACTTTCATGATTAAGATAGGGAATACAATTTTAAAGAACTTTCCAATTCACTTTTATCATCAAATTTGCCTTGTTCCCTTTGTATTCTTTGTTGAAAGCTAAACCTAGGTAGGCTTATATGCTATTTTCTAAAACCTTGAAGGCCACCCCTTATTTCAATGCATTTGGCAGTTTTTCACAGCTAGAGGGCGTAATTTCATGTGTTTCAAATAGATAATACTGAGACCACACCCTGGATTTACATGTGAGAGGGCACTGATTAGCTAAATACGTGTCTGACAAAAGAACTGAAATAAGGGGCAGTCTGCAAAGGCTTAGATACAAGGTAATCAAAGAGGTAAAAAGTGTATTAATATAACAGTGTTTTTTTATGCAAAACAGGGGAATGGGTAATAAAGGAATTATCTATCTTTTTAAACAAAAACAATTCTGGAGTAGACTGTCCCTTTAATGTTAGATAGGAATTAATAGATTTTTCCCATGTACATTTGTTTTGTGTGTGTTTTTGTTGTTGGGTTTTTTGCAAAGTATTTTTACTTTCTTTTTTAGTCTCAAACATGTACATGTATTTTTATAGTTATAATAGAAAGAAGGGAGTTCAATAAGTCTGTTCTGTAGCATAACAAGAAACATGGAATAACTCACACACTAAACACTAGACATGTGCAATTCATTTCGAACTAATTTTGTTTTCGGACGAATTTTGGCCCTTTCAGAGATTCAAATGAATCCAAATTTCCAAATAGGTACCATAACTAAAATCCCGAAAAATTCCAAAAATTAACACTAAATCAGTTTCCGAATTTTCAGATCCATTCTTTATTCATATTCATTGTTCTAATCTAAGCCGCAGTTCTCTGACAACACCGACACTAACTAAATCACTAAATAAAGCTATTAACCCCTAAACCGCCATTCCCAAATATCGCCAACACTAACTAAACCTATTAACCCCTAAACCGCAGTTCACCGACATCGCCAACACTAACTAAAACATTAAATAAATCTATTAACCCCTAAGCCACTGTTCCCAAACATCCCCAACACTAACTAAACCTATTGACCCATAAAACCGCAGTTCCCCGACATCGCCGACACTAACGTTATCTATTAACCCATAAACCCCCGTTCCCAAACATCGCCAACACTAACTAAACCTATTAACCCCTAAACCGCAGTTACCCGACATCGCCAACACTAACTTAAACACTAACTAAACCTATTAACCCCTAAACCGCAGTTACCCGACATCGTTGACACTAACTAAACCTATTAACCCCTAAACCGCATTTCCCGACATCGCTAACACTAATTAAAACACTAAATAAGCCTATTAACCCCTAAACCGCAGTTCCCCGACATCGCCAACACTAACTAAAACATTAAATAAATCTATTAACTCCTAAGCCACTGTTCCCAAACATCCCCAACACTAACTAAACCTATTGACCCATAAAACCGCAGTTCCCCGACATCGCCGACACTAACTTTATCTATTAACCCATAAACCGCCGTTCCCAAACATCGCCAACACTAACTAAACCTATTAACCACCGTTTTCCCTCACGGCCCATTTGCTACTTTTATGCACCCTCATATCCCCTGTATGTATGTGATTTGTATGTTTGGATGTATGAATTTATGTAGCGTAGTTTTATTAAACTTCATTGTATTTCTAGAATTCGCCTCTTTTCCTTTTTTATTGCATACAGTTGTGCTCTTTTTGCCTAGACTTTTAGTAACCTGTATTTTAGGTTTCTACTCCCTTTTTCACGTTGTTACACACTAAACCTATTAACCCCTAAACCGCAGTTCCCCGACATCGCTGACACTAACTAAACCTATTAACCCCTAAACCGCATTTCCCTACATCGCCAACACTAATTAAAACACTAAATAAGCCTATTAACCCCTAAACTAAAGCCCCCCACATAGCCAACACTAACTAAACCTATTAACCCTTAAACCGCAGCCCCCAACAGTGCAACAACCTAAATTAAACTATAATAATGCCTAAACCTAACACCCCCTAACTTTAACATAATTAAAATAGACCTAAATTAAAGTTACAATTATTAACTAACTACCTATTTAAACATTACATACAAACTTACCTGTTGAATAAAACCTAAGCTAGCTACAATATAACTATTTACTAACTACCTAGTTAAAATAAATACAAACTTACCTGTGAAATAAAAATAAAACCTAAGCTTAAACTAAAAAACTCTAACATTACTAAAAATAAAAAAACCTAACATTAGAAAAATAAAAAAACCTGATTACTAAAAAATTAAAACTACAATTACAAAAAATAATAAACACTAAAATGAAAAAAATTAAAAAAAACTACCATAACTAAAAATAACAAACGAAATGATCCAAAACAATAAAAAAATATTCCTATTCTAATACCCTGTTTAAAAAAACAAACAAAAAAAAAAACCCAAAATAAAAAAACCCCCTTAATCTATAATAAACTGCCAAGGGCCCTTAAAGGGCCTTTTGTAGGGCATTGGCCTAAATACAACAGCTCTTTAAAAAAAAAAAAAAAAACACCCCTAACATTACAAATCCCCACCCCCCAAACCCACAAAATAAAAAAAAACCTAACTAAAAAAAATCCTAATCTAGCCATTGCCCTGAAAGGGCATTTATATGGGCATTGTCCTTAAAAGGGCATTCAGCTCTTTTACTGCCCTTAAAAGGGCATTCAGCTTTTTTTTCGGCCTATTAAAATAAAGAAGCCCTAATATAAAAAAAAAACACCCCCAAAAAAACAAAAAATTACCTAGCACTAACCCCAAAATCGGTACTCACAGTTGCTGAAGTCCGGTGAAAGATCTTCACCCGAGCAGTGAAGCATCTTCGTCCAGGCGATTCCATCTGTATTCATTGCGGGACCGCCATCTTCTATCTTTATCCCAGCGGAGGCAGATCGGTCGGTGGATGCACGGAGGCAAAGGTCCAGGCAGAGTTCCATTGGTCCGACGTGGAGGTCCTCTTCATGCGATCGACCGCCTCACACTGAAGATTGAATGCCAGGTGCCCCTTTTATATTTGGGTACCGTTGCATTCCTTTTGGCTGAAAAATTCAAATCAGCCAAGAGAAATGAGATCTGCTTAAATCCTATTGGCTGATCCGCCTCAACTGGGATGAAGATAGAAGATGTCCATACCATGATGGATACAGATGGAGCTGTCTGGATGAAGATGCTTCGCTGCTGGGATGAAGATCTTTCGCCGGTCATTAGCAACTGTGAGCACAGATTTTAGGGTTTTGTTTTTTTGGAGTGTTTTTATTTTAGATTAGGGCTTTTTTAATGGGCCGAAAAAGAGCTGAATGCCCTTTTAAGGACAATGCCCTTACAAATGCCCTTTTCAGGGCAATGAGTAGATTAGTTTTTTTAGCTAGGTTTTTTTATTTTGTGGGGTAGGGGTTTGTAATGTTAGGGGATGTGTGTTGCAATTTTTTTTAGCAAAAGAGCTGTTAACTTTAGGGCAATGCCCTACAAAAGGCCCTTTCAAAGGGCCATGATACCCAAAAGGGAGTGAGATTTGTGCACACTCATGTTATTTCCCTATTCAGTTTAAGGAAGTTTACTATGAAATCTCATGAGAGTTATGTCAAATCTCATGAGATCACAGTAAAAGAGGTCATGACTTCACCACTGTTGATGCTAATTGGCTGCAGTTCATTTCTTCAATTTTTTTTACCTGCAGCTGGACAGCAGCTAAAGTATAACTTTTTACACAGAACTTACTCTGGTGAGCTGAGGAAATTGTGAGGTAAAATATCTTCCTTTTTTACATGCTCAGGTGATATTTTCCTGTCAGCTTTTTACAGTTATACTGCATCAGTTTCAAGTGATTTAGCATATGAGTACTATGTCCCTTTAAGGGCTATTGGTAGTTTATTATAGATTAGGTTTTTTTATTGTGGGCTATTTTATTTTTTAAATGGGGTAAAAGAATATGATTTTTTTTTAATTATTTTGGATCATTTCTTTTGTTATTTTTTGTAATGGGATTTTTTATGTTTTTTTTTGTTTTTTTAGTTTAGGCATTTTTTATTTTTAATGGGCTAAAAAAGAGCTGAATGCCCATACAAATGCCCTTTACAGGGCAATGGGTAGATTAGGTTTATTTTTTATTTTGGGGGTTTTGGGGTGGGGGTTTGTAATGTTAAGGGGTATTTCTTTTTTATTTTTTGCAAAAGAGCTGTTAACTTTAGGGCATTGCCCAACAAAAGTCCTTTTATGGGCCCTTGGTAGTTTATTATAGATTAGGGTTTTTTTTATTTTGGCGTGGATTTTTTTTTACGGTGTATTAGAATAGGGATAAATTTTATTGTTTTGGATAATTTTTGTAATGGTAGTTTTTTTTGGTAATTTTAGTGTTTATTATTTTTTGTAATTGTAGTTTTAATTTTTTAGTAATCTTAGTTTTTTTTATTTTTGTAATGTTAGTTTTTTTTATTTTCAGTAATGTTAGGTTTTTTTAGTGTAACCTTAGGTTTTATTTTATTTCACAGGTAAGTTTGTATTTATTTTAACTAGGTAGTTAGTAAATAGTTATACTGTAGCTAGCTTAGGTTTTATTTTTATTTCACAGTTAAGCTTGTATTTATTTTTAGATAGGTAGTTAGTTAAAAATTGTAACTTTAATTTAGATCTATTTAAATTATGGTAAAGTTACGGGGTGTTAGGTTTAGGGGTTAATATAGTTTAATTTAGGTTGTTGCAATGTGGGAGGCGAAGGTTTAGGGGTTAATAGGTTTAGTTAATGTTGGCGATGTGGGGGGTGGCGGTTTAGGGGTTAATGGGTTTATTTAGTGTTTTAGTTAGTGTTGGCGATGTCGAGGAACAGCGGTTTAGGGGTTAATAGGTTTAGTTAGTGTTGGCGATGTCGGGGAACTGCGGTTTAGGGGTTAATAGGTTTAGTTAGTGTTGGTGTTGTTTGGGAACGGTAGTTTAGGGGTTAATAGGTTTATTTAGTGTTTTAGTTAGTGTCGGCGATGTATGGGAACTACGGTTTAGGGGATAATAGGTTTAGTTAGTGTCGGCGATGTTGGGGAACTGCGGTTTAAGGGTTGATAGGTTTAGTTGGTGTCGACGATAACGTGGAACTGCGGTTTAGGGATTAATAGGTTTAGTTAGTGTCGGCTATGTGGGGGTGGCAGCGGTTTAGGGGTTAATAGCTTTATTTAGTGTCGGGATGTGGGTGGTGGCGGCGGCGCTTTTAAATAATTTTGTTTCGGCAATCAGTGGCATATTAGCTAAATCGTTTTTTCTGATCCATTCTTTATTCATATGCATTATTCTATTCTAAACTTTAGAATAGAATAATGAATATGAATAAAGAATGTATCCGAAATAATGAACGGATCAGAAAAAACGTGTTAACATAACTAATTTGCCAAAACAATTTTTTTTTAAGCTTAACTAAACTAATTTGCCAAAACAAAACTATTTATTTAACTAATGAAAACGAAACGAAACAAAACAAAATTTTTAGCGTTGCACATGTCTACTAAACACAAAGTTTTATTATTGTCAACCAATATTTTATCTTTTGGAGAACAGTTTACCTATTCCCCAGAGACAGCATCAGAACCTTAGCGCAGTGAAGAGGGTGTAAGTAGCTTAGCGATGGTACCAAATATAAATGTATATGATTATATACATCCAACACACAAACAGTGAAGTCTCAGGATTTTCTCAAAAATGTAAATTGACGTTTCGGGGATGTATTCTCCCCTTCTTCAGAACTGTTCTTAAATTTAAAATTTTTGAGAAAATCCAGAGACTTCACTGTTTGTGTGTTGAATGTATTATTGGAGTGGAAGTACAGGTGGTTGACCCAGGAGGGCGGATTCTGAAATTGAGTTTGTATGATTATATACATATATATTTATGTGTTAATGTGAGTATATACACATATTATATGTATATAAGCATATAAATATATACTTACTCTGCGAACACACAGTCCCCATAGACCACAGTTTAAATGCGCCACCTTTAGCCCCCAACTACTACCTAGTACAGTTATTTTTTTTTCACATATCATTTTTATTGAAATTGGGTAGAGCAATACACATATCGTCAGTTATTAGTAGTGCAGGTACAAGAAAAAGAAAAACATACATTACATAGCAATGATATGAATAATGCACAGATCATCTACAATCAGTACAGCACATTGGAAAGAAAACAGGTTGCAAAACAGTGAATAGTGATCAATTCCTAGCTGTATAAGTCTGCGATGTGTTCTTATTAAGCATAATTTCTGACATTTCTATGTGCTCACTCAACCCCAGTCTCCTTATTTTCCAATAATTTAACACTTCTACCTAATACCTAACTACATTAATCTAAACATCAAAACTTAACAAAAAGCTTAAGGAATTCCTATGAAATTATCCAAAATGCGCCAACTTGTGGCCCGGCGGTGGTGGGTAGAAAAAAAAAAAGAGAGGGGGGACAGGAGGAGACGAGAGGGGGAAAGGAGGAAGGCATTCTCATCCTAGGGTTATTGTTTCTTTAAATAAGTGTTCCCATTCACCCCTCAATTCCCCATCCATAAAAGCAGCTGAGTCTTTAAATGGTATTAGGATCAGTCTCTGGATCTCTAATTCAAAAGTTAGTATAAGCCTGCACCACTTGCGTAGGAAGAGGCCCAGTCTATTTTGGACATCCATCCTGACATCCATTTGTTCAATGAATATCTGCGTTCTGAGTAGGTTTCTAAAGCCTTGGAAAGAAGGACCCCTTCTCACCGTCCAGCTTTTTAGAATACATTTTCTGGCTATTAATAGTACCAAGCTCAGCACCGCATCATGTTGCTTGTGTTGTTGTGCCCAGTGTAGAAAAATGACCGTTTCTGGCTGAAGTGTGAGTCTTATCTGCAAGATTTGATTAATCCAGTATTGGATTTTACCCCAATATTGTCTAACTGAAGGACATTCCCACAGGTAGTGTAAGAGAGTAGGGGCTTCCATGGAGCATTTTGCACACTCATTAGGGCGTGAGGGTACCCGTTTGGCCAGATGTCTTGGAGTAAGGTATGCTTTATGAAAAAAAGCGCACCTGGGTTTCCCTGAACATGGCAGACAGAGTTGTCGACTTAGTTCTTTCCAGTCCTAGCCATATATCCTCCCATGTAATTCGGCCAATTCCCTCCCTAGTCCAGCCCCCCTGCAACTTCTCACGTACGCTCTCCGAGTGTTGATGTATGAACGACTGGTAAATTTCAGATAGGGAAAATCTCCCCATCTGATAAAGAGCTTGGGTGATCTTGAAAGGAGAACTCTCCCAGAGCTCCGGTGTGTTTCTTATTAAGGTGGTGACATAGTGTCTCACCTGCAAGAAGGCGAAGAAGTGAGTTCTTGGCAGGTCAAATTCCCTTTGTAAGGCCCCAAAGGTTTTTATCTCCTTTGAAAGTGGGTCCAGCAGATGTTTGAGTGATCTCAGCCCTCTCTTTTCCCATATCAGGAAAGGCTGTGTATCTGAGCCCGCCGGAAAGTCCGGGTTTTTAACCATCGGTAAGTAACTGGAGGCATGGCATGATTTCTTCAGGAATTTGTGAGCTTGGTGCCAGGCTCTTAAGGGGTCTGTAAATAGCGTGTTGAGGCCCAGGGTTTTTACTGACTTCATGTTTGTGATGTGCGGCAGATATGCCAGCGAGATATTCCCCAGGACAGCCTGCTCCAGAGAAGGTTGACAGAAGTGGTGTGTGCCCACCTGCCAGTCCAGCACCAGGCAAATTAGGGCGGCCCAGTTGTACAGCCTGAAGTCTGGCAAAGCCAGACCCCCCGTTAAGGAAGTTCATACTTAACTTCTCTCTTGAGATACGCGGTTTGCCCCCCCGCCATATGAAGCGGGTCGCTGCTGAGTTTAGCATTTTAATGTCTGATTTGTACAAGAGCAGAGGCAACATTAGGAGCGGGTAAAGAAGACGGGGTAGGACTATCATTTTTAGCAAGTTGATCCTGCCCGATAGCGAGAGAGGTAAAGATTTCCAGCTATTCATCTGGGTTTGTAATTTCGCGCAAATGGGCGTCAGATTGTTAGCATACAATTTGTTAGGGTTGGCAGAGATCTTAACACCTAGGTAAGTGATGTCCCGCCTAGCTACCGTAAACGGAAAAACCCGTCCCCAGAGAACCTTCGGTGTAACCATAAGATCTCTGATTTCTGCGTGTTCACCTTGTACTCGGAAAACCGGCCAAAGTTAGTAAGCGATTCCAGAACAGTCGGGATGTGCGTTTGAGGATCTTGAACAAACAGTAGCATGTCGTCCGCGTATAATGCTAAGTGTTGTGGCTGACCCATGACATCAATGCCAGGAAAAGCCTGCCGAAGTGTGATCGCCAGTGGTTCAAGGGCAATATTGAAGAGTAGAGGCGACAGAGGGCAACCTTGTCGCGTTCCTCTGTGGAGATGAATATTTGTTGAAAAAGTATTATTAACAAGTATGTTGGCATTCGGAGAGTGATAAAGGTTCCTAATGAACTCAAGGAATGGGCCAGAGAAGTTGGCCTTGGTCAAGGTATTGAAGAGGTGATCCCATTCAACACGATCAAAGGCCTTCTCTGCGTCCAGGGACAGCAGGAAGGCCTCCTTACCATTTTTACTGAGTCATTATGTTTATTGGTTCAGTAGTGTTGTATAACTTGTAGGACTCAACAAACATTTACCACTGATGACCTTGCGTGCATGAATCCCGTTTGATCACTGTGAATAATATCTGGTAAGATATATTTGAGCCTCTCGGCCAACAGTTTTGTCAATATCTTGTAGTCTGAGTTTAACAATGAAATCGGACGGTACGATTCTGGTAATAAGCTATCCTTCCCCGTTTTTGGGATCAAGGTGATGTAGGCCGCGGAGAACTCAGGGACCGGGGCTCTTTCCCCTTCAAAATAAGAAGAGTATAGAGCTGCTAAGATTGGGGATACTTGTTCCTTGAGAAGTCGATAGAATTCCACCAGCAACCCATCGGGGCTCGGGGCCTTGCCCAGTGACATTGCCATTATTGTCCTCTGGCTCTCCTCCTCTCCTATATGGGCATTTCATTTCTCCAACTGAGACTCTGAGATCTGTGGGATATTAATACCTTCCCAGAATTTATCCCTCAGTTCCACTTCAGCTGGTCGCTCGCTGGAATATAAAGAAGAGTAATATGTTGTGAACGCTTTTGCAATTGACTCTGCATCCTTTACAATTTTACCTTGGGCCCTCAGTGCAGCTATGTGTTTAGAAGATGTAGGGATGTTTACCAGGGATGCCATAAGCCTCCCGGATTTATCCCCGAATGTATAGTATTTACCTCTAGATCGTAATAGGGCTTGTGAGGCTTGGTTAGCCAGCAATGCATCATATTCCTTTTTCAAGGTTATATAATTGCAGTGGTTCGGACCAGAGGGTGTTAAGGTCACCCTCAGTCTCCCAAGCCTCTCTGTACACTGTTTTTTCCTGCGAACCAGAAAGGCAATAATGTTACCTGCCAGGACCGCTTTAGCAGCAGTCCAAAACAGCTCTGGGGAATCCGTGTGTTGAGCATTATTTGCCCGGTAGTCATCCCAAGAGTGCAACAAATAGTTTTGGAATTCTTGTGAGTGAATGAGGTGTTTCGGGAATTTGAGAGTACGTCTGTTAGAGACCGGGGGGGTTCCCATCCAAAAAGAGCGCTATGGGGGAGTGGTCTGAGACCACCACTTCCCCAATTTTGGTGTTGATAATGTGTGGGAGCAGAGAGTTCGAAACCAAGAAGAGGTCTATACGAGACAGGGTGGGAGATGCACGCGACGCGCAGGTATAATCTTTTCCGTCAGGATTGAGCTGTCTCCAAATGTCTACCACATCCGGTTTATCGTGGCTGTTTGCTCATGTCAGATGTAGCACAAGTTATATTACAAGTTGAAAGTGAATGTGATCACTTGAGCACAATTAAGTTTAATGCACATAGGGATAGTGTGACCTCCGAGCTCTGGTTAACTGTTTTACAAAACAAAAAAGTGTCACAAAACACATAAAAATAACATGTAAAAGTACAGTTGCACTCATAATAACACTATCTGATACAAATTGTTAAAAAAAAATACTGCATAAAAAAGGGCTCAGGTGGTAGAAGAAAAGGCAGGCAAAGGGCTTTAACACAGAGATACATACCTATACATGTCTATGTAGATGTAGATATATAAATCGATAATAAGATAATATATATATATATATATATATATATATATACAGTCATGCCCAAAAATATTGTCACCCCTGCATTTCTGTTAGATAATGCACCACTTTGCCCAAAAAAAAAATGTAATTACAAATGTTTAGGTATTATCATGCTTATTTCTTTTGTTTGTATTGGTATGACACAGAAAGCAGAGAAAAAAAGCCAAATCGGACACATTCCATGCAAACTCCAAAAATAGACTGGACAAAATTATTGGCAACCTCAATTTAATATTTGGTAGCACTCCCCTTGGAAAAAAATAAACTAAAATCAATTACTTCCTGTAACCATCAAAGAGTTTCTTATACCTCTCTACTGGAATTTTGGACCACTCTTCTTTCACCAACTGCTCCAGGTCTCTCAGATTGGAAGGGTTCCTTTTCCCAACTGATGTTTTGAGATCTCTCCACAGGTGCTCTATGGGATTGAAATCTGGACTCATTGCTGGCCAGTAAAGTACTCTCCAGTGCTTTGTCTTAAAGCATTTCTGGGTGCTTTTTGACATGTGCTTTGGGTCATTGTCTTGCTGTAAGACCCATGATCTCTGACACTTTCTGACACTGGGCCCTACATTGCACCACAGAATTATTTGGTAGTCTTCAGATTTCATAATCCATGCACACAGTCAAGACATCCAGTGCCTGAAGCAGCAAAGCAATCCCAAAACATCAGTGAACCTCCACCATGTTTGACTGTAGGGACTGTATTATTTTCTTTAAAAGCCTCATTTCTTTTCTGAAAACAGTAGAATGATGGGCTTTACCAAAAAAGCTGTAATTTTGTTTCGTCTGTCCACAGCACATTCTCCCAAAAGGATTTTGGCTTCTTTAGGTACGTTTTGGCAAACTCCAATCTGGCTTTTTTATGTTTTTGTGTCAGCAGTGGGGTCCTCCTGGGTCTCCTACCATAGCGTCTCTTTTCATTTAGATGGTGACGTATAGTGCGAGCTGACACATTTGTACCCTATGAGTGAAGGTCAGCTTGAATTTTTCTGGAAGTTGATCGAGGTTCTTTATCCACCATTAAAACAATCCTTTGTTGCAATCTTTGATTAATTTTTCTCTTTTGTCCACGTCCAGGGACATTAGCTACAGTGCCATGGGTGGTAAACCTCTTGACAATGTTGCACACAGTGGACTCAGGAACATTAAGATCTCTGGAGATGGACTTGTAACCTTGAGATTGTCCATGCTTTTTCCACAATTTTTGTTCTCAAATCCTCAGACAATTCTTTGCTGCTCTTTCTCTTCTCCATGTTCAGCGTGGCACACAGAGACACACAACAGAAAGGTTGAGTAAATGTTTCACCATTTTTACTGGTTGCCGGTGTGATTTCTATATTGTCAGCACATGTTAATTGATACAGGTAAGTTTAATTACAAATTACAGGAGCATCACAAACTTGGAATGCAATTATTTCTTATGATTTTGAGAAGGTGATAATAATTTTGTCCAGTCCATTTTTAGAGTTTTGCAAGGAATGTGTCAGATTTGTCTTTTTGTTCTACACTTTCTTGTGTCATACCAATATAAACAAAAGAAATAAACATGAGACAATTTTCTAAGCGAAGTGGTGCATTATCTGACACAAATGCAGGGGTGCCAATATTTTTGGCCATGACTATATATATATATATATATATATATATATATATATATAGTCATACATACATGCACACACACACAGGTATAGATATATATTGTACCAAAATACCATCAGATATAGAAATATGTATTTATGAATAAATATAACATATTCTGCTATGTGAAGAACATTGGAATGTAAAAAATATTAATATTTTCATGTCGGAATTACACACTTTAGACTTTGCGATCAGGTTTGTGCGAGTAGGGTTTTCCCCCCACTTTTTTTTTTTCTCTATTGACTTCTGTGGGTGAATATATACGCGTGTGCAATATTCTAAGTTCGGCTTTTTGCGGGCATAGTGTTATCACGCAAATGAAAACGTTTTCCTTTAAACTTTTAATGCACGTGTCAGGTAGCTTAAAAACGCACTTCTAATGGAGTAAGCGTGTAAGTAGGAGCATTAAATACTGCTCCACTTGTAATCTGACCCAATATCTTTTAAGGCCAAGGCACACAAAGTAATAAATGCCTCGGTTTCTTGCCATAGTTCGCCTGGAAACATGGCGTTATACTTTTTTTTTTTCTGGAAGGAAGACATAAATGAGTTTTAATATCTGCTAATATTTTAACTGTTAGATAATTTATTTGTGTATGAAATAATGAAAAGTTTCTATCCATTACACCAATCAAACGTAACAAACATCAAAAATATTAAATTACCCCCATCAAATAATATATTGCATTATTTCTAAATTCTCTGGGGTTACAATTTCTATGCTTTGTTAATGTCTAATTGGTAGATTAAATTCTGGCATTAAAGAAATTTGTTTGCCACATTGCTCTGTTGCTAAAAGCTTTTACTGGATATGTTTTCAGGTGTTTGCTTCTTCAGAGTTTTCTCAAAATATATAAAAATAACAAATCATATCCTATATAATAAAAGGCCAAGTGTGTTTGTCTGAAGCTGTCATGCGCAGTAGAGACTGTGCGCGAGGACAAACACACCTGGCCTTAATCTTACTGACCTCATCTGGCATCTGGCGTGGAGTGTACGTGGCTGGGCAGGTGTGACGTGGGTGTGGCCAGATGTGATGCAGGTGGGGATGGGCGTGGTCGGACGATGCATGGGCGGGGCCAGTTGCCGTGGCCAACTGGCCGTGAGAGACAGAGAGCACTAAAGAGGGGGGATAGAGAGAGCAGAAGATGGTGATACATAGAGGGAGAGAGACAGCAAAAGAGAGGGAGAGATACAGCAAAAGAGAGGGGGAGAGAGCATTAGAGGGGGTATAGAGAGCAAAAGAGGGAGGAGAGAGAGCAAAAGAGAGGGGGGAAGAGAGAGAACAAAAGAGAGGAAGAGAGACAGCAAAAGAGAGAGGGGAGAGAGAGCAGAAGAGGAGGAGAGAGAGAGAGCAAAAAAGAGGGAGAGAGAGCAAAAGAGAGGGGGGGAAAAGAGAGCAAAAAAGAGGAAGAGACAGCAAAAGAGAGAGGGGAGAGAGAGCAGAAGAGGAGGAGAGAGAGCAAAAGAGGGGGAGAGAGAGCAAAAGAGAGGGAGGAAGAGAGAGAGCAAAATGAAAGGAAGAGAGACAGCAAAAGAGAGAGGGGATATTGAGAGCAAAAGAGGGGGAGAGAGAGAGCGCAAAAGAGGTGGAGAGAGAGAGCGCAAAAGAGGGGGAGAGAGAGCACCAAAGAGGGGGAGAGAGAGAGCTCAAAAGAGAAGGGGGAGAGAGAGCGCAAAAGAGAAGGGGAGAGAGAGAGCACAAAAGAGGGGGGAGAAAGAGAGAGCCCAATGCTCTCTCTTTCTCCCCCCTCTTTTGCTCTCTCTCCCCCCTCTCTTTTGCGCTCTTGACAGAGCCCTGGATGCGCTAACAGGAGGCTTAGCAGGCGAGCGCAGTAAATCCTTATGTTAGCGCAGCCAGGGACCTGACAAGAAGAGGACTGGGTTAGTGCACTCTCAAGAACATGTTAAAGGGACAGTCAAGTCCAAAATAAACTTTCATGATTAAAATGGGCATGTAATTTTAAACAACTTTCAAATTTACTTTCATCACCAATTTTGCTTTGTTCTTTTGGTATTCTTAGATGAAATCTAAACCTAGGAGGTTCATATGCTAATTTCTTAGACCTTGAAGGCTGCCTCTAATTTGACAGTTTTTCACCACTAGAGGGCCTTAAAAATCAATTTAAAGGGACAGTCAACACCAGAATTGTTGTTGTTTAAAAAGAAAGATAATCCCTTTATTACCCATTCCCCAGTTTTGCACATCCAACACAGTTATAATAATACACGTTTTACCTCTGTAATTATCTTGTATCTAAGCCTCTGCTGACTACCCCCTTATTTCAGTTCTTTTGACAGACATGCAGTTTAGCCAATCAGTGTTCACTCCTAGGTCACTTTATGTGCATGAGCTCAATGTTATCTATATGAAACATGTGAACTAATGCCCTCTAGTGGTCAAAATGTATTCAGATTAGAGGCAGTCTTCAAGGTCTAAGAATTGGCATATGAACATCCTAGATTTAGCTTTCAACTAAGAATACCAATAGAACAAAGCAAAATTGGTAATAAAAGTAAATTGCTAAGTTGTTTAAAATTGCACGCCCTACTTAAATCATGAAAGTTTTTTTTGGACTTGACTGTCCCTTTAAAGGAAAAAAAAAAATACTAACGAATTTTGCCAGTATTTTTCCGTTTTCATTAAATTTAATTTGTGCATTCATTTGGATGTTCGTTTTCATTAACGAAAACAAATATCAAATTTTTGGTATGAATGTACATTCGTCGGAAAACAAATGCACATCCCTAATTCCTAACCTCTCTATGTGCTCCCCTGCAAAACAAATAACAAATAAGTGCAATCATTTTTGGTGGACTTTATTGTGCAGGGACATGATATAGTTCAGACATAACAGAGTTTTCATATTACTTCTTTCATCAAATTTTACTTTAGTATTCTCTTTGTCAAGGTATATGTGAAGATTAATATATATATATATATATATATATATATTATATATCTGACTAAATCATTTCAAAATAATTCATTCATTCAGAAAAGTCTACTTGAGACTCCTATCCCATCCTCCCACATTCAGTATGCAAAAGTGAAGAGGGCATCCAGGTGAGAACAATAAGCTTTTGGTTTGTTTAACTTTAACAGAAATTGCAAGGGACCATGGGCGCGATCCGATATAGATCGTAGTTTGCGGCGCAAGCGAGGGAACCCCCGCCGCCCGTAGTTTCAGCACTCAACTCGAGCTATCCCATGTATGGTGCCATCAAAGGCTAAAGTGCCGTAAGTCTGACAAACCAGCGATATCTGCGTAAGTACAAATTTCTGGAGTCGCCAGTGACTTACGGCACTTTAGAAACTGCCGGCACCTACAAAACCTGACTAAGTTATAAAATCACCCGTACTGTCTAAAACGCCTCCCAAACATAGCCCGATACGTCTAACCCTTTATCCGCTATCCCACCCTCACTATCCTAACAATAAAAAATGTATTAACCCATAAACCGCCTCTCCCGGACCCCGGCACCACATAATAAAGTTATTAACCCCTAAACCGCCGCTCCCGGACCCTGCCGCCAGCTATATTAAATCTATAACCCCCTAATGTGAGCCCCTACCCCGCAGCCATCTACCTTACTTACCCCCTAAAATGAGCCCCTTACACTACAATCCGATTGGCTGAACCAATCAGCCAATCGGATTGAAATTGAATCTGATTGGCTGATTCAATCAGCCAATCAGATTGTTCTACCTTTATTCCGATTGGCTGATAGAATCCTATCAGCCAATCGGAATTCGACGGATGCCATCTTGGATGACGTCATTTAAAGGTACCTCATTCCTCGTTCAGTCGTCATGCCGGATGGATGCTCTGCGGCGGAGGAGCGAAGAAAGAAGATTGAAGATGCCGCTTTGCTTGAATACATCACCGGATGGAAGAAGACTTCTCTGCCACTTGTTTGAAGACATCGCCGGATGGAAGAAGACTTCTCTGCCGCTTGATTGAAGACATCGCTCTGATCGGATGAAGAGTTCTGCCCGGCTGGGTGAAGACAATGTAGGGAGATCTTCAGGGGGGTAGTGTTAGGTTTTTTTAAGGGGGGTTTGGGTTGGTTTAGAATAGGGGTATGTGGGTGGTGGGTTGTAATGTTGGGGGGTGGTATTTTGATTTTTTTTACAGGCAAAAGAGCTGTTTTCTTTGGGGCATGCCCCGCAAAAGGCCCTTTTAAGGGCTGGTAAGGTAAAAGAGCTGTGTACTTTTTAAATTTAGAATAGGGTAATTTTTTTTATTTTGGGGGGCTTTATTATTTTATTAGGGGGCTTAGAATAGGTGTAATTAGCTTAAAAATCTTGTAATCTTTTTTTATTTTTTGTAATTTAGTGGGGTTTTTTTGTAATTTAGTTTAGTTTATTTAATTGTATTTTAGTTTAGATATTTGTAGTTTATTTAATTTATTGATAGTGTAGGTGTATTTGGAACTTAGGTTAGGATTTATTTTACAGGTAAATTGGTAATTATTTTAACTAGGTAGCTATTAAATAGTTGTTAACTATTTAATAGCTATTGTACCTAGTTAAAATAAATACCAAGTTACCTGTAAAATAAATATAAACCCTAAAATAGCTACAATGTAATTATTAATTACATTGTAGCTATCTTAGGGTTTATTTTATAGGTAAGTATTTAGATTTTAATAGGAATATTTTAATTAATAATATTAATATTAATTAGATTTATTTTAATAAGAATTTAGTTAGGGATGTTAGAGTTAGATAGGGTTATTATACTTAATAAATATATAATATAATAGCGATATTAACTATATTAACCCTAATATAATTACTGTTAATATAGTTAATATATATAATAGAATAACTATATTAACTATATTAACCCTAATATAATTAGGGTTAATATAGTTACTATAGCTGGCGGCGGTGTAGGGGGATTAGATTAGGGGTTAATTTGTTTAATATAGGTGGCGGCGGTGTAGGGGGATTAAATTAGGGGTTAATATTTTTAAAATAGATGGCGGCGGGGTAGGAGCTCACTTTAGGCGGTAGGTAAGGTAGATGGCGGCGGGGTAGGGGCTCACTTTAGGGGGTAGGTAAGGTAGATGGTGGCGGGGTAGGGGCTCACTTTAGGGGGTAGGTAAGGTAGATGGCGGCGGTGTAAGGGGCTCACATTAGGGGGCATGTAATGTAGCTGTCGACGGTGTAGGGGGATCACATTAGGGGGGTTATACTTTTAAGCGGCGGTTTAGGGTTTAAACACTTTATTAGGGATTGCGGCGGGGGATCGGGGTTGACAGGTAGATAGACATTGCGCATGCATTAGGTGTTAGGTTTTATTTAGCAGATAGTTTAGGGAGTTACAGGGCTCCAATAGACAGCATAAGGCTTACTACGGCTGCATTTTGTGGTGAGGTGAAAATGGAGTAAGATTTCTCCATTTTTGCCACGTAAGTCCTTACGCTGTATATTGGATACCAAACTGCGTGGGTTTGGTATACCTGCCTATGGCCCAAAAAACTACGGGCGAGGGCAGAAATATACGAGCGTAACTTCTAGGTTACGCCGTATATAGGATACCAAACCCATGCAAAATTTGGCGTCGCCGGCTTTTGCGGGCGATGCTGCATATCGGATCGGGCCCCTGATGTGTGACTACCTGGAATAGAGAGATAAAATCTCTTACCCCTCAAGAGACATATTTTGTAAGAAAGTGACATGCTTTGTGAAAACTTTGACCATTTACTTTCAAATGCAAATTGACCCCATGCTATGTAAGTGGGGCAATAAAAACTTGGCAGGAACACATGTTTTAAATTATACTCTTGGGAACCATTGTTAAAAGACAGCATTCTGATGCCTTGATCAGGATACATGCTATGAGCTTCCTCCAACGGAGATGCTGATCCGTCTGAAGAGATGTGGAAAATGCAAGCAATTTCCAAAAGTGACTGATAATTAGCACAGAATTGTTGAGTGACTCATGCTGTGTGGCTGCTAACACTGGAATATACATAGTGTGGATATTGCGTCTGGGTTGGGATAACACACTGTTAAAACAACTGTATTTAGATTTCAAATAAATAAATATATATTTTAATGGATATGAGACTGTCTAGTTATGTGTTATTAAATATAAACACATGAATATATATATGGAAAATAAAAGATTGAATGAAATTTGTAATAATCCCATATTTGAATTACATATATATATATATATATATATATATAAATAACATGCTTTCCTGTTTTCCAGATGGAGCTAAAAAATGAGAAATACAAGATACTGCATAGAAGTAAATGTGTATATATATATATATATATATGTATATTTATTTATAAAGCATAAAATATCTGAACCTCTGTGTTTTTAAGAATATGAATAGATATTTGTGGACCTGGAAAGAAATAATTAACGACACTTATTTTTGTTTCAGATCTACTCAGACAAGATTCATATATCCAGGAAGAAATGCACAGAAATATGAAACATGCTGTATTTGTGTAAATGCATGTATAACAGATATTAATTGCCACTAATTTCAAAATAATTAGCAGTATTAAATTGCTTTAATATAATATAATGTTAAGGGCATACTGTGTTTCATGTCAAATTTATCAGAATAAAAAATGTGATATAATACAATACATATAAACATATAACTTAACAATGTAAGGAAATTATGACAGTTATTACCCATTTTAAAGAAATATTTTAAATGCTAGAAATGTTGGTTAAATGTGAATATGTATGTTTGTAATGCTGCCCCTCGGTGTTATGATGCGAGAACTACAGCCAGAAGGCTTTTTGGCTGTTTTAAAAATGAAATCTCAAAGGGCCAATCCGAGACAAGGTTTCTGAGTGGGCGTAACCAAACCAGATCTCCAATGATTATATAACTGGGAAGTTAAATGTAAGAGAGGACAGTTTTTTTGTGTGATTTGCTTACCCTGGTGACTGATAACTGGCGGCCATACTTGGGACACAGTCATTTAAGCAAGGAGCTGAAATACTAACCCTGATCTATGCAAAATAACTTTTCCTTCAAATGAGGAGATCTAAGATATTTGGGAAAGATTGAATTACAATTGGGTTCAAACTGGTGATGTATGATTTCTAACTTTAATATTTTAAACAAAGGTTATTGGAAATATCATAGTCAAATAGTAGTTAAGCAGATTTAAAGAAGCAGTTTGTATTTCAAGTTAGTATTTCATAAGCCTGTGTAGTGTTAAAAGTTTATCTTTTGTATGCTAAGAAATTCATTTAAAGCATTTGTCCACAGTAAGACTATATGTATTTTAAGTATCCTAATTAGAATTGTATTAGAATAAATTGCAACTAAATAGCTGCATATATATATATATATATATATATATATATATATATATTGTCCTATTATTCATTAGCACTGTTAATTGTATTGCTGAATATTAATAGCTGTGATATTTTAGTCTCATTGTGTTAACTGAATGAAAGGCTATTTGTAAATAAGGCTGGTTTTTAAAGGTAAACTTTTCTGGGCTTTGCTTAATAGTTTTAAACGCAAATAATATTGTTTCATGTTCTGGTATTATAAATATATTTCAATATGTTCATAGATATTAACTAAATAAAATAATTCAGGTATTTATATTAATTTATGGTTTCTAGTAGATGCATATTGATTAAGGGTTGATATTTTTAAAGGATCATTATTAAATACATGGTATTATAACCCTGAGATAGACTGATATATTATTGGGAAAGCACTACTGAAAATTCTTATAAATATACTGACATCTTCTTCAAAATCACACCTAGGTAGCTAATGTGCAACAGTGCACCACTAGGAGCTAGCTGGGCAATGACTCACATATATCTTGTATTACTGGCTCACCAGGGGTTAAACACATAGCAATATGCAAGAAATAGTGTGATAATAAAAGGTGCTAGCACGTTAGAGCTTTTTCTTTTTGCACTCATGTCCCTTTAAACAACTGTACTGTTTATGAAAGAGGCTTAGAATGTCGTAAGGAGACATCATTGGCAGGTGTAGGATTAAAGGGATACTACACACTACATACATGATAGATAGAATGATGCATTCAAAGAAAAGATTAGTCTGAGAATAACATGTAGAATTGTAAGTTCAATTAGCTGGTTAAATAGCAACAACATAAGTGTAAAGTTTTAGTCTCTATAAAACTAAGGGAGCTGCCATTTTGTAACTTAGGTTACCTTCTCTGCTGTGGCCAATTAGGGACAGTTATAAATGGGTCACTGGAGTGTGCAGCCAATGGCTGTGTGGAATATAACAGTGTTCTGCAATTACATTTCCAACAGGAGCTGAAAAGCTTACAATTTGAGAATGGAATCACTGGAAAGGGAGACAAAATAAATAATGAAAGTATAGTGCAGATTTTATTTTTATATATACAATTTCTCCTTTTATATTACCATCTCACAGTGTTTAATGTCCCTTTAACTGTAGCTTTTGACAAGTGATTGTAATGCATTCTAACTTTGTTTGGCATGATATTACTGTAGCAAATAATTCATGCCCATTTCTTGTAATAAACACAATGGACTAGATTACAAGTGGAGTGCAAACGATTGTGCTCGGGTTTTCAAGATCGTTTGTGTGCAGATTAAATTGCGTTCATATTACAAGTTGAGCGCAATCGCAGTTGCATGTGCGCAATCGTGATTTCCCCTAGAATGTGGTTAACTGTTTCACGAAATTAAAAAGTGTCACAAAACACATCAAAAATACATTACAAAGTACAATTACACATATAATAACACCATCTAATAAAAAATATTTTAAAAAAAATGCAAGAAAAAGTTATAAGGGCTTATAAAAGTTTTATAACTTGTATTTATATGTGTATATATGTATTTACAGACATATATATATATATATATATATATATATATATACATGCAAACACATAAATACATATGTATACATAGATAGACATATATAGAAGTGCTTTGGAGCCCTTTGCAGTAAGGTAGATGAAAACATGTAAAAGCATATTTATGCAATATTCATATTTTCATGTCGCGAAAATCTAATTGCACTAGAATTAATCTGTTTGCGCTAGTCGGGTTAGCGCAAGAGGGAACTCTTAACTTTCAACTCACAATACCAGTGCAATCCAAGGAGCGCAAAAAAATAATAATTCTAGCGCACTTAGCGCTATAGCGGAAGTGCAAAATACAACTCAACTTGTTATCTGGCCCAAAAAGATTATGAAATCATACGTCTCTTTTCAGTAGATTTGTTTCATTCTGAACTAACCAGTTAAATAAACATGAACACTTCCTGTTGATTTTTTTATTTTCTTAGTTGAATTTTTATTTGGTTGTCTTGCTGTTTTTATTTGTCTCATAGCAGTAACAATTTAAACTTATTGGATCCAACTGCTAAATTGCCAACCTACGCTTTCATTATCGCCTATCTTCACTAATATGTCTTCCTACTCATCTGCAACCCCCTCTCATCTTTAGCACAGAGTTTTGTATTCTTTGATACCAACACATATCCTTAATCTATGTATCTTCAAAAGCACTTTATTATATTTTGCAAATGTTTATATGAAAAAGTCTGCATGCTTTCTTTAATGTATACATCACTTCTACAAGCAAAACAGATAAGTGTAAATAAATATATATATATTTATATTTATTTATTTATTTACTCTTTACTTTCCAGTGCTTGGCTATGGGGGACTCTACCCTATTTTTGAATCTAGGATGTTATTACTTACTTCTACATAATCTTACAATAGTCTAACTTTTAAAATAAACTAGCCCATTACTGCATTTGTAATAATACCCCCACTTTTATTTATTTTTTAAATATTATATTTTTTAATCCAAAGAAACCATATAAACGTAATGCACGGCCAACCAAATACTGCAGCTATTTTTTTCTTATTAGACTGATAGAGCGGTGTGGCCAATCAGAAGTGCACCAGTCAAGCTATTAGTTGGCTTTATGAAGATGCACACAAGCTAATCTCAATAACGTGTTGGGGGCGGGGGGAGTGAGTTTTATTTTAATTTTAAAAAATGTTGCATTGTTTGGGTGGCTGTCCAGAAAATTTAGAGGATTTTAGAGGGTTTCTTTGGATTAAAATGCTCAACTAACTTGTGAATGTGACAATGTGACAAAGGGCAGGTACAAGTCTCTTTGAATCGCTCAGATTTTCTAGTTGCAATGTTGTGGTAATTTATATACGAAATATATTAGTTTTTCAAATGGGTTTTATTGAATCTAGTCTATAGATTTGTAGTGTACAGTGTGAGCACCAAAAACAATGGCAATAATCTCTGTAGCTTCAAATCCACTTAAATATTTTGCACTCTAAATGCTTACATCAAAATGTCACATATCATGCATAAAGCCCCACATTTTTCCTTCATGGTTCAGATAGAACATACATGTTTAAACTTTGCTTCATTCTCTTGGTGTCCTCTATTTAAAATGTTTATAATTTTATGTTCTTAGGACATGAAGCCCACATTTTTTTTTCTTCATTTAGAAAGAATCTGCAATTTTAAACAGCTTTCCATTTTACTTCTGTAATCTAATTTGCTTAATTTTCTTGATATACTTTATTGAAAAGCATATATAAATAGGCTCAGTAGCTACAGGTCGGTGACCGTATATATATTCCTTGTGTGATTTTGGCTCCACCATGTGCATTGCTATTTATTCAACAAAGGATATCTAAAGAATGAAGCAAATTAGATAATAGAAGTAAATTAAAACAATTGCTATCTGAATTATAAAAGAAGGAATTTGGGTTTCGTGTCCCTTTAAATATTTGTTTTTCTTTAAATTTTTGTTTGTTGGAAGATCACATTACAGATGGAAAAAGTTACAATGTTATTTCTGTTTTTACATTTAAAAAACCCTGCAATTTTAAAAGGATGTGTAGACATTTTATAACCAGTGTAATAATATTAGAGGTAAGTTAGAAAGCTGTAGAAATTACATGCTTTATATGAATTCTACATATGAAACAGATAAACAGAAAAAATCAATAATATTAATAATCATTATAATTAGTATTTTTAATAATAATTAAAATAATCATTATTCAAATTCTTTTTATTAGCATAGAAACCATGAACAACACACATCAAGTTCACAATGAATGCAGAAGCATAAAGGTTACATCAATAGTATCAGAGCATCAACACAGTCTCTACATTTTGTAAACAAACAGACAAAATTTGGGTATGAGTGAAAAGGGGAGAGAGAAAAAAAAAAAAAGAAAAAAGAAAAAAAAAAGGTAAATGGGGGATGTGGGAAAAGGGAATAGGTCGCATTAGAACGAGAAATGCAGCAATATTGGATGTCCAGTCCCGGGGGGAGCCACCCGCCCCAACGCTCTTTAAAAAGGTTTCACCGAATCTCTATGATCATAATTATATTGATATGGTTCCTAAGTCTTGTAGTCCTATGGACAATTTATTGTGTGGTGTGTATAGATTTTTGATAGTCTTCCCAGATAGCCTGTAAAGCTATAAAGTTATCTGAGGACCCTTTCTTATATTCGGAGTATTCCTCCAACTCTAATAATTCAGATACCTTAAGTCTCCACATTCCCAGAGAAGGGACGTCTGGGGCCCTCCAGTTACTTGCTATCAACATTTTAACACTATTTGTAAATATCCTAAACAAAGGGGAGAGGGATTTGATTGGGAGTTTTAGAGGTCTATTTAGTAACCATATGAGGGGGTCCGGCGGGATTTGAATATTTAGAATTTTTTCGACCTCCGCTATTACTTCATACCAGAAGTGGTTCAACCTTGAGCACCACCACCACATGTGGCCCATGCCGCTGCCTATGTGTCCGCATCTCCAACATTTATTGTTAGTGCTTGGGTATAGTCGGTGAATTTTTCGTGGGGTTAAGTACCAACAGTGTAGAATTTTTTTTTTTTTTGAAAATATTTTTTATTGAGGATTAAACAATACAACAGGTGTCACAACGCAGGTGACTAGAAAATGCACATATATGTAAACATTATATTGTTGTAATGGTAAATATAGCTGTTGATGGGAATGCAGATCATATAAATCAAGCATATCAAGCATGAAATAAAATATCTACCGCATAAACCTCATTTTTAATTATTTTGAATAAGAATATAAACCTCATTTTTAAATAGTGTGAACAGACTGTAAACACAGGGGCAAACTAGTACTTCAGTATTATCAATTAACTCAACTTTCTAGGGACTTCATAAAGTCAGTTTAGGAATCATCTCCTATAAGGATTTCAATTTTCACCTAGAGGATGATGAGAAGAGCAGATATTGAACAGATGAACAAAGAGAAATCAGAATAAAACACTAAAGACCAACTATTCAGTTCAGACAATATAATAGGTGTCTTATAGGTTTGAACCGAGTGTATCAGTATTAATCAGGTGAGGTTTTAAATACTTTATCAGGTATGGTGAACCGCAGGATCACCAAGAGGAGAAGTGTATCTAGATACGAAACTGACTTCTCCAGTCCCCGTAGAAGGGGATAACACAAATAGAATTTGCGTGTATGGGGGGGGGGAGGTAGTACAAGTATTTAACTTGTATGTAGAGATTGACTGTCATTGGGGGAGTATGAATAAAAAAAGAATATACCAGTGTCTTTCCATTTAGTTAAATAATACATCACATTTCAGCAAGCATAATAACATGTAAAGTTAATGATATAGAATATGCTGTAGACTCTATCATCTCTTGAAACAGTTTAGGGCAGTAACATTTAGGTGCCTGATGGAAATAAAGCAACCTTTAGGACAGAGAGGGATGGGGAGACTCCGTGAGTCTCAACAGCAAAAGATGATTGCCTAGAGAATAAAGCAGGTACTGCTGGAGGAGCGCTCGTTCTCCCATGAGAGGTCGTGGGTCTCCCCATCTTCTCCGTGTAATGAGAACCACATCTCGGAGATATGTGAGTTAAAGATGTTAGTATCAACTATCATATACTAAGTAGCGTTAGAACTTTATGTCTATTAGATAACAACTGTCAGCTACTGCAAAACTTAAACGTCAGGCTTTAATTTTTCGTTAGGAATATTACTATCAACAAAACACTTAAAGTCACATCTATCATTGGGTATATTATGACACTAACCCAGGAGCATGGGCCCTATACCCCTAGGTCAGGATTAAAATGTACAGCTTCCTAATATCAAGTAAGAAGATATGACTAGTACAGAAAAGATGCTAGGCTGACAAATATATATATAAAATCAAACAATATAACTTCGGTCTAAGAGCTACTATAGTAAGGTGTTCTAGCTAGGTATGGATCTCAGTAATAATAATCTGTCAGTAAAGCTATATGTGCAAGGTGATAGGAAAAGAATTTCCCAATCAGCAATTGGGGGGCTTGGATTATAGGTATGGGTATGCACTGAGAACTTTATGAACTTCCTGGATATGTCTTATATGTTATGTCAGTACTGGGTCATGAAACTAGTAATAACATTATTATCAAGTACAAACTAGCACGCAGTTAAGAAGGAGCAATATATATACATGAATACACAACACTAAGTCTGACTGGTTTCATTAAAACCAGTGGGGGGAGGGGTGCGCTCAACTACAGAGCTGTGAGTGGGACTTATATTAATTTAGCCTACTTAGTGTAGGAACATATAATATATTGGTAGGATACAATTGGGATATTTCTATTAATTTATATATTCTACCCGTGGTAACTTATAAGGTTGGAGAATGTTAGATGTGAATCCTTATATAAGGTATATGCATGTGTGCAATGATTGTTATAAATAGTGCTGCAATATGTTGCAATGTGTTGCAAAAAACAATGCTTGATGTGCTATATGTGCAATAAATACGGTGATAGTATCGATATGTGCTTCTTAATAAAACTAACAATATGTGCTTCTTAATTAAAACAAAACAAATGTACAATTGACTTATTAATCAGTTTATATAAGTAAATAAAAACAAATAATAACAAATAAAATGGTCATATCATTGCATTAGAATACAACAACTGGTTCACTAAATTATGAAAAAATGGTGTCGGTGAAACTGAATTATCAGCATAGACAAAAGTACTGGCATTAGTCAATAGACACTTTAAGACAAAATTTGTCCTTAAAAAGATACGATGATTATGGTTCAGCGTAAAACATAAAAGTATAGGTTAAAAGTTGTGGCCACAACTATTTGTAAAAGATCCAAAAAAGCTCCAAAGAGCTGTTTCCTGTTAGGGTAGCTTGTGTAGCTTGTAATGTCCCGTTATTGGAAAGCTGTAATATGGAATTCTTATGGTGCTCACCCCTACCGGACTACCGATATCCCTTACCTCCTCTTGTACTAGCGTGGGTTATGGGAAGGATTGCAATTCACTCGGGATATGTCTCAGTTCGGCGTTTTGCCGTGTAGCTGTGGTAGTATGTGAGCGTCTCACCTTCAAATTGCCCGGTCAATCCTTCCTACCCTGACGTCTACGTTGAGTAGTCACGTGGTCCTCGGAGGTCCAATCGGATAGCCGGGTCGTAGGGGGGAGTGGTGCGATAGCGATCCTGTCTGATTTGCTTGCTGGAGCCAAATTCGGTCACACTGGATTGTCAAAAATCTACGCGTTTCAGCGCTGGATATGCGCCTTTATCAACGCGTAGATTTTTGACAATCCAGTGTGACCGAATTTGGCTCCAGCAAGCAAATCAGACAGGATCGCTATCGCACCACTCCCCCCTACGACCCGGCTATCCGATTGGACCTCCGAGGACCACGTGACTACTCAACGTAGACGTCAGGGTAGGAAGGATTGACCGGGCAATTTGAAGGTGAGACGCTCACATACTACCACAGCTACACGGCAAAACGCCGAACTGAGACATATCCCGAGTGAATTGCAATCCTTCCCATAACCCACGCTAGTACAAGAGGAGGTAAGGGATATCGGTAGTTCGGTAGGGGTGAGCACCATAAGAATTCCATATTACAGCTTTCCAATAACGGGACATTACAAGCTACACAAGCTACCCTAACAGGAAACAGCTCTTTGGAGCTTTTTTGGATCTTTTACAAATAGTTGTGGCCACAACTTTTAACCTATACTTTTATGTTTTACGCTGAACCATAATCATCGTATCTTTTTAAGGACAAATTTTGTCTTAAAGTGTCTATTGACTAATGCCAGTACTTTTGTCTATGCTGATAATTCAGTTTCACCGACACCATTTTTTCATAATTTAGTGAACCAGTTGTTGTATTCTAATGCAATGATATGACCATTTTATTTGTTATTATTTGTTTTTATTTACTTATATAAACTGATTAATAAGTCAATTGTACATTTGTTTTGTTTTAATTAAGAAGCACATATTGTTAGTTTTATTAAGAAGCACATATCGATACTATCACCGTATTTATTGCACATATAGCACATCAAGCATTGTTTTTTGCAACACATTGCAACATATTGCAGCACTATTTATAACAATCATTGCACACATGCATATACCTTATATAAGGATTCACATCTAACATTCTCCAACCTTATAAGTTACCACGGGTAGAATATATAAATTAATAGAAATATCCCAATTGTATGCTACCAATATATTATATGTTCCTACACTAAGTAGGCTAAATTAATATAAGTCCCACTCACAGCTCTGTAGTTGAGCGCACCCCTCTCCCCACTTGTTTTAGATTTCCTTTTCTGATACTGGGAGCATATCAGAATTAGGGGCTGCACAGTTGAGTTCTGCACATATATCACCACACACCTTAAATAGCACTTGGTTTCATTAAAACCGACTACAATGTCTAGTCGCTAAATATAAATCTTTTGTCTAGGATAGCTAGTGAAGCACGAGACTATTAACTTCAGTGCATAACAGGATAAATGCACACGGAATAGAAATATATACAAATTGGTAATCAGAGGTGCATAACTCATACTGTAGAGATAATATATGTATGTCAAATATAAGTTATGCAGATCCACTGCACACAAATGAACTAGTAGCATATGTTAAATATCCAGCAAAATATTGTGTATAGCTTTAACTAAACGGAAACTGGGTGTGTACTGTTCAGGTAGCCCAGTATAACAGCCTTGCATAGATCCCAATGTGCATATATATCTAGCCAAATCAGGCTTCAAGCATATTTAACAGGATAAGTATTTAAACAGTAGAAGAAAATTTTTTCACTTGGAATTAACAAAACTGCTATCCAACAGACTATCTTAGGTAGTGTAAATATATATGGAGGTAGGCAAAGTGCAGGATGAACAGATGACATAATACCCACTAGAAACAACCATTAGCCTAAGTGATAAGCTTATAAAATTATTTCCCTCTGACCAACCTTTCTATACAGCTATAACTCGCCCTCATTACTGCAACTAACAACTGCGCTGCGTTGTAGGTATATGGTTAAATGCAAAATAGCTGCTGCAAGCAGAAACAATAATTATACAAACTATTAAATCTAAGGTATAATAAACCTATTCTAGATTTAGGGGTCTCCCCCTCGTGTTCTGGCAGAGAGGAACATGGAGGGATATATAAATTATTAACTGTGAGTCTTAACAGAGCTAACAGAGTTACAGGTCTGGGAAAGAAAAGCAAGAAAAAAAGACAGAGATCAATCTATTAAAGTAGCAAAAACGTTATTAGGAGGATCTGATCTGATTGATATAGTATAAACAAAGCATAAATGACAGTCTTGAGTAAGGGGAAAACATCGCATCAGCCATATCAGGACATACAATGCAAAACTTAGATGTTTCTAGCAATCGGCAGCACAGATCAGGCCCAGTCAGAAGTGTCTCTACCCGATGCCATATCTGCACTGTGACACTGTTATCGTCCCACATATTGTCCCATCTCCACGATCTGTCCACTTAGGGAGCGCATCGGCTTTCTGACTCATGGAGCAGGAACAGTGTTGGAGAGCACACGTTGACTGTACAGGAAGTTCTGGTAGCAATATGTATAAGCCAGCATGGCTGCCCAGCTTTAAAGTCAGCTGCCTTTCAACTTGCTTTGGGTGTAAATCCTCTCCATTATAAGCTCTATCTGTCATCACCCTCTCTGACATGCCTGACGTTGCAGCTTCAATCCCAGTGGGCATTACCTTCTCAATAACACCTTCTCCCACTGCACTTCCAGCCGCTTCTGTGATCTCCCAATTGTCACAATCCCTCACTTTCACATAGTTTCCTGCACATCTATGGCCCCCATGAGCACTACTGCACAGGCAATGCACCGCTTCTGAGATGGCTCCGATCAGTTGCATTTCGGCTCGCTGAAAAACCTGCTCTAGAGAGTGCAGAACTGTGTCTTCCCACCTGGCAATAGCCACCATATTGACTGTAGAATCGAGTGACCTCTTGTGCAGTAATGGGGCCAAAATGCAAGTAAATTAGCAGAGTGGTAAATTAAAGCTCAATTTCAATAAAAGTGCTTATCTCTCTGTGTTGCAGATCTTAACAGGATGCCTTGAACATTGAGATGTATTTGTCAAGTAACCAGACAAAATGGCGCCGATCAATCAGAGTACCGCATCCACATCACTCCAGTGTTACACTCTTTAAAATTTTCCCTTCGCTCCGACAGTCTCATGTCCGTTAGCAGCAAGTCTAGGGATCCAAAGCTCCCTTTTTAGTGCATATTTGAGCAGTATCTTAGTCTGAAATTAGTTTTTTTGATCAATTTGTGCAGAGAGCTGCAGACCAGCACGTCTGTCTCTGCTGCTAGCTGGCTCCGCCCCCCAACAGTGTAGAATTTTATAGTTGGTTGCTAGGATGGATGCAGAGGTGGAGGATTTTTTAGTGCTTAAGAATATGGTGCTCGCCGTTTGTGGAAGGATAATTCTACCTAGTTCCCTCTCCCACATCTCAACAGAGTGCGGTAATATGCCTGGCAGTGGCTGAATTATAATTTTATATATGGCGGATAAGGAGTGCCTCACCGGAGAGCTCGATAAGAACAGTTTCTCTAGGTTTGTAGGGGGACGAATCATGTTATTCCTGTGGATGTGAGTGTTTATGTAGTTATGGAGTCTTCTATAAGAAAACCAATTTCATGCTCAGTCATAGCCCTTTTCAATTAGCTGTTCCTGAGTGTGAAGTTGTTCGTTATAAGTGACATTGAATATTTGCACATTGTCATCAGGGTATTGGGGAAAGGTCGGGCATTCTAGAGACCTTAGTGAGAAAACGGAGTTGTGGGTAAGAGAAGTCAAAGGGCCCGGATTAGAAGATAAGCAAGGGTTTTGTTGTTTAGCTGGATCCCATACACCCACAGTCTCCCTGGTGATCGGGAAGGGGAGTAACTTAGCTGTGTCACGGATATTGGGGCTCCAGAGCATTGTAGCCATTGACGGATTTAGATTAATATGTTCCTCCAAACTGACCCATCTTCTCTGATCCCCCGCCACCCTCCAGTCTAGGATCCTTTGCATATATAATGATGTCCTGTATTTATCCAGGTCAGGAACACTTAGGCCCCCGTGCTCCCTCAAAAGGGACATAGAAGCTTTATTAATCCTTGGTGGGGGTTTTTTCCAGATGAAAGCACTGAATAGGCTCTGCACCTGAGGAAGGTATTTGGGAGGCAGGGGTATCGGGACCGCCCCCATAACGAATAGGAGCCTGGGGAAGATGTTCATCTTTATCGTGTTAATCCGTCCCCACCATGAGAGCTTCTTTGAGCTCCATGAAGATAAATCGCGCATAATTGCAGTTTTGATGGGAATATAATTTTCCTGAAACAATCTATCAAAAGTGTTGGAGAGGGAGATGCCCAGATATCTAAGTGGTCCCTTGCACAATTTTAGGGGGCAGGTCAGCCTAATTGATGCTACCAAGCTCTCCGGAAGGCCAATGGCAAGTATCTCCGACTTGGAGTGGTTAACCAGGAAGTCTGTGAGGGACTGGAAAGTCGTAAGTTCGGATAGTAGTATAGGTATCAAGGACTCGGGCTGGGTGAGGGAAAATAGGATGTCGTCGGCAAAGAGCGACAACTTGTATTCGTCGCCCCCCACCACGATCCCTCGGGCCCCTGGGATACTTCTCATTCTGGAGGCAAAAGTTTCAATAAAAAGGGCAGATAGTAGAGGGGAGAGAGGGCAACCTTGTTGTGTTCCGTTACTAATATCAATTGGAGGGGAAAGGGATCTGTTAACCAAGATTCGGGCACTAGGTGAGTTATATAAGGTGAATATGCGCCTCAGAGTGATGTCGCCTATTGCGAAAGCTCCCAGGGAAGCCCTAAGGTAGGACCAGTTAACCCGGTCAAACGCCTTTTCGGCATCTGTCGAGACGAAGGCGGTAGGAGTGTTATGGTTGGAGGCATGCCAAGGAACAAAGCCCATCTGATCATTATGAATGAGGGTAGGGAGAAAATGGTTAAGACGGGTAGCTATAATCTTTGCATACAGTTTTAAATCAGTGTTGATCAGAGGGATCGGACGATAGTTAGTAATTAAGTCTGGGGCTTTATGGGGCTTGGGGATAACAGTAATGTGTGCTTGCAATGACAAGGGTGAAAATATTCCACTTTCGTCTATGCTGTTGTAGTATCTAAGTAGGTAGGGAGAGAGAATTTCTTTAAATTGTTTATAGTAGGAATTGCTAAAACCGTCTGGGCCCAGAGCTTTTCAGTTGGGGAGGGACGAAAGAGCCAACAATAGTTCCTCTTCTGAAATAGGCAAATCTAGTTTGTCCCTCTGTTCGTTAGTTAATTTGGGCAAAGTTATATTGTTAAGGTAGGCGGCTATATCATCTGGGTGGGGGTCTGCCATTCCTCGTCTAATGTTATAAAGGTTGTCATAGAATTCCCTAAATGCTTGTAGGATATCTGTGGGAGTAGAATTTAAGGTCCCCCTAGGGTCTCTGATTCTCATTATGTAATTTTTGTTCGTTCTAGTCTTGAGTTGTCTAGCCATCATCCTGCCCTGTTTGTTCGCACCCTCATAGTAAATTTTTTGGAGCAATAAGGCTTTATTTTTAGCTTCAGTGCCCAGGAGTAACCTAAGCTGATCTCTTTTATGTGTAAGGCTCTCAGTGAGGGATTTGTCTGTGGGATGCGTCAAATGGAGGGCCTGGAGTTTGGCTAAATCGTCCAGGAGAGCGTTGAGATAGATGTGCTGTTGTTTACGTTTAGCTGATCTGATTGCAAGAAGTTCTCCTCGGAGAACGCACTTGTGTGCGTCCCAAGTATTGTGTATAGTAGTTTCAGGTGTGTCATTTCTCTGAAAGTAGTCAAGTAGAGTCTTTTGTAATTGTATAATTACCTGGGGGTCCCTGAGGAGGGATTCGTCAAGTTGCCATGTAGACTGGGAAGGGTCAATAGGGTGCCAACGAAGCTGGCAACTAATTATGGCGTGATCAGACCACGTTATAGGGGAGATGTTGGTAGAGGTAATAGAGGATAGGCTAGGTACATCAGTGAAAAAATAGTCTATTCACGTGTATAGCTGGTGGGGGCTAGAATAAAAGGTAAATTCCCTGTCGTCGGGGTGTTGGAGGCGCCATGAGTTATGTACAGCTAGGTGCGAGAGGGATTGTTTAACTTGTCTTAACGTCTTGTTGGGTATGGAGGAGGTGCCCGTAGAGCAGTCAAGGGCAGGATGAAGTGCCAGGTTAAAGTCGCCCCCCAGAATCAAACTACCCCTGGCTACCTCAAGGACTTTTGGCAGAGTTGGTGGAAGAATGGGGCAGCATTTGTGTTAGGAGCATAGAGATTCACAAGCGTAACGGGTTTGTGGAAAATAAATCCCACCAATATTATATAACGTCCCTCTTTGTGATTAAATAAAAATGGTCTGGCAGGGTGCCCAAGCTAACCCTTATGTGATGAGAACTATTTAAGTAACTGCACGAGTGCATTTTGTATACATAGACCAAACTAGGGTATTATATAAAAAATGGGGGGGGGTAACCAAAAGAGCTCAGGAGGGCATCCGGCCAGTGAATGATAAGGTTAATAATCATCAAATTCTAGGGTCACTAAATACCATGGAATAGGGGCTTGGCAGGGGGGCGTCCACCCACTGTTATTATCAGTTGGGGGTTCTACCTGAGTATCTAGGCATCGTAAGATGCGGGCTGAACTAAGTTGTCCCAACTAGAGTAAGGAGCAAAAAATATAATATTACCGTCTAATCACAGTGATATCTTTTAATGTTAGGTTTAAGGCGTCCTGAGTAACAGTTAGGCCACCAATAGATGGGATAGTTAGGATAGAGGGTAACTATGTCTCACCGTATATATAGCCGGGGGTGGTCAAAGAGACATCTAAATGCTCCTAGTGGGTCTAGTTACGTGTGGAAAGTGGCCTTAAGTATACAGGGTGGTCATATAGGGAAAAGGGACGTTCAGTAAAATATATCTGGAGGGTGTCATATAACACACCCCGGGGGCGCTAATCTGAGGGGGTCAAGGCAATTTAGAAAAACACAAGAAAGCACCAACTTATTGTTAACAAGAGTAACAAACCTTAAACGTTGTTAAGAATAAGCTATACCATAATGCACAAGGCAGTATAGAAATAAGAATACAAACAAGAGAAATTCACATATTTTAACTTCTTTGCATATTAAACATGTACATAACTTGGATAATAGTTGCTTCGGGACAGAGAGGGGCAATATAATACCTTGTATAAACCAGCACCGACATGTTGTATGTGACCCTCATAGCTTGAGATAAGATCTGAGGGTCAATCAAGACTATACATAACATGTGGAAACAAATATTAGCATTGGTGAGAGTAACAAAACATTAATTGAGCTTTGATGTCCAGGGACATCAAGTGTCCAACAGAGCAAAGTTCCACATAGCCTAGGTTGTGTGATAGCCACCTTGGGAGGGGCTAAGAGACATAGTCCATGACATAGGTAGTAGGTATAATCAAAATTACAAGTCAGGTAAGAAAACTAAAGTCATAAACATTTTTATACGTTACCAATGGTAAGCCCTGACTTTAGAATGACCATCCAGTGCGATAAGGTTGGCCTCATGAGCATAAGTAGAGGTTTATTTACTGCAAGTTAGCCTGTGTGGTGAGGCTTGGGATCCTTCCATGGAGGAGGGTATTCAGTGAATACTGGTTGGAAAGAAAACAAGAGGAGAAAATTAGGTAGGCCCCAAAGTAGGACTTGGGAGTAGGTCATCCAGAGGGCGGAGAGCCACTTTTGGACGGCAAGTTATCCATTTTCCTTCTTTTGGGTTGGACCTTTTGCCATTGCGGTCTTTGTCCCAGTGGACGTGAGGGCCCTGGTTCCTCAGCTGGGGGAGGGTTCAAGACGGGTGGATCCGCTGGATTGTTGAAAGGAATGTTGAGAGATCTGGAAAGTTGGTCAAGGTCATTATAATCCTTGTATATAATTTGTGAACCATTGTGATTAATAATCAGACTAAAGGGGAAGCCCCATCGGTATTTGATGCGGTGTTCTTGTAGAACACTGGTGATAAATTTAACCTCCTTGCGTCTCTGTATCGTGTAGGGGCTGAGGTCTTGATATATCTGGAGGAAGTGGCCCCTGATGGATATGGACTGCTGGGTCCTTGCAGCCTGCCATATGTCCTCTTTGGTTGAAAATCTTAGAAATCGGACAATGACATCTCGTGGGGGAAGTGGGGGCTTAGGTAGAGGGCGTAATGCCCTATGCGCCCTGTCCAAATCTTCAGGTAATAGCGGCGGTGATCCAGGAGAAAGGTGTTGAGCTAGACCAATGATGTATCTTTTGAGGAGGTCAGGAGTCACCTCCTCTGGGATACCGCGGAGCCTCAGGTTATTCCTGCGCCCGCGATTATCCAAGTCCTCTATTTTGTCCTGAAGAGATTGAACTTTAGAGAGTTGTTGTGTGTTCAGACTGACTAGGTTATTCAAAGTTTCCTGACCCTCCTCAAGATAATCCATACGAGCACCCATTTCGTTAAGATCTCTTTTGAGGTCCCTCATCTTCTCCTTAATAAAAGATTTTAGAGAGTCCAGATCAGATTTGGAGGGAAGCGTAGCCAGCCTCTCTTGAATAGCGTGCAGTGGGTCTTGTTGGCCATTCGGGTTTATATTTAGGCTTGGCAGGCATGGTTGATCCTGTGGGGTGTCAGGTAGTGCTGGGTTTGTATCTGAAGCTTGAAAAAAGGAAGATACCGATGGGGTTTGGGAGAGTGGTTTGTTTGGCTTATCAGATTTCTGTCCCTTCTTGGAGGCCATCTTAAGCTTGGGCCCTCCAATAGAGGGAGGAGGGTAGTCTGGATTAAGTTCTTCCAATGTTGATAGAGAGATAGGGGTAGGTGGGGAGGAACGTGTAGCGGCAGGGAGCAGGGGATTGCACTAAATAGTGAAGAAAGACGAAGATGCGTTAGCACACCATCAGCATCAGCTAGGTGAAGAGTGGATGCATTGCACAAATGTCTTATAAAGTTCCTCATAAAGCCTTGAGGTTGCAGCTGAAGCAATGTTTTAACACAAGCAAATTTTTATTTTTATTTTCATTCCCTTATAGACTGGACCAACTTCTTCCAATGTTGATAGAATAGTAGGGGTAGGGAATGAGGGATTGCACTAAGTAGTGAAGAAAGACAAAGATGCGTTAGCACACCAGCAGCATCAGCAAGGTGAAGAGTGGAGGTATTATACAAATGATCCCTGTAAAGCCTTGTAGCTGCAGATGTAACAATGGTTTAATACAGGCAAACTTTAATGTTCTTTTCTCCCCTTATCTTATATGAGTAGAGCTTGCACTTTTGTAGGTGTAAAACAGGGTCTCATGTTAACTGCCCAGCACCACACTGTTGGATATGAGGCCACATGGCGTGTTCAGGTAATGGCCGCTATGTGTGAACCAGACTCCCAGTGGCGATAACTTTCTGCTTTCCCCCCCACCTCTAGGGACATGCATGGGGGCCCACCGCAAACCCAGACCTAGAACAACCTCAGATACCTCAAAAGGGGGCCTCGGACGGAGACTGGGAGGTGTGTGTATTCCTGCTGCAGGAGGCTGAAGTCCCGGCGGTCACCCACAAACAGGCCTCAATGCCTCAGAGAATGCAGCGGTATCCGGGTGCAGTTAGGAAGAGGTCGTCTGCATCGGCTGCACCGGAGGACCCTGCAGAGGTTCAGGCGGCAGATCAGGAGAGTCCGGACAAGTAGGGCAGACCCGGCTGTGAGGTTACATGAGGGAAGATGGCGCTGCGGTCCCGCGCCTGATATAGTGTACCAGCAGCAAATCTTGTCTGTAATTAGCCCTCCGGTAGCATGGGTTAGAGGGCAGAAAAGTTTAGACCGTTAATGCAGTATCCTGCATAGAATTAATGAAGTCCTGATTAAGTTATTTTTGCTAAGAGAAAAGGCAGACACGGAGCCTTAGAGATTTGCAGCCATGTTCCTGCACGGCTTGGCTCCGCCCCCTAAAATAATCATTATTAGTATTATTAACCCATTTCCCACCGTTATGACGTTCTATGCCGTCCTAACCACATTGGACTTTAAAGCCGTTAAGGCGTCATAGAACATCATAGCCTTAGCTGTACTAAAGCCAAAGGTGCTTCCTGAATGGGGAGGTCATGCCTAGCGTCATAGGCACACACCAATGACACAATCCCATCATTGAAATCATGCCTTTGCATGAACTTGATTTCAATTTTTTAACTTATTTGTTTACATAAGAACTTTCTTCTGATATTGACAAGTAAGTCTGGATGGGAATTGATTAATAATAATAATAATCATAATATTAATAATAATAATATTAATATTCAGCCAGATTACGAGTTTTGTGTTATGGCTGGCTCGCTACTAACTTGCAAGTTATTTCCACCGCTCACTTTTAATAGCTCTGCTATTACAGCTTTGCAAAAAAACGGCGTTAGCAGGCAATATGGCAGCGTTGAGCTCCATACTGCACACAAATACCAGCGCTGGTTTTACGTGCTTGTGCACAATTTCTCCATAGACATCAATGGGGAGAGCCGGCTAAAAAAAAGCCTAACACCTGCAATAAAGGAGTGTACAGCTCCGTAACGCAGCCCCATTGATTCCTATGGGGAAAGAAAATTTATGTTTACACCTAACAATCTAACATAAACCCTGAGTCACCCCTAATCTGCTGCCCCTGACATCGCTGACACCTACATTACACTTATTAACCCCTAATCTGCCACCCCGACATCGCCGCCACCTACCTACACTTATTAACCCCTAATCTGCTGCCCCCCAATGTCGTCGCTACCTACATACAATTATTAACCACTAATCTGCTGCCCCCAATGTCATCGCTACCTACCTACACTTATTAACCCCTAATCTGCCGCCCCCAACATCGCCGCTGCCGCCACCGCCACTATACTAAAGTTATTAACCCCTAAACCTCTGGCGTCCCACATCACTAAAACTAAATAAATATATTAACCTCTAAACCTAACTCTAACCCTAACACCTCTTACTTTAATATAATTAAAATAAATCTAAATAAAAATTACTATTAATACCTAAATAATTCCTATTTAAAACTAAATACCTACCCATAAAATAAACCCTAAGTTAGCTACAATATAACTAATAGTTACATTGTAGCTACCTTAAGTTTTATTTAGGTTTTATTTTACAGGTAAGTGTGTATTTATTTTAACTTGGTAGACTAGTTACTAAATAGTTATTATTTACTAACTACCTTGTTAAAATAAATACAAACTTACCTGTAAAATAAAACCTAAATTGTCTTACACTAACACCTAACATTACACTACAATTAAATAAATTACATTAATTAAATACAATTAACTAAATTACAAAAAAATAAACACTAAATTACACAAAATAAAAAAGAAATGATCAAATATTTAAACTAATTACATCTAATGTAATAGCCCTATCAAAATAAAAAAGCCCCCCCCCCCAAAAAAAAACCAAAAAAAACCCTAGCCTAAACTAAACTGTCAATAGCCCTTAAAAGGGCCATTTGCGTGGCAATGCCCCAAAGAAATCAGCTCCTTTACCTGTAAAAAAAAATACAAACAACCACCCGAACAGTAAAACCCACCACCCACACAACCAAACCCCCCAAATAAAATCCTATCTAAAAAAACTTAAGCTCCCCATTGCCCTGAAAAGGGCATTTGGATGGGCATTGCCCTTAAAAGGCCATTTAGCTCTTTTTCAGCCCAAACCCTAAGCTAAAAATAAAACCCACCCAATAAACCCTTAAAAAAAATTACACTAACCCCCAAAGATCCACTTGCAGTTTTTGAAGACCGGACATCCATTCTCATCAAGCCGACAGAAGTCTTCATCCAAGCGGGCAGAAGTCCTCAACGAAGCCAGGAGAAGTCTTCATCCAAGCGCCAAGAAATGGTCCTCCAGGCAGGCAGAAGTCTTCATCCAGACGGCATCTTCTATCTTCATCCTTCCGACACGGAGCGGATCCATCTTCAAGGCATCCGTCGTGGAGCATCCTCTTCTGTCGACGGCTACTGAAGAATGAAGGTTCCTTTAAGGGACGTCATCCAAGATGGCGTCCCTTGAATTCCGATTGGCTGATAGAATTCTATCAGCCAATCGGAATTAAAGGGTAAAAAAATCCTATTGGCTGATGCAATCAGCCAATAAGATTGAGCTTCAATCCTATTGGCTGATCCAATCATCCAATAGGATTGGGTTCACGTTCTATTGGCTGATTGGAACAGCCTTTAGCAGGGCCTTTATCAAGACTATACCAACCATGAAAATAACTGAAATATTTAAAGGCCTCTTTGGTCTATCAAAATTGGAAGAGGGGTCGGACTGGCTGTACTAAAGCCAAAGGTGCTTCCTGAACGGGATTGTTGGCTGGAGGTTGTGCCTAGTGTTATAGGCACACACCCCTGACACAATCCCATCACTGAAATCATGTGTTTGCATGAACGATCGCGTGATTACATTTTTTTTACTTATTTGTTTACGTAAGAACTTTCTTCTGATGTTGACAAGTAAGTCCGGACAGGAATTGGTTAATAATAATAATAATAATCATAATATTACTAATAATATTATTAATATTATTATTTTACCTGATTTTTGGGCTAGATTATAAGTGTAGCGCTATTTATTGCTCTTGCGCTAACTTGGCTAGAAGTAACCTTTTTGCTCACTTCTGGTAGTGCACATATTACAAGTTGAAAGTAAAAAGTTTTCACTTGAGTGGTAACCCAATGAGTGCAAAAAGCCAAAATTGGAATATCGCAGCCGTGTTAACTTATACTCCCATAGGCATCAATGGAGAGTGAAAAGTGGAAAAAAATTCTAACACCCTTATTCAAACACAAACCCAATCGTGTTTTCTCAATTGTGCTAGCCAGACATGAAATATAAATATTTCACATTCCGATGTTCTTCACATTGCAGAATATGTTCTGTTCTTAAATACATATTTCTGTATAAATATTTGATGGATTTTTGGTAAAATATATATCTATATATACATACATATATTACAGAATTTCACAAAAGTGAGTACACCCCTCACATTTTTGTAAAATCTTCAGGCTTGCCAGAAACACAAGTTATGAAGCAGCGGTCTAAAGACCACTGCTCCATAACCTGTCCGCCTAGTGGAATACGCGATATGTTTTTCTTCTCCCTGTGTTGAAGCAAGTGTTCACGTGGGGTATTAAGGGCAGAGTTAATTTGTTTGTTTATAACCCTTGTTTTGTAACCTTTTTCTGTAACCTTTTTCTTTGAATGATTGGGAGAGTGTGATGACAGTGACAAACACCTCATCACACTGTTCCAATCATTCAGAGAAAAAAAATTACAAAACAAGGGTTATAAGCAAACAAATTAACTCTGCCCTCAATACCCCACATGACCACTTGCTACAATATAGGGAGAAGAAAAACATATTGCGTAGCCCACTAGTAGTCAAATATAACCCTGCTGTAGAAGGAATATGAAAAATCATAAAAGACATACAGCCACTCTTAGAGGATCCCACACTCAAAAAAATATTTCCAAAACCCCTATCCTGGTACTCAACCACCCAACCTAAAACAGAAACTGGTTCACAGAAAGCTACCCCTTGATAAAAAGAACACTCAGAATGGAACCAAGCATTGAAACAAAACTCTCTGCAAACTATGTCAACACATTTGTGAAAGCAGCACACCTAATCACAAAAGTAAATCCTATAACATTAAAGGGGCATATTCATGTATATCTGCAAATGTGGTATACATGATACATTGCACTGCATGTGAAGTGGGATGTTATATTGGAGAAACAAGCCAAAAACTGCACCTTTAGATGAACTTACATAGACACTCAATCACAAACCACTGTGAAACAAAATACTCTACCCCTGTTGGTCACCATTTTACCCAACCTGACCTTTCCATCCAAAACCTCAAAATCAAGATTCTCAGAGGCAACTTCAAAAACATGGAAAGAAAAACCTTTGAAATGAAAATGATAATGCACTTCAACTTGCTAAATTCTGGACTAAATGTGGACTTCTTAACTCATTATCAAAAAAAATTGTAATGTGCTTTCATATATTGTAGTCAATTACATTGTTATTCCACACTCTCTATGCATAGGTACGCAGGTAAGCCTATGTCCACACTTTTGTCATTATTATTATTTCCCTTTTTTTTTTTCCTTTCTCCTTTTTTTCTATCTTATATTCCCCTGTAAACCTTATTTCACATCTTTATACATATTGATTTTATGTTGAAATATAACTTTATGTCAGTATATGCTTTGTGTATAACCATATATTTCCCCTGTCTGTTATTCTTTACTGACACTGACTGTCTCTGTCTCCTAAACCCCCATCATGATTTTTACGATACCCCCTCCTCCCTTTGCATTTAGACCTCTGTAACACTTTCTGTCTTTTTAGCCATCCTATGTTTTAAGATATAATCTGTAAATTCCATCAAATATTGCTTCAGACTTGAAAAGGGAAGACATTCTTCCAAAAGCTTGTCATCTTATAAATGTATAGTTAGTCCAATAAAAAAGAATAATTGCTCAATGCAATACTCTTGTTATTTTAAGATATATTTTATTTATATATATATATATATATATATATATATATATATATATATATATATATATATATATGTGTGTGTGTGTGTGTGTGTGTGTGTGTGTGTCTACATATGTATTTATGTGTTTATAAATACATAAATACATCTGTACCAACATATATACATACATATACATATTTAGACCTGTATATGTATGTTTCCGTTGTTAAAGCCCTTTGCAGCCTGCGTACCTATGCATAGAGAGTGGCGAATATACAATGTAATTGACTACAGTATATGAAAGTACATTACAAAAATCTTTGATAATGGGTTAAGAAACAAGAGTCCATATTTAGTCCAGAATTTAGCAAGTTGAAGTGCATTATCATTTTCCTTTCAAAGGTTTTTCTTTCCATGGTGTTTTTGAAGTTGCCTCTGAGAATCTTGATTTTAAGGTTTTGGATGGAGTGGTCAGGTTGGGTGAAATGGTGACCAACAGGGATAAAGTATTTTGTTACAGTGGTTTTTTATTGAGTGTCTATGTAAGTTCATCCGAAGGTGCAGTTTTTGGCTTGTTTCTCCAATTCCGAAAGTTTGTCATCTTATAAATGTATAGTTAGTCCAATTAAAAAGAATCATTGCTCAATGCAATACTCTTGTTATTTATATATATGTGTGTGTGTATGTGTGTGTCTACTTATGTATTTATGTGTTTATAAATACATAAATACATCTGTACCAACATATAAACATATATACATAGAAAAAATTGGTGCAGACAGCCAGCATGTACTTCTGTTAAAAAGTCCAATTTTATTCAACAAAATTAAAAGTAGACTTGTGCATGGCCAAAAAATTCATTTGGGTTCGGTTCGGATCAATTTGGATGCTTTTCGAATTTCGGTTCGGATCGATTTGAATTCGGAAACATTCGAATGAATTTGTTTCGGATTCATTCGGATTCGAATAAATTCGGCTGGATTCGGTTCGATTCGGAAATTCGGTATGTGTTAGGTGGGATGTGCTGTGTATTAGACTAGTATTATGTACTGTATATTAGGTGTAACCCATAGCAGAGTGATATAACCTAATATACTGTACAATACTAGTGTAATCCATGGCCCTCCGAAGTAACAAATGAAGCCAAACTAATTCATATTTATTCGGTAGATTCGGTACTACCGTAATTCGGAAATTCGAATCGATCTAAATCTCCAAATTTAACAAATTTGGCCGAATTTAGATTCGGAACGAATCGAAACGCACATGTCTAATTAAAAGGAAAGACTGCTGTGAGCAGCTTAACAACTATAGCAACAACAGCGTTAAGTCTGCCATGTTTCGGTCGTAGCCTTAATCATAGACATAATTTAAACAATGTGTGTTAGTTAAAATAAATACCTTGTGCTAAGTTTTCATTGGTTATCCACTATTTGAATGACAAAAACCTAAATGCTTTCTTAATGGATACATTTAACCCCTTGATGTCCTATTACTTAATAAGTTTTAATATCAACATCAAACAACCAAACAAATTACAGAGAGAGGAAACTTTGTAACTTAGCTGTGTGCTAGTATAACACTATAACCTCTGTGAGTGACACATACCATCATTGTTGAAGAAATAACAATGCACTTGAGTGAGCCAATCCCACGAGGCATCTATGTGCATCCACTAATCAGCAGCTACGGAACCTATCTAAATATGCTTTCCAGCAAAGAATATTAAGATAATGAAGCAAATTAGATAATATAAGTAAATTAGAACGTTGTTTAAAATTGATTGCTCTATCTAAATCATGAAAGAAAAAATAATAATTGGGTTTTATGTCCCATTAAGGCTGTCATTAAAGGTTATACACAAAATGCAAACATGTTCTATGCTTCGATGGTTGCTCATTGCAGGGAATAACTATAAGTATAATATTGGACTAGGACACATCTGAACAATAATTTTAAAGACTGTGTTTCACTGAACTATAAAAGGCTTTTTTTTGGATAGTTTTGAATTTATATGATTATTACTTGTACTCTGTGTAGTAATTCAGAATATGTTGGTGCTCAATAAGGGCTAGATTACAAGCTGCGCGCAAACAGTTTCACACACAAGAAAAGGGGTTATCAAGGGTCATTGCACGCGTCGGAAGTAGGACGCATATTACCGGTTGAAAGTAAATGAGTTCGCTCAATCACAATTGAATTTAAAGGGACATGAAACCCAATTTTTTTCTTTCGTGATTTAGATAGAGCAAGCAATTTTAATCAACTTTCTAATTTACTTATATTATCTAATTTGCTTCATTCTCTTGATATTCTTTGCTGGAAAGAATATCTAGATAGGCTCAGTAGCTGCTGATTGGTGGATGCACATAGGTGCCTCGTGTGATTGGCTCACTCATGTGCATTGCTATTTCTTCAACAAAGTATATCTAAAGAATGAAGCAAATTACATAATAGAAGTAAACTGGAATGTTGTTTAAAATTGTATTCTCTATCTGAATCATGAAAGAAAAATGTTGGGTTTATTGTCCCTTTAAGATAGTTAGATGGTTGTAATTTGCCTGTGTTCTCTCATGCTAGCCTCATTTGGCCCTAACACCAAATAAAGGAGTTATTCCTCAAATAACATGTTGGCCTCAAAGGGTTATTTAAACAAGTTCTCAAATGCTAGACGTGCCCACTCTATTAACAACAAACAAATATTCTTTAAATGCATTAATGCTTTTTCTGGCAAGTAAATAATACCTTTAGATCTTGAAGTTAAAAATGAAAAAGAGAATGATTTAGGGGGGGGGGGATTGGCTTTAAAAGAGGTTAATTGTGCTTTAAAACGCTTATTAGTAATAGTTATTTGATTTTATGTTAGAAAACCATTTACTTTAAAAACACGCAACACATAAATCCTAGAATTCTTATAAAATGGCAGCCATCACAATGCATTAATTTGTTTTGTGAAAATATTGTCTACAGCTTGGATGTGGGGTTTTTTTGCCTCCTTTTGTATGCCAGTTAATAGCAGCTATTTTTATAAGCAATACCCACAACCTGTATCCAATCAGTCGGGTTGCCAGTTGCCTTCCTCAGAAATACTGGTCTACCTGGACATCTATGTGTCAGATTGTGCTGTCCTTGTGGTGCAATATTATTCTTTTCAGTCTATTTGTTGCAGGAATCTTTGCTTGTCTATTGGATTAATCACATTTTTGCCGCCTGCCCTGATTTTGGCCCAATTGACGACTCTTCTGCCTCACGAATCTGTGCTGTATTTGCCTGTCTGGTTATCTGACTTCCTGCCTGTCCCTGACTACTCTATTGTCTGACGATTCTGCTACATTGTTTATTGTTGCTGATCTGGCCTATCAACTACTCTACGGTACCAAACTTTATAACCTATTTTGCATGAAGTGTCACTTTGTGCACTATCGGTTAATTGTCACTTTTCAGCCACTGGGTCCTTTTGCTATAGTATCTTGACTGTGGTATTTTCAACCTGTCACTTCACCTGACGCCAGGATAAGAAGACTACTGGTCAGGCAATTGGAGAATGGGTGAATTTCTGAACAGTCCTGATACCATGATACCTGACACTCAGAGCCGTCGCTAACACTCACCTACTTAAAAGCAATCTGGGGGCTCCCATCGACTCCCACCCCGGCGATCGGGCCTGTATAGTGACAGGCATCGCCGGGGCTTCCCATTACGTGCGCTGATGTCACGCGCAATGACGTGATGACGTCACTGTGCAACTTTATTTAAAAATTACAATGGACAAAATAGGGAAAGGTGACATGCTGCTTAGAAGCCTGTATCTCAGGCATCTAAGCAGCTACAGACCCCTAAGACCCACCGTTGGAAAGGTAATCTTTCCAACAGTATAAGTCTTGGGGATCTGAGCAGCCATTACAAGTTTTGAAAAAATGTATTTAACACACGTGTTATGCCGCATTAACCCGAATATTGCGTATAACCCAAGTTCCAACTTGGCGTGTGCGCATGCATGTATTCCCCCATAGAGATTATTGGAAAAAAGTTTTTGATAAAAAACCTAACAGACGCGTTTGTGAAATCGCCATTGCATTTTCACATTCCTCATAGAACTCTATGGAGAAAAAAGGGGATCAAAAACACCCTACCATAAGTCCATAGTCTATTAACCCCTAAACCCCTATCCCCCCACATCACAGATTATCTAAATAAAACTATTATCCCCTAATCTGCCATCCCCCACATAGAAAAAAAATAAAATAAATCTATTAACCCCTAAAATGCCATCCCCCCACAACGCAAACACTAAGTAAAATTATTAACCCCTAAACCGCCATCCCCCACAATGCAAAGTATTAAACTAATAACTAAACCCCATAACCTAACACCCCCTAACTTAACCCCAATTAATATACACATAAATTAAAATAAAAGTATACTAACTACATTTAAAAGAAAACTTAACTGTAAAAGAAAATTAAAACCTAAGCTTAAACTAAAAAAAGCTACCATTACTTGAAGAAAAAAAAACATTACCACAAATAAAAAAATAAATAAAAAAAAAACTATTACCAAAATAAAAAAAACCTACCCTTACAAAAAATAAACTAAATTATCCAAGAAAAAAAATATTCCTATTCTAATACTCCCAAAAATAAAAATAAACCCTCATCCAATCTACAAATAAACTACCAATAGCCCTTAAAATGTCCTTTTGTAGGGTATTGCCCTAAAGCTAACAACTCTTTTGCATAAAAAACAATTTTGAAGTAGCACAACATGACTACAATGTTTCACAAGAGAATCGAGTCTTTAAGAATTCTGCATACTGGGCCCAAAGTATTGCTTAAAGGGATAAGAAACCCACATTTTTTATTTCATGATTCAGATAGAGTGTGCAATTTTAAGCAAATTTCGAATTTACTCCTAATATCAATTTTCTTCATTCTCTTGCTATCTTTATTTGAAAAATATGGCAACTAAGCTAAGGAGACAGACAATTTTTGGTTCCAAACCCTGGGCAGCACTTGTTTAATGGTGGGTGCATTTAGCCACCAATCAGCAAGCGCAACCCAGCTTGTGGGTCGGCTTCTAAACATACATTACTTGCTTTTCAAATAAAGAGAACAAGAACAAAGAAAAATTGATAATAGGAGTAAATTAGAAAGTTGCTTGAAATGGCATGCTCTTTCTAAATCATGACAAAAAAAATTGGGTTCAGTGTCCCTTTATAAAAATACAGACCTCTAGAATACATTTTTTCATATTGCACAGAACTGCATTCTTTTATCAAGTGGGTCTAACAATGCATGTTTTTAAGTAAAATAAAACTTTATTGAAAATTATAAATAAGTAATGAGCACTAATAATAATACTTTTTTTTTCAAGCTTCTCCTCACTCTGATAGTATAGGAAGTTTTTGAACAAAACTTCTATCATGCATATCAATGTTAAATAGCATATACTTCATAGCTCTGTTATTTATAGCTACAGGAGAAATTTTATATTCAGTAGCCTACACTTTAAAGTTCAACATTGTCAATGCAAAAAAGCCAAGAAACAGCATGTAATTTCGTGTGATTTAGTTCAAGCCTTTCCCCTCATTCAATCAGAAATTTCTCTAAATAATAGGCCATAATTTGACTTTTTACACAATTGCATATGGCACAAAACGGCACGTCTAGAAGTTCATTACTTAAAAAAACATTCATTTTCCATGACTAGAAATGTATTAGAAACTTATAGTGAAATGCAAATCTGTGCAAAAATAAAAGGTTTAAACCTGATGTTTCATGGATAGATTCATAACGGTAAAATGCCTCTGGGCAGGGTATCCACTTTAATTTAAAACAGTTATCATGGTTGATTAGCACATAATTAGAATATGTTCTTGGTCAAAGTAACCTTCATATTGAAACATCTTCCATAGAAAATTAGACAATTAAATACAATAAATAGTTTTAATATTGGTGAAATTAAAAACAGAGAAGTCAATAATATGGTTTAGTTTTGCATATAAATTGCTTTTATAGAATAGTCCCATTGCATTATTTGATGTCCTTCAAAATGTTTGCTGCTTAAATGCCATTTTTATTTATTTATCAGCAATGTAAAAAAATATTAAGAATTTCATTTATATTCCTAAATACAAGAAATTTAGGATTTGACACTGAAAATGTTTTAAAAGTAGAAATACAGTAAAGAGGATTCCACCATTTTATAGTTTAAATGGACTTTTATTTCTCACTGCATTGGGGTCTAAGGAAACAAAGGACGTTTCAAGCCAGCTATTGGCCATTTATATTTTAATACATATGTTAGAATTTTTTTTCTACTCTATGAGGATGAGGGTTTTGGCACCAGAATAAAGTATAAAGAAATTAATCAAATAAAAATAAATTAATAAGCAAGCAGACCATCTTAAAATTATCCTAAAAAAACAGTTGATTAAAGTCACAAAACACAAGGGAGCCGAATTATCAAGCTCCGAATGCAGCTTAATGCCCCTGTTTCAGCGCAAGTCTTTATTCTCGCTGGAAACAGCAGTTATGAAGCAACGGTCTAAAGACCACTGCTCCATAACTTGTCCGCCTGCTTTGAGGCTGCGGACATCAATCCACCCGATCCTATACGATCAGGCTGATTGAGACCCCCTGCTAGTGGCCGATTGACCGCAAATCTGCAGGGGCGGCATTGCACAAGCAGTTTACAAGAACTGCTTGTGCAATGATAAATGCCGACAGCGTATGCTGTCGGAATTTATCGATGTGCGGCGGACATCGTATCATGTCCGCTCGACACTTTCATAAATCGGTCCCTGGGACTGCAATAAAAATGTATAGTAAAAAAAATATTTGCAATATATTTATATAATTGATTTTTGTTTGTTTTTTTCCTGTTATTTTGGGAATTAGAAATGCACATTGTAGACTTCACGGGCCTAACCCTGCCACATATCTGTCCCTAATTATTCTCAACAGAGTGATACTGCAAAAGAAGGCAAGTGTTACTAACAAATGACAGCAGTAAGCCTTGTCTCCTGCAAACAAAGCAAGAATTGGGGTGAGTTTGACAACTGAAAAAATATTGCAGTAAACAAGTGTTACCACATTCAGAAAATTTTCACACTTGGCTGTTATGTTTATTTATTGAATGGGTGCAGGAGAGTCGTTTAATTACAATCTGCTTTGTGTCCCTTTAAACTATGTCTGTATACATATTTTTTAGAATGAAATACATCTGTCCATTGTTGTCTTTTAAGAAATAAAAACATACACAAGGACTCTTTTGTTACTCATCAGTGGAACACACACAGACATTAACAAAAACAAACCTAAATGGAGAAACATGGAGTAATTTATCCAACAATCATCCTTAAAGGGACATTTCAGCCAAAATTGGAATACATGTGGGTGCATTTTAGTTTTGAATAGAAGCATATTTGCAATATACATGAGTCAGCACAAATGCTTCTTAGAAAAGTGTACTTCAGTATGCTCCGTGCACCAGCATTTTAAGCACAGAATTTACTCAGAGAGCCTAAGGTGCTTGCATCACCTGTTAATTACTCAATTTGCATCATTGATGACATGATACAAATCTCACTGGCACTCTGAACAGCTGTAGTATTTAAAATGCTGGTGCACTGAGAGTATCTAGCTATGATTCACTTGCACGTGGAGAGAAAAATGCTAACACTAGCCCCTTAGACAACTAAAATCTGTCAAAAGTTCTTGCCAACCAAAGTAAAGCCGTGCTAGCCTAAATAATTTAAGCCATTCTTACGCATCTCATACAAGGCAAGAAGTGAGTAGGTCAAACTATATCTTTCCACATCTTTCTAAAGCAAAACCTTTCAGTAGTCCAGATACTTTGGGCCTTATGGGTCTATCATAAACCTAATTAGGTTCTTGTCCAGGATGGATCACTCATTCAGGGCTGTCTACATATCTTTCATCACATCTTGGGCGCGATCACATATACGGCGCAGGTTTCGGCAAGCGTGGGAACCTGCGCCGCCCGTAATTTCACCTTGCACATCAGGGTATTACATATACCCCGCCGGCAGTTCATAAAGTGCTGTAAGTCTGATAAACTAGCGATGTCCAGAAATGAGCGTAACTACAAATTTCTGGAGTCGCTAGTGACTTACAGCACTTTAGAAACTGCTGGCGCCTAAGAAAAGTAAAGAAAATAACAAATCTCCTGTATAAGTCTAACCTGCCTCCCAAAAATAGCCAGACACATAAAACCCCTATATCCGCAATCCCCCCTCTCACTACTAATAATAAATGTATTAACCCCTAGACCGACAACCCCCCACAATGCAATAAGCCTAATTATTAACCACCTAAACTGCCATAGCCCACACCGCAATTAATCTATTCAAGTATTAACCCCTAAACCGCCATAGCCTACATAGGCTATTAAATGTATTAAGCCCTAATCTGCCGCTGCCGCTAACGTCGCCACCACTATAATAAAGTTATTAACCCCTAAACCCAGTCTAACCCTAACCCTCACACTCCCCTAACAAATATTATTTAAATACATCTAAATAATATCACTATTATTAACTAAATTATTCCTATTTAAAACTAAATACTTACCTATAAAATAAACCCTAAGATAGCTACAATATAATTAATACTTACATTGTAGCTATTTTAGGATTTATTTTTATTTTACAGGCAACTTTGTATTTATTTTAACTAGGTACAATAGCTATTAAATAGTTAATAACTATTTAATAGCTACCTAGTTAAAATAATTACAAATTGACCTGTAAAATAAAACCTAACCAAAGTTACAATTACACCTAACACTACACTATCATTAAATTAATTAAATAAATTAACTACAATTACCTAAAATTAAATACAATTAAATAAAATAAACTATAGTACAACCCCCCCCCACTAAATTACAGAAAATAAAAAAAAATTACAAGAAGTTTAAAATAATTACACCTAATCTAAGCCCCCTAATAAAATAAAAAAGCCCCCCAAAATAATAAAATTCCCTATTCTATACTAAATTATAAATAGCCCTTAAAAGGGCTTTTTGCGGGGCATTGCCCCAAAGTAATCAGCTCTTTAACCTGTAAAAAAAGAAATACAACCCCCCCAACATTAAAAAATACCACCCACACAACCCAACCTTACTCTAAAACCCACCCAATCCCCCCTTAAAAAACCTAACACTACCCACTTGAAGATCACCCTACCTTGAGCCGTTTTCACCCAGCCGGGCAGAAGTCTTCATCCGATCTGGACACAAGTGGTCCTCCAGCCACGCAGACGTCTTCATCCGATCCGGGCAGAAGAGGTCCTCCATCCGGGCAGAAGTCTTCATCCAAGCGGCATCTTCTATCTTCTTCCATCCAAAGAGGAGCGGCTCCATCTTGAAGACATCCGACGCGGAGCATCCTTCCTGGCCAACGGACTAACGACAAATGAAGGTTCCTTTAAATGACGTCATCCAAGATGACGTCCCTTGAATTCCTATTGGCTGATAGAATTCTATCAGCCAATCGGAATTCCTATTGGCTGATACAATCAGCCAAAACGATTGAGCTTGCATTCTATTGGCTGATTGGAACAGTCAATAGAATGCGAGCTCAATCCTATTGGCGAGCTCAATCCTATTGGCAATTGACTGAGTTGTTCAGGTATAGGTGGTTATTTTTCAGTATGAGGATCAATGACAGATGTGCGTTTAAACCAGTTGATCTGATAAAGTAACATTAATCTTTTTCATTTTAGTTGTTCAGGCTGCAATACCTTTAAAATATATCAAAATTGTCTATTCAAAATATATATTATTACAATCTATACAGAGTTAGTTTAATATTAAATTAAAAATCAATATTAAAAAAAAAATATGGAAAAAAAACATTATAGAAAAATAGATACTTAAAGGGACATGAAGTTAAAATTAAGTTTGCATGATCCAGCTAGGGCATGCAATTTTAAGAGACTTTTTAAAAATGTATTTCAGTTATTAAATATACTTTGTTTTCTTGGTATCCTTTGTTGAAAATCATACCTAGGTAGGCTGAGGAACAGTGATGCACTCAGATGTGTTCAGCTAGATCCCAGTAGTACATTGTAGCTCAAGAGCTGACTTTAATGATGTGTTTAACCCCTTTACACGGGTTAAAAACATGGTTATATGTAAATCTGAAAAGAAATACTTAAATGTATACAATAATGTGTTGCTATACATAGTTGCATGGTAAATACTATACTATAAAATAAAAGAATGTGGCTTAACAGCAGAATGAATACAAATATAAAAAACGTTTGAGTTCATGGTCGCTCTGCATTGCTTTGTTAGAATAAGGTAATACGAGTGCAAGTGTAAACATCAGAGATTTGTGTATTATTCAATTGATCAACAGCAGATTACGTCAAGTAATTCAACAGCAACCGTAGTATCACCTTGGTATTCCATAGTAAAGCTCAAGATTAATGTTTCATTTGTTGTGATTCTGTGAAATCGTGTGGCAGGTACTAAATATATCTGAACAAAATGCTAGAGGTTATATCATGACTATTTATAAACTATCTCTCCTTGCACTGCAACAATCCTCTATACAAATATAAATAGGCACAACTGATTAATACTGCATTTGATATACTTACATTTAGATTAACTGGATATTTAGTGAAAAAAAGTCCATATCATTCTATATAAAGGGAAAGGAATGCATATTTTTTATGTATGAAAAATATGTATCAGCAATTAAAGGGAACCAAACTATACTAGTTTCTTAGAGAAAGCACCACGCCAGTGTGAAGCACGTCCAGTGACGTAGGCTGTGCTCCGCAAATCCTACATTCCTCTGTGTATGTCCACTGACTTGTAAGTCTTTTATAGCTCTACAATAAATTTTGGAAGTTTTAAGTTTTTTGCTAGTGTTGCTTTGTATTATTGCCATTGTCCTTTTGCTCTTTCTCATGTCTTGGAGGTTTTTCTTTCTTACGGCTAGATTACGAGTCTTGCGTAGGCTTAAAAAGCAGTGTTGGCTGGTCCCAACGCTGCTTTTTAACGCCCGCTGGTATTACGAGTCTTGCAGGTACAGGTGTACCGCTCACTTTTTTGGCCAGACTCGGAAATACCGCAAATCCACTTACGTCAATTGCGTATCCTATATTTTCAATGGGACTTGCATAGCGCCGGTATTACGAGTCTGACAAAAAGTGAGCAGTAGACCCTCTCCTGTCAAGACTGGTACTGCATTTAAAAGTCAGTAGTTAAAGGGACAGTCAACACAAGAATTTTTGTTGTTTAAAAAGATAGATAATCCCTTTATTACCCATTCCCCAGTTTTGCAAAACCAACACTGTTATATTAATACACTTTTTACTTCTGTGACTAACTTGTATCTAAGCATCTTCTGACCGCCCCTAATCACATGACTTTTAGTTATTATCTATTGACTTGCATTTTAGCCAATTAGTGCAGTGTCTGCCACTAGCCACGGGCGTGATCACAATGCTATCTATTTGGCCTACATGAGCTTGCTCTCCCCTGCTGTGAAAAGTAAATAAAATAGAGGCGGCCTTCAAGGGCTTAGAAATTATCATATGTGCCTTCCTAGGTTTGCTTTCAACCAGAATACCAAGAGAACAAAGCAAAATTGTTGATAAAAGTAAATTGGAAAGTTGTTAAAAATTACATGCCCTATTTGAAAAATTAAAGTTTTTTTGGACTTGACTGTCCCTTTAAGAGTTTTACACTACAACGCCGTAGCATAAAAGTCTTAACTAAAGTGCTAAAAAGTACACTAACACCCATAAACTACCTATTAACCCCTAAACTGAGGCCCTCCCGCATCAAACACACTAAAATAAATATTTTAACCCCTAATCTGCCAAACTGGACATCGCCGCCACTATAATAAATATATTAACCCCTAAACCGCCGCACTCCCGCATTGCAAACACTAGTTAAATATTATTAACCCCTAATCTGCTGGCCCTAACATAACTGCTTCCTACCTACATTTATTTACCCCTAATATGCTAATAGTTACATTGTAGCTAGCTAGCTTAGGGTTTATTGTTTTTTACAGGCAAGTTTGTATTTATTTTAACTAGGTACAATAGTAATTAAATAGTTATTAACTATTTAATAACTACCTAGTTAAAATAAAGACAAATTTACCTGTAAAATAAAACCTAACCTAAGTTACAATTACACCTAACACTACACTACAATTAAATTAAATACAATTAATTACAATTAAATAAAATTATCTAAAGTACACCCCCCCCCACTAAATTACAGAAAATAATAAACAAATTAGAAGATTTTTAAACTAATTACACCCAATCTAATCCCCCTAACAAAATAAAAAAAAAGCCAAATAAAAAAGAAGCCCTACCCTACACTAAATTACAAATAGCCCTTAAAGGGCCTTTTGAGGGGCAATGCCCCAAAGTAATCAGCTCTTTTACCTGAAAAAAAATTACAATTCCCCCCCCAACATTAAAACCCACCACCCACACAACCCACCCAATCCCCCCTTAAAAAAACCTAACACTAACCTCCTGAAGATCACCTTACCAGGAGACGTCTTCACCCAACCGGGCCAAAGTCCTCAAGGAAGCCGGGAGAAGTCTTTATCCAAGCCCGGCGAAGTGGTCCTCCAGACGGGCAGAAGTCTTCATCCAGACGGCATCTTCTATCTTCATCCATCCGGCGCGGAGCGGGTCCATCTTCAAGACATCCGACGCGGAGCATCCTCTTGTTCCGACGGCTAAACACAGAATGAAGGATCCTTTAAATGACGTCATCCAAGATGGCGTCCCTTCTATTCCGATTGGCTGATAGAATTCTATCAGCCAATCGTAATTAAGGTAGAAAAAGATGCAATCAGCCAATATCATTGAAGTTCAATCCTATTGGCTGATCCAATCAGCCAATAGGATTGAGCTGGCATTCTGTTGGCTGTTCCAATCAGCCAATAGAATGCCAGTTCAATCCTATTGGCTGATTGCATTAGCCAATAGGATTTTTTCTACCTTAATTCCAATTGGCTGAAAGAATTCTATCAGCCAATCGGAATTGAAGAGACGCCATCTTGGATGACGTCATTTAAAGGAACCTTCATTATGTGTTTAGCCATCAGAAGAAGAGGATGCTCCGCGTCGGATGTTTTGAAGATGGACGCGCTCTGCGCTGGATGGATGAAGATAGAAGATGCCGTCTGGATGAAGACTTCTGCCCGTCTGGAGGACCACTTTGCCCGGCTTGGATGAAGACTTCTCCCAGCTTCGTTGAGGACTTCGGCCCGGTTGGGTGAAGACATCTCCCGGTAAGGTGATCTTCAGGGGGTTAGTGTTAGTTTTTTTTTAGGGGGGGTTGGGTGGGTTTTAGAGTAGGGTTGATTGTGTGGGTGGTGGGTTTTAATGTTGGGGGGAATTGTAATTTTTATTTCATGTAAAAGAGCTGATTACTTTGGGGCAATGCCCCGCAAAAGGTCCTTTTAAGGGCTATTTGTAATTTAGTGTAGGGTAGGGCTTTTTTATTTTGGGGGGGCTTTTTTATTTTGTTAGGGGATTAGATTAGGTGTAATTAGTTTAAAAATATTGTAATTTGTTTATTATTTTCTGTAATTTAGTGTTTGTTTTTTTTGTACTTTAGATAATTTTATTTAATTGTAATTAATTGTATTTAATTTAGGTAATTATTTTAATTGTAGTGTAGTGTTAGGTGTAATTGTAACTTAGGTTAGGTTTTATTTTACAGGTAAATTTGTCTTTATTTTAACTAGGTAGTTATTAAATAGTTAATAACTATTTAATTACTATTGTACCTAGTTAAAATAAATACAAAGTTGCTTGTAAAATAAAATTAAACCCTAAGCTAGCTACAATGTAACTATTAGTTATATTGTAGCTAGCTTAGGGTTTATTTTATAGGTAAGTATTTAGTTTTAAATAGGAATTATTTAGTTAATTGTAGTAATTGTATTTAGATTTATTTAAATTATATTTAAGTTAGGGGGGGTTAGGGTTAGGGTTAGACTTAGGTTTAGGGTTTAATATGTTTATTATATCGCTGACGACATTGGGGGCAGCAGATTAGGGGTTAATAAATGTAGTTAGGTTGCAGGGACATTGGGGGCGGCAGATTAGGGGTTAATAATATAATGCAGGTGTTGACGATGTTGGGGACAGCATATTAGGGGTTAATAAGTGTAAGATTAGGGGTGTTTAGACTCGGGGTTCATGTTAGGGTGTTAGGTGTAGACATAAATATATTTTCCCCATAGGAATCAATGGGGCTGCGTTAGGAGCTGCTTTTTTGCAGGTGTTAGATTCCTATGGGGAAATTGTGCACAAGCACGTGAGATGTGGAGCTAAATTTTGCTCTACGCTCACTTTTTTGCGGTTAACACCGGGTTTGTAAAAACTTGTAATACCAGCGCTGTCTGTAAGTGAGCGATGAGCATAAACTGCTCGTTAGCACCGCACCCCTGTTAACGCAAAACTCGTAATCTAGGCCATTGTTTCTTAGATATGCACATTATTATTATTAAACGCCTAGATTACGAGTTATGCGCGCTGTAGGGAATTTTAAAAACGCAACAAAAGTTGCGTTTTTTCACCCTCCATAGCTCAGCCATTACAAGTTTTGAAACAGCCGGCTTGTGCGTGCAATATGGTTGTGTTGATCTCCATACCGCACAAAATACAAGTGCTGTTTTGACGTGCTCATGCACGTTTTCCCCATAGACATCAATGGGGAGAGTGGGTTAAAAAAAAAAATGAAGCACGAAATGAAAAGCTTCGTAACACAACCCCTTTGATATCTATGGGGGAAAAAACTAAAGTTTAAACCTGACACCCTAACATAAACTCTAAGTCTAAACACCCCTAATCTGCTGCCTCCGACATTGCCGCCACCTACATAATGTTATTAACCCCTAATCTGCCGCTCCCAATATCGCTTCCACTGAAATAAAACTATTATCCCCTAATCTGTTGCTCCCAAAATCGCCACCACTATACAAAAGTTATTAACCCCTATTCCCCTGCACCCCAACATCACCCACACTATAATAAATCTATTAACCCCCATTCCACCACTCCCCGACATTGCCGCCACTAAATAAAGCTATTAACCCCTAAACTTCGGGCCTCACACATTACTGAAGAGAGAAGGATTTGCAGGTCCCACTCTATAAATGTTTGGTTCGTTTAAATATATATGTTTTTTTTTCTTTCTTGGAAAGGCTGTATGTCCCATACAGTTAATCCCTGGAAAGTGAGTGCTGGCGGTGCTTAGAAAGCCTGTGGGAGTATGTGTAGGACAGTAATCACCCTCTCGCATAACACTGGTGCGGACTAGGTGACAGACCTTCTATGTCTGATACATAACTGTGTATTTACTGCAGTCCCAAAAGATCTGACGGTACTGAGAGATCTGTGCAGATATGTGTAAAACCGTGATCACCCTGGGATGTATTCCCTCTCGCATAACCCAGATGCGGATTGGGTGACGAACCTTCTGTGTCAGATATGATTCTGTGTGTTCCTGTAGTCCCAAAAAGTCTTCCACTTCAAATGCACAGTACTCAAAAAACGGTAACAATACCTTTAGTGTAGTAGTCCAGGTCAGACCCATGCGTCTCCGTCTTCGTCTCCACCTCCCATCGGCTCACCGCCGCTGTACAACTCTTCCGGGTAGGGGGTGTGTTACCAAGTATATCACATCCAATCCAATGGTACGTCAAAACACATCTAAAGAGAGCGTGTGTAGCCGGTCACAGCAAATGCAGCAATAGAAGAAAGTGACACGCTCCAGCAAAGTTCCATAGAATAAAATCCCAATTTATTTGTAAATCCTTAAAACGTATAAATACTAGACATGTGCGGTTCGTTTCGGATTTATTCGGAAATTCGGAAAATTCGGTAAATTCTGAGATTCGGATCAATTCCAATTTCCGAATTTAAATACTTCCGAATCTACCGAATGAATCCGAAATAGCTTCCGTATCTCCGAATAAATCCGAATTAGCTCGGTAAAATTCGGCTATTCCCCATAGGAAACAATGGGGAGTTTCGGCTGAAAAAAAACCTAACACCGCAGCCCCATTGTTTCCTATGGGGAAACACTATGTCTGCACCTAACACCCTAACATGTACCCCAAGTCTCTAAACACCCCTAATCTAACACTTATTAACCCCTAATCTGCCGCCCCCGCTATCGCTGACACCTGCATTATTTTATTAACCCCTAATCTGCCGACCGGATATCGCCGCCACTATAATAAATGTATTAACCCCTAAACCGCCGCACTCGCAAACACTATAATAAATTTCATTAACCCCTAATCTGCCCCCCCAACGTCGCCGCAATCTAACTACAAGTATTAACCTCTAATCTGCCGACCGGACATCGCCGCCACCTACATTATAGCTATTAACCCATAATCTGCTGTCCCTAACATCGCCGACCCCTACATTATAGTTATTAACCCATAATCTGCCCCCCCCAACGTCGCCGCAATCTAACTACAAGTATTAACCCCTAATCTGCCGACCGGACATCGCCGCCACCTACATTATAGCTATTAACCCCTAATCTGCTGTCCCTAACATCGCACACCCCTACATTATAGTTATTAACCCCTAATCTGCCCCCCCCAACGTCGCCGCAATCTAACTACAAGTATTAACCCCTAATCTGCCGACCGGACATGGCAGCCACCTACATTATAGCTATTAACCCCTAATCTGCTGTCCCTAACATCACCGACCCCTACATTATAGTTATTAACCCCTAATCTGCCCCCCCCCAACGTCGCCGCAATCTAACTACAAGTATTAACCCCTAATCTGCTGACCGGACATCGCCGCCACTATAATAAATGTATTAACCCCTAAACCGCCGCACTCCCGCCTCGCAAACACTATAATAAATTTTATTAACCCCTAATCTGCCCTCCCTAACATCGCCGCACAATACCTACAATTATTAACCCCTAATCTCCCGCCCCCAACGTCGCCGCTACTATAATAAGGTTATTAACCCCTAAACCTAAGTCTAACCCTAACCCTAACACCCCCTAACTTAAATATAATTTAAATAAAACGAAATAAATTTACTATAATTAAATAAATGAATCCTATTTAAAACTAAATACTTACCTGTAAAATAAACCCTAAGCTAGCTACAATATAACTAATAGTTACATTGTAGCTACCTTAGGGTTTATTTTTATTTCACAGCTAAATTTGTATTTATTTTAACTAGGTACAATAGTTATTAAATAGTTAATAACTATTTAATAACTACCTAGCTAAAATAAATACAAATGTACCTGTAAAATAAATCCTAACCTAAATTAGAATTACACCTAATACTACACTATCATTAAATTAATTAAATAAATGAATCCTATTTAAAACTAAATACTTACCTGTAAAATAAACCCTAATATAGCTGCAATATAACTAATAGCTACATTGTAGCTACCTTAGGGTTTATTTTTATTTCACAGCTAAGTTTGTATTTATTTTAACTAGGTACAATAGTTATTAAATAGTTAATAACTATTTAATAACTACCTAGCTAAAATAAATACAAATTTACCTGTAAAATAAATCCTAACCTAAATTAGAATTACACCTAATACTACACTATCATTAAATTAATTAAATAAATGAATCCTATTTAAAACTAAATACTTACCTGTAAAATAAACCCTAATATAGCTGCAATATAACTAATAGCTACATTGTAGCTATTTTAGGATTTATATTTATTTTACAGGCAACTTTGTATTTATTTTAACTAGGTAAAATAGCTATTAAATAGTTATTGACTATTTAATAGCTACCTAGTTAAAATGATTACAAAATTACCTGTAAAATAAATCCTAACCTAAGTTACAATTAAACCTAACACTACACTATCATTAAATAAATTAACTACAAGTACCTACAATTATCTACAATTAAATAAACTAAACTAAAGTACAAAAAACCCCCCACTAAAAACACTAAAATACAAAAAATAAAAAAATATTACAAGAATTTTAAGCTAATTACACCTAATCTAAGCCCCCTAATAAAATATACTAAATTACAAAAGTTAACAGCTCTATTACCTTACCAGCCCTTAAAAGGGCCTTTTGCGGGGCATGCCCCAAAGAAAACAGCTCTTTTGCCTTTAAAAAACCCCCCACAATACTGCCCCCCAACATTACAACCCACCACGCACATACCCCTACTCTAACCCAAACCCCCCTTAAATAAACCTAACACTACCCCCCTGAAGATCTCCCTACCTTGAGTCGTTTTCACCCAGCCGGGCCGAAGTCTTCATCCGATGGGGCAGAAGAGGACATCCAGACCGGCAGTCTTCATCCAAGCGGGGCAAGAAGAGGTCTTCCATCCATCAGAAGTCTTGATCCAGAAGGCATCTTCTATGTTCATCCATCCGGAGCGGAGCGGCAGCATCCTGAATACATCCGTCGCGGAGCATCCTCTTCTTTCTTGATCCGACGACTAAATGACTGTACCTTTAAGTGACGTCATCCAAGATGGCGTCCTTGAATTCCGATTGGTTGATAGGATTCTATCAGCCAATCGGAATTAAGGTAGGAAAATCTGATTGGCTGATTCAATCAGCCAATCAGATTCAAGTTCAATCCGATTGGCTGATCCAATCAGCCAATCAGATTGAGCTCGCATTCTATTGGCTGTTCCGATCAGGTATAGGGTAGGGCATTTTTTTATTTTGGGGGGCTTTGTTATTTTTTTAGGGGGCTTAGAGCAGGTGTAATTAGCTTAAAATTCTTGTAATCTTTTTTTATTTTTTATAATTTAGTGGGGTTTTTTTGTAATTTAGTTTAGTTGATTTAATTGTAGGAAATTGTAGGTAGCTTAGTTAATTAATTTATTGATAGTGTAGTGTTAGGTTTAATTGTAACTTAGGTTAGGATTTATTTTACAGGTAATTTTGTAATTATTTTAACTAGGTAGCTATTAAATAGTAAATAACTATTTAATAGCTATTGCATCTAGTTAAAATAAATACAAAGTTGCCTGTAAAATAAATATAAATGCTAAAATATCTACAATATAATAATTTGTTATATTGTAGCTATATTAGGGTTTATTTTACAGGTAAGTATTTAGCTTTAAATAGGATGAATTTATTTAATTTAATTTATTTCGTTAGATATGAATTATATTTAACTTAGGGGGGTGTTAGTATTAGGGTTAGACTTAGCTTTAGGGGTTAATATATTTATTAGAGTAGCGGCGAGGTCCAGTCGGCAGATTAGGGGTTAATACTTGAAGTTAGGTGTTAAAGATGTTAGGGAGGGCAGATTAGGGGTTAATAAAATTTATTATAGGGGTTGCGAGACAGGAGTGCGGTGGTTTAGGAGTTAATAGATTTATTATAGTGGCGGCGAGATCCGGTCGGCAGATTAGGGGTTAATAAGTGTAGGTAAGGTAGCGGCAACGTGTGGGGGGGCAGATTAGGGGTTAATAAATATAATATAGGGGTCGGCGGTGTTAGGGGCAGCATAATTAGGGGTTCATAGGGATAATGTAGGTTGCGGCAGTGTCATAGGGATAATGTAGGTTGCGGCAGTGTCCGGAGCGGCAGATTAGGGGTTAATAATATCATGCAGGGGTCAGCGATAGCGGGGGCGGTAGATTAGGGGTTAATAAGTGTAAGGTTAGGGGTGTTTAGACTCGGGGTTCATGTTAGGGTGTTGGATGCAGACTTAGAAACTGTTTCCCCATAGGAAACAATGGTGCTGCGTTAGGAGCTGAACGCTGCTCAAACTGCCCCATTGTTTCCTATGGGGGGATCGTGCACGAGCATGTTTCTCAAGCTGGCTGCTACCGTAAGCAACGCTGGTATTTAGAGTTGAAGTGGCAGAAAATTATGCTCTACGCTCCCTTTTTGGAGCCTAACGCAGCCATTCAGACAACTCCAAATACCAGCGTTATTCAAAAGGTGCGGGGGAAAAAGAACACGCATAGCTAACGCACCCCTTTGGCCGCAAAACTTTAACTCTAGGTGTATGGGTTTATTTTATAGGTATTTAGTTTTAAATAGGAATAATTTAGTTAATGATAGTTATTTTATTTCGTTTTATATAAATTATATTTAAGTTAGGGGGGTTAGACTTAGGGTTAGACTTAGGTTTAGGGGTTAATAAATTTAATATAGTAGCGGCGACGTTGGGGGCGGCAGATTAGGGGTTAATAAATGTAGGTAGGTGTCGACGATGTTAGGGATGGCAGATTAGGGGTTAATAAAATGTAACTAGTGTTTGTGAGGCGGGAGTGCGGCGGTTTAGGGGTTAATATATTTATTAAAGTGGCGACGATGTCCAGTCGGCAGATTAGGGGTTAAAAACTTTATTTAAGAGTTTGCGATGTGGGGGGGCTCGGTTTAGGGGTTAATAGGTAGTTTATGGGTGTTAGTGTACTTTTTAGCACTTTAGTTAAGAGTTTTATGTTACAACGTTAGCCCATAAAACTCTTAACTACTGACTTTTAAATGCGGTAGGAGTCTTGACAGGAGAGGGTCTACCGCTCACTTCTTCCAAGACTCGTAATACCGGCATTAGGCAAGTCCCATTGAAAAGATAGGATACGCAATTGATGTAAGGGGATTTGCGGTAAGCTCGAGTCGCGGAAAAAAAGTGAGCGGTACACCTGTACCTGCCAGACTTGTAATACCAGCGGGCGTTAAAGAGCAGCGTTGGGACCTCTCAACGCTGCTTTTTAAGGCTAACGCAAGACTCGTAATCTAGTTGTTAGTTTTTTTTATTTGACAGGTAAGTTTTTTTAGTTTGATTTAATATAGGGAAATTGTAATTTTAACATAAAGTTAGGGGGGGCGTTAGGTTTAGGGGTTACTAGTTTAAATTAGTTTATTGTGATGTGGGGGGCTTTCGGTTTAGGAGTTAATAGTTTAATTCAGCATATTTCGTTGTGAAGGGCTTGCGGTTTAGGGGTTAATAGGTTTATTATAGTGGCGGTGGGGTCGGGGAGCAGCAGAATAGGGGTTAATATCTTTATTATAGTGTGGGCGATGTTGGGGTGCGTCGGAATAGGGGTTAATAACTTTAGTATAGTGGGGGCAATATGGGTGGACGGCAGATTAGAATTAGGGGTTAATAATATTTAAATAGTGTTTGCGATGCGGGAGGGCGGAGGTTTAGGGGTTAATAACTTTATTATAGTTGTCCAGTCGGCAGATTAGGGGTTAAAAACTTTATTTAAGAGTTTGCGATGTGGGGGGGCTCGGTTTAGGGGTTAATAGGTAGTTTATGGGTGTTAGTGTACTTTTTAGCACTTTAGTTAAGAGTTTTATGTTACAACGTTAGCCCATAAAACTCTTAACTACTGACTTTTAAATGCGGTAGGAGTCTTGACAGGAGAGGGTCTACCGCTCACTTCTTCCAAGACTCGTAATACCGGCATTAGGCAAGTCCCATTGAAAAGATAGGATACGCAATTGATGTAAGGGGATTTGCGGTAAGCTCGAGTCGCGGAAAAAAAGTGAGCGGTACACCTGTACCTGCCAGACTTGTAATACCAGCGGGCGTTAAAGAGCAGCGTTGGGACCTCTCAACGCTGCTTTTTAAGGCTAACGCAAGACTCGTAATCTAGTCGTTAGTTTTTTTTATTTGACAGGTAAGTTTTTTTAGTTTGATTTAATATAGGGAAATTGTAATTTTAACATAAAGTTAGGGGGGGCGTTAGGTTTAGGGGTTACTAGTTTAAATTAGTTTATTGTGATGTGGGGGGCTTTCGGTTTAGGAGTTAATAGTTTAATTCAGCATATTTCGTTGTGAAGGGCTTGCGGTTTAGGGGTTAATAGGTTTATTATAGTGGCGGTGGGGTCGGGGAGCAGCAGAATAGGGGTTAATATCTTTATTATAGTGTGGGCGATGTTGGGGTGCGTCGGAATAGGGGTTAATAACTTTAGTATAGTGGGGGCAATATGGGTGGACGGCAGATTAGAATTAGGGGTTAATAATATTTAAATAGTGTTTGCGATGCGGGAGGGCGGAGGTTTAGGGGTTAATAACTTTATTATAGTTGTCCAGTCGGCAGATTAGGGGTTAAAAACTTTATTTAAGAGTTTGCGATGTGGGGGGGCTCGGTTTAGGGGTTAATAGGTAGTTTATGGGTGTTAGTGTACTTTTTAGCACTTTAGTTAAGAGTTTTATGTTACAACGTTAGCCCATAAAACTCTTAACTACTGACTTTTAAATGCGGTAGGAGTCTTGACAGGAGAGGGTCTACCGCTCACTTCTTCCAAGACTCGTAATACCGGCATTAGGCAAGTCCCATTGAAAAGATAGGATACGCAATTGATGTAAGGGGATTTGCGGTAAGCTCGAGTCGCGGAAAAAAAGTGAGCGGTACACCTGTACCTGCCAGACTTGTAATACCAGCGGGCGTTAAAGAGCAGCGTTGGGACCTCTCAACGCTGCTTTTTAAGGCTAACGCAAGACTCGTAATCTAGTCGTTAGTTTTTTTTATTTGACAGGTAAGTTTTTTTAGTTTGATTTAATATAGGGAAATTGTAATTTTAACATAAAGTTAGGGGGGGCGTTAGGTTTAGGGGTTACTAGTTTAAATTAGTTTATTGTGATGTGGGGGGCTTTCGGTTTAGGAGTTAATAGTTTAATTCAGCATATTTCGTTGTGAAGGGCTTGCGGTTTAGGGGTTAATAGGTTTATTATAGTGGCGGTGGGGTCGGGGAGCAGCAGAATAGGGGTTAATATCTTTATTATAGTGTGGGCGATGTTGGGGTGCGTCGGAATAGGGGTTAATAACTTTAGTATAGTGGGGGCAATATGGGTGGACGGCAGATTAGAATTAGGGGTTAATAATATTTAAATAGTGTTTGCTATGCGGGAGGGCGGAGGTTTAGGGGTTAATAACTTTATTATAGTGGCGGCGATGTTGGGAGCGGCAGATTAGGGGTTAATAAGTTTAATTTAGTGTTTGTGATGCGGAAGGGCCTCGGTTTAGGGGTTAATAGGTAGTTTATGGGTGTTAGTGTACTTTGTGACAGTTTAGTTATGAGTTGTATATAACAGTTTTGTTACGTAAAAATCATAACTACTGCTCTCCGATGGCGGTGCGGATCTTGTCGTTATAGGGTGTAATGCAAGCTTTTTAGCCTCACTGCAAAAAGCTTCGAAATCCCATGAAAAAACATAATTTTTACGTGTGCGGGACTGACGTTGCGTTACAGACTAAAAGGCTTGTGGCACAGCTATACCGGCAACAAGACTTGTAATGGCCTGCCCAAGACAGCTAAACAAGCACTTTTTCTCACTACATATAGTGATCAGTACAACCAGATTTGCAATATAGTGGGTAAACAATTTAAGATGCTAGCTGCTGATGAATATCTGGTTGACTTAGTGGAAAGAGAGTGCAAATTTGCCTACAAATTAGGTATCACGATAGGGAATATGGTATCACCCACCTACCTGAAACCTGTGAATCCTACCACTAGTTCATGGCTAGCTGTAAAAGGAGTTTACAGATGTCATAATCATACATGTAAAGCCTGTGAATATGTTTCATTAGGAGATGGGTTCAAATGTGAGATAACAGTAGAAACTTTTTCACACAACAAATGCTACAATTGTAGGGTCTCCTATGTGATTTACCTTCTTATGTATATGGAGTGTAAAGTCAAATACATAGGTATAACCACAAGGGATACCAGAACAAGAATAAGGGAACATATTGGCGAAATAAAATCAGTCACCTTAACCACACCAGTGCCACACTCCGTTCGTAGGCGCTCAGTGTGTAGAAAAGTTCCATTCACCTCTCTCTTTTTCTCTCGTTCACCGTGCTGTGTCTTCACTGTCGCTGCCGCTGCAGCAATACTTTGTCTCACCTCCTCAGCGCTCCACACGGGAGCTGTGATCAAGACAAAGGTTCCGGTCTGACTGGTGCAAATAGGATGTATACAGGGAACTTCACCTCTTTCCCTCAGTAGAAAAATCTGTAGAACAACCGGAATCCTCACACTCAAAAAGGGTTAGTAGAAAAGGGTGAAAGTAAATAAAGTACCGCCAGGCTGAGGCTTAAAAATATAAAGCTCCTTTATTTGAAAAATACATAAAAGGCATACACGCCAACAAGGTGACAAGGTCAAACCCGTTTCATAGTTCTCACTTCATCAGTGACCTATACCAACACCTGAAAACTCATCCTTAATAAAGGTGTTAACCACTCCCATTACAGGTGCAGAGCATTGGCTCAGGTGAATCAGAGAAATGGAGGGCAATCTTTATTCAATACATGTATTGTGTGATTTCTAACAGATAAGCATATTTACATATTTGTAGTGAGTTAGACAGAAATATTTTCATTTCAAGCTGTCAAATCCTATTTACTATCAAATCTGATTTCAATACAATATTCTAAACTAATATATAGGACTCAACCATAATTACTGACAGCAATTTCCTAATCAATTTAATCCACCATATTTATTACCAAACACTACCATATACTATATTCATATGAAAACAGTTCCATTATACATTTATTACACCATTATGAAAAAGAAATTGAAATATTCATAGCTATCAACTTATCATAAGAGGGGGATTTTATTAGAGTCCATAGAATGATTGAATATACTGAAACTACCCAAATATCTCTAAAAATTCTTTAAAAATTATATGGATATAGTGGGAAAGGATACATATCAAAATTTATAGTGCATTCCAATGAAATGTGAATATATGTGAATTACACACTATAGCCTTAGTCTAACTATTCTACATAAAGTTTGATATCCCAATCAGAATTAAGTCCATTTGGGACCCTTGTATTTAACTGGAAAATCCAGTATACTTCCTTTTGACTTAGAATTTTGAGTCTGTTTCCTCCCCTTTTGGGTCTCCTAACATGTTGTATACCCTGAAAGCTTAGTAGACTTTTATTTCCATTATGTTCATTCTTAAAATGCAGGGCAACTGGAGTATCTGAATTCTCATCTCCAATTGACCTCAAATGCTCCAAGATTCTAGTTTTCAGGGTTCTGGTCGTTTGACCAACATACTTTATGTTACAAAGTTTGCACGTGAGTAAGTATATCACGTACAAAGTATTACAATTTATGTACTCCTTAATTTTGAAAGACTTATCATCACCTGTAGATTTAAAGGTATCACCTAATGTGGCGTATGAACATGATGTACATTTTCTGCTTCCACAGTGAAAAAAACCTTTTTTAGGTGTAAGCTAATTATCTGTATTGTTTGTGGGAAGCATTGATGGGGAAAGAATGTTGGCCAATGTTCTCGATTTACGTGTCACATATTTACATCCTCCCTCTATGATCTTATCCATAGTCTCATCAACACTAAGAATAGGGAGGGACTTTTTAATAATTTGACAAATGTCATTGTACTCTTTGCTATACATTGTGATGAACACGGGTCTCTGCTGGTAATCAATCTTTTCCTTCAATTTGCCTTTAATCATCTCTTGTCTAGCCATAGAATCCACTTGTTTCTTGGCCTCTTTTAAATCCTGTATTTTGTATCCCCTCTCTAAAAAACGTTCTTTAGTTTTCTCTGAATGTAACTCATATGCCTCTGTAGTGCTACAGTTTCTTTTTGTCCTCATGTACTGGCCTTTTGGTATGGCCCTTATCACATGTCTTGGATGGTTAGATTTAGCCATCAGAAGGCTAATTTCCTGCACTCTCCTTCCTGTATAACTCTACTTCGATGCTATGTGTGTCAATATTAGGCTTTATTAGCACATCAAGGAAAGGCATTTCCTTTCTACTCGTGTTCATAGTAAACCGCATGTTCTGGTGATTGTCAGATAGATAATTAAAAAAGTCATCTACCATCGAATCATCGCCTTTAAATATAAACACAAGGTCGTCTATATAACGGCTGTAATACGCTATTCTTTCTTTGAAGGGATTACCGTCACCAAAGACACGAGACAGCTCCCACCAACCTAAAAATAGGTTGGCATATGTGGGGGCAAATTTAGCCCCCATTGCTGTCCCCTGTCTTTGGCGATAGTAATCCCCCTCAAATAGAAAAAAGTTATGTGAAAGCAAAAATTCAATAGATTTCAAAATGAATTCTGTGAGATTAGCATCATAATCTGTGAACATCTCTAAACATGATTGTATAGCCTCAATACCTTTGTCATGAGGGATGGAGGTATAGAGGGACACAACATCAATGGTGACAATACTATGATCATCCAACCATTCCACTTGCTCAATCTGTTTAATGAATTCTGTTGTGTCCCTGATATAGCTCCTAAGACTCAATACAATAGGTTGTAGTAAAGTGTCTATCATGGCACTTAAAGGTTCATTCAATGAACCTATGCCCGCAACTATGGGGCGTCCTGGGGGCGAACGTTTTTTAGAGAGGGGATACAAAATACAGGATTTAAAAGAGGCCAAGAAACAAGTGGATTCTATGGCTAGACAAGAGATGATTAAAGGCAAATTGAAGGAAAAGATTGATTACCAGCAGAGACCCGTGTTCATCACAATGTATAGCAAAGAGTACAATGACATTTGTCAAATTATTAAAAAGTCCCTCCCTATTCTTAGTGTTGATGAGACTATGGATAAGATCATAGAGGGAGGATGTAAATATGTGACACGTAAATCGAGAACATTGGCCAACATTCTTTCCCCATCAATGCTTCCCACAAACAATACAGATAATTGGCTTACACCTAAAAAAGTTTTTTTTCACTGTGGAAGCAGAAAATGTACATCATGTTCATACGCCACATTAGGTGATACCTTTAAATCTACAGGTGATGATAAGTCTTTCAAAATTAAGGAGTACATAAATTGTAATACTTTGTACGTGATATACTTACTCACGTGCAAACTTTGTAACATAAAGTATGTTGGTCAAACGACCAGAACCCTGAAAACTAGAATCTTGGAGCATTTGAGGTCAATTGGAGATGAGAATTCAGATACTCCAGTTGCCCTGCATTTTAAGAATGAACATAATGGAAATAAATGTCTACTAAGCTTTCAGGGTATACAACATGTTAGGAGACCCAAAAGGGGAGGAAACAGACTCAAAATTCTAAGTCAAAAGGAAGTATACTGGATTTTCCAGTTAAATACAAGGGTCCCAAATGGACTTAATTCTGATTGGGATATCAAACTTTATGTAGAATAGTTAGACTAAGGCTATAGTGTGTAATTCACATATATTCACATTTCATTGGAATGCACTATAAATTTTGATATGTATCCTTTCCCACTATATCCATATAATTTTTAAAGATTTTTTAGAGATATTTGGGTAGTTTCAGTATATTCAATCATTCTATGGACTCTAATAAAATCCCCCTCTTATGATAAGTTGATAGCTATGAATATTTCAATTTCTTTTTCATAATGGTGTAATAAATGTATAATGGAACTGTTTTCATATGAATATAGTATATGGTAGTGTTTGGTAATAAATATGGTGGATTAAATTGATTAGGAAATTGCTGTCAGTAATTATGGTTGAGTCCTATATATTAGTTTAGAATATTGTATTGAAATCAGATTTGATAGTAAATAGGATTTGACAGCTTGAAATGAAAATATTTCTGTCTAACTCACTACAAATATGTAAATATGCTTATCTGTTAGAAATCACACAATACATGTATTGAATAAAGATTGCCCTCCATTTCTCTGATTCACCTGAGCCAATGCTCTGCACCTGTAATGGGAGTGGTTAACACCTTTATTAAGGATGAGTTTTCAGGTGTTGGTATAGGTCACTGATGAAGTGAGAACTATGAAACGCGTTTGACCTTGTCACCTTGTTGGCGTGTATGCCTTTTATGTATTTTTCAAATAAAGGAGCTTTATATTTTTAAGCCTCAGCCTGGCGGTACTTTATTTACTTTCACCCTTTTCTACTAACCCTTTTTGAGTGCGAGGATTCCGGTTGTTCTACACCTTAACCACACCACTTATCAGACATTTCAAAGACTTTCACCAACAAAGGCCCAACACGTTAAGATGGACAATAATAGATCAGGTACAGGTTGGTAACAGGGGAGGAGATAGGGACAAAGTACTTGCTAGACAAGAGATCTTTTGGATCTTTAAATTGAAGACCAGGACCCCAAATGGATTAAATTCGGAGTTTGATTTGATAAACTTTTGGGAATGAGTAAACTCCCTCTTCCCCTTCCCCCCTTCCCTCTCCCCCTTTCCCTCCTTCCCCTCCCTCTTCCCCCCTTTTCTGCCAAATATAAAGAACATATTACACATTGAGAGTTATGCATAACATGAATTTTTTTATCTATGTATCTTCTGTCTCTCTGCCTTTGACCATATATTTGCACATGAGCAATTACCTGCATTATATGACAAAGGATGTAGGAGTTAACTCTGTATTAGTCTCCACACTATTGATGATTGTCTGTGTAAATTGAATTACCCAGATAAGAGAATATAGGGGATGAAAGGAGGTGTTAGACATTATAAGCTTAGAGGATCAGACAGCATAGAATGTAAATAGTATTATTATTTTGAAATTATCCAAAGAAACTGCTGAACTGTCCACAAGGCTTTTGTTAGGTAGGAAAAGTAGATTAAGTAATTGTCTAAATGATAGCCGCAGCCTACTTCTGTGCCAAGATGTGTGACTTTTAACCCCAATAAAGGATTACCATTTTTAAAACTACTACCGGAGCCTTCCTTATTTTGCTCGTTGTCTACTGAAGTTATATTGTCTGATTGGAATCTGATAAACTGGGGCAAACCCAGGAGGGGCCAAGCCTTCATAGCATTGAAGATTGCCGGAGATCCAAAATATTGATCGGAAGAGTGGACTCCTCCTGAGTCCACAGCCCCTGTGCCTTCCTGGCACCCCAAATGGCTCCACAGCCAGAAAGACTGGCATCTGTAGTCACAATCTCCAAAGACAGTTTCAAGAAGCACGTGCCTTGAGACAGGTGATCTTGACAGAGCCACCAAGAGAGTGAGTCTCTCGACAGGCTGTCCAGAACTATCTGTTGTGACAGATCAGAATGGTCGCAATTCCATTGTCTCAGCATGCATAGCTGTAAAGGTCTGAGATGAAAACTGGCAAAAGGAATGATGTCCATACAAGACACCAGGAGTCCAATCACCTCCATACACTGGGCCACTGAAGGTTTTAAGGAGGCCTGGAGGGCAAGACATGCTGTTGTTAGCTTGCAATGTCTCTGATCTGTTAGAAATATCTTCATGGACACCGAGTCTACAACTGTGCCCAGAAAATTCACTCTGGTATTTGGAGTAAGTGAACTCTTTTCCAAGTTGAAATCCATGTGACCTAAGAAAACTTAGAAGAAAGTCTGAGTGATCCCTTGCTAGATGAAAAGATACTGCCTGTAGCAAGATATCGTCCAGGTAAGGAGCTACTGCTATACCTCAAGTTCTGGCAACCTCTAGAAGAGCCCCCAGAACCATTGTAAATATCCTTGGAGCAGTAGCTAAGCCAAACGGAAGTGCTATGAACTGGAAGTGTTGATCCAGAAAGGCAAACCTCAGGAACTGGAAATGTTCCCTGTGGATCGGAAAGTGAAATTATGCATCCTTCAAATCTATGGTAGTCATAAACTGTCCTTCCTGAACCAGGGGAAGGATTGATCTTATAGTCTCCATCTTGAAGGAGGGTACACTTAGAAATTTGTTTAGGCACTTCAAGTCCAGAATTGGACGAAAAGTTCCCTCTTTTTTGGGAACCAAATAAAAGACCTCTTTTTGATGCAGATGCCGGGACTATTACTCCTAAGGAGGATAGATCCCTTTCGCAATCTAAAAAGGCTGTCCTCTTCTCTTGTCTTGTAGACAGTCTGGAGAGTAGGAATCTGTCCCTGGGCAGATGAGATTTGAATCCTATCCGGTATCCCTGAGATACGACCTCCAGAACCCAAGGATCCTGAACATCCTGAAACCAAGTGTCTGAGCAACCTGCCCCCTACTTGATCCGCCACTTCATGCTGATTTGTTATCGGTGGGCTTCTTTGTCTGTTCGGACTTGTTCCAGGACTAAGCAGGCTTCCAAGTGCTCTTGGGCTGATCGGGTTTGGATGAAGATTGAGATCTTTGGGATTTGTCTGAACGAAAGGAGCGAAATATAGAGGACTGCCAGCCCTTAGGTCTGTTTTTCTTATCCTGAGGTAGGAAGGCACCATTCCCTCCAGTAACCATAGAGATGATGGAGTCCAGACTTGGTCCAAATAAAATATTCCCCTTGAAAGGAAGAGAAAGGAGTCTGTATTTAGAAGTCATATCCGCAGACGTAGTGGGCAATTTATCAAACTTCCGATTTATCAAGCCTGAAGGCTCGCTGGAAACAGAAGTTATGAAGCAGCGGTCTAAAGACTGCTGCTCCATAACTTGTCGAATACGATCAGGTTGATTGACACCCCCTGCTAGCGGCTGATTGGCTGTGAATCTGCAGGGGGCAGCATTGCACCAGCAGTTCACAAGAACTGCTGGTGCAATGATAAATGCCGACAGCATATGCTGTTGGCATTTATCGATTTGCAGCGGGCATGATACGCTACATCGTATCATGTCCACTCACACTATGTTAAATAAACCCTCAAGACTTCAACCAGAGAGCCCTGTGGGCTAGGACTGCGAAAACTGAAGCCTTAGCATTCAGGCGAATAATCTGCATATTCGCATCACAGGTGAAATAATTAGCTACTCTTAAAGCTTTAATTCTCTCCTGAATATCCTCGAGGGGAGATTCCACCTCGATAAGTTCTGACAGGAATTCGCACCAGTAGGTGGCGACCCCGGCCACCGCGGCCACTGCCGCCGATGGTTGAAATAAAAATCCAGCGTTTTGGAACATTCTCCTTAGGAAAGTTTCCAACTTCTTATGCATAGATTCTCTAAAGGAAGAGCTATCCTCAAGATGGATAGTAGTACGCATAGCTAGCGTCGAAATGGCGCCATTCACCTTAGGGATGGAGCCCCACAGCTCTAATTGAGAGTTAGGGACTGAGAACAATTTTGTAAAAGTAGCTTAGGGAGAAAAGAATGTTCCAATTCTTTCCCATTCGTTACTAATAATGTTCGCCATACGATCTGGTACCGGAAAAGTTTGTGGCACCTTCCTGTCTTCATTAACCCTATCTAACTTAGGGATCTTAGGTTTCTCAGGTAGATTAGCCTCTGGAACTTCTATTGCAGACAGGACCTCCTTCAGTAAAAAATGCAGATGTTTAATTTTAAATCTAAAGGAGGGTTCCCTTGCCGGAGGAGATTTAGTAATAGAAGTCTCCGACTTTAAAAGTTCACCGTCTGACACCACAGAGTTTAACTCATCCTTGTATAGCTGGGACATACAAGCTAGATCCGATTGGAAATTAGATTTATCTAAAACAGGAGAACTGTGTTTAACCTTTCTCTTACGTTTCCCAGAGATAGGTAGGGCACTCAGGGCCGCAGACACCGCAGATTGTAACTGCACCATAAAGTCCGCAGGAAAAAGGCCCCCTCCAGATGGAGAAATAGCTGTGCTGTGCGGAACTGCATATGAAGCAATTAGGGTAGAAAGGGTAGTAATCTCTTGGTTCACAGAATCCTGAGAGGTTGATGACTCAGAGGGAGTAACAGCACTAGGGTTAATAGCAGATTTAGCTCCCTTCATAGACTTTAAAACAGTACCCAGGCAATTGGAACAAAATTGAGCAGGCGGGCAAACCACGGCCTCCTCACAATATAAGCAGTAATTATTAAGCACTACAGAAGGAGTGGAACCTTATAACATATTATCAGAGTCCTCCATAGTAGGTATGTAATCTCGCAGTAGAAAGAGAAAAACGATACAAAAATAAACATTCTTCACAAATGTTAAAGCAGTATATAAACTCCCCAAACTGTTCCCAATAAATTCCCTCTGAGGAGATATTAAATATTAACCCTCGATCCTACTGATGTATAGAGGAGTCACACTGTGACCCTACATAAGGCGTTCCTGCTATATGAAAATACCACAGACTTACCCTCCAGGATCCGTGCTGTGGAACAGATACAGTCTCTCAAGTGTGACAGCCTTGTAGCGATGCTCTGAAAGGGACCTGAGTGTGGAAAAGCAAGCAGTGTAACACTGATTGCTCAGGGCTTGTTAGATAGACAATCTGGATGACTTCGCAGAAAAACTTTCCCTGTCCCTCCAGACTAACTTTGATCAATACTCTCACTGAGAAGTTTATATGATTACTTAAAACTCCACTCCTCTTTTGAAGGGAAGCCTCGGTTTGGTGCTTATTTTAAGGTTTTCCTTCACAAAAAAATGCATGCACATAGTAATATTCGGCTAGATTTCGAGTCTTGCGTTAGCCTTAAAAAGCAGCGTTGAGAGGTCCCAAGTTCCCAACGCTGCTTTTTAACGCCCGCTGGTATTACGAGTCTGGCAGGTACAGGTGTACCGTTCACTTTTTTCCGCGACTCGAGCAAACCGCAAATCCACTTACGTCAATTGCGTATCCTATATTTTTAATGGGATTTGCCTAACGCCGGTATTGCGAGTCTTGAAAAAAGTGAGCAGTAGACCCTCTCCAGTCAAGACTCCAACCGCATTTAAAAGTCAGTAGTTAAGAGTTTTATGGGCTAACGCCGTAACATAAAACTCTTAACTAAAGTGCTAAAAAGTACACTAACACCCATAAACTACCTATTAACCCCTAAACCGAGCCCCCCCCCCACATCACAAACACTTAAATACATTTTTTAACCCCTAAGCTGCCGACCGGACATCGCCGCCACTATAATAAATATATTAACCCCTAAACTGCCGCACTCCCGCCTCGCAAACATTAGTTACATTTTATTAACCCCTAATCTGCCATCCCTAACATTGCCGACACCTACCTAGATTTATTAACCCCTAATCTGCTGCCCCAGCTTCGCCGCAACTATATTAAAGTTATTAACCCCTAAACCTAAGTCTAACCCTAACCCTAACACCCCCCTAACTTAAATATAATTTCAAATAATCTAAATAAATATTCCTATCATTAGCTAAATTATTCCTATTTAAAACTAAATACTTACCTATAAAATAAACCCTAATCTAGCTACAATATAACTAATAGTTACATTGTAGCTATCTCAGGGTTTATTTTTATTTTACAGGCAACTTTGTATTTATTTTAACTAGGTACAATAGTTATTAAATAGTTATTAACTATTTAATAACTTCCTAGTTAAAATAAATACCAATTTACCTGTAAAATAAATCCTAACCTAAGTTACAATTACACCTAACACTACACTATCATTAAATAAATTACCTAAATTAACTACAATTAATTACAATTAAATTCAATAAGCTAAATTACCAAAAACAAACAAACACTAAATTACAGAAAATAACAATATAATTACATTTTTTTAAACTAATTACAACTAATCTAATCTACCTAATAAAATAAAAAAGCAACCCAAAATAATAAAAATCCCTACCCTATACTAAATTACAAATAGCCCTTAAAATGGCTTTTTGCGGGGCATTGCCCCAAAGTAATCAGCTCTTTCACCTGTAAAAAAAAATACAATACCCCCTAACATTACAACCCACCACCCACACACCCAACCCTACTCTAAAACCCACCCAATCAAGATCACCCTACCTTGAGACGTCTTCACCCAACCGGGCAGAAGTGGTCCTCCAAACGGCCAGAAGTCTTCATCCAGACGGCATCTTCTATCTTCATCCATCCAGAGCGGAGCGGGTCCATCTTCAAGCCATCCGACGCGGAGCATCCTCTTCCATCCGACGACTAACACTAAATGACTGTACCTTTAAGTGACATCATCCAAGATCGCGTCCCTTCAAATTCGATTGGCTGATAGAATTCTATCAGCCAATTGGAATTAAGGTAGAAAAAATCCTATTGGCTGATGCAATCATCCAATAGGATTGAAGTTCAATCCTATTGGCTGATCCAATCAGCCAATAGGATTGAGCTCACATTCTATTGGCTGATTGGAACAGCCAATAGAATGCAAGCTCAATCCTATTGGCTGATTGGATGACATCACTTAAAGTTACCGTCATTTAGTGTTAGTTGTTGGATGGAAGAGGATGCTCCGCGTCGCAAGGCTTGAAGATGGACCCGCTCCGCTCTGGATGTTCAGCTTACCTGATCATCACCAATATAATTGCTCAAACACAGGGTACTCACATTTGGATCGAGCACCCTATAGTGCTATTAAACGCATGCTGGATATTCACAGCAATCCAGCTTGCTGATCTCCAGATATCAGGAACACAGGGATTTAAAGCTACTGTACTCCACCCGGCTGGGTAGCTGAAGTTCAGTAGTAGTGTAGTGATTCAAAGTTTAAAACAAATTCCATTTATTAAAAACAAAGAAAAGAAAAAGATACAAAATATAGGGCGAGGGTATGCTAGCTCACCCTCTCAAGGCTCTGCAATGCGTTTCTTGGCGTATCCAAATACTGTTTCATCAGGCATATTGAACCATATTAGTTTGGCCTTTAAATTAACAACTGCTACCAATGAGGTTGAGTGATTCACCCCGAGGGGTGTGTACACGCTAATAATTAACCTTCATCTATAAATTTGTGTGGCAAATCAGTTGCGAAAACAATGCGTGTCATGGCTTTTTTGCATTTGGGGTTGCGCAGCTATTACAAGTTGCAAAATAACTTATTTTGCAGGCTCGTTAAGCCACGTAATTCAAACAGCCAAATTGCGCGTGCGTTCACGTATTTCCCATAGAAGTCAATGGAGAAGACAAATAGAAAACAAAAACACTAAAACACAAAGCCCATGACGTATTTTTCTCAAAAAGTGTATAAGAAAATGCATATATTTAATATTGCGAAAATGTTTTTGTAACGGAATATGTTCTATTTATTTATAATAACATATTTCTTTATATATGTGATGATTTTTGGACAGATATATCTATTAATAGCAAAATATGTATATGAATATATGTCTAGAAATCTCAAGAGCTATATGCGAATATCTCTTTAAAAATCCCTCTGAGATAGTGTTTAATGTGCATAAGATTGTAATGTAAAATATTTAAATTATCTCCATAGTTAAACCTATCTGTATACAAATAAATACATGTTTCTCTATTTATTATTATCATCATTTATTTGTAAAGCACTACCAAATTCCGTAGAGCTGGGTACAATGATAGGGGTATATAATGACAAAGATGTGTGATAAAATACAAACCATAACAAAACTAAACAAATCTAGTACAGGAGGAAGAGGGCCCTGCTCCGGATTGCTCACAGTCTATAGGTTAAGGGTGCAGAGACATAAGGTTGGGGTAGCTTGTTACATCTGTTGTATTTGCAGCAGTGAGTCAGGTAGTTCATGTACATGTATTAGTTTGGTTCGGATGCAGGATGGAGGAGAGATGGTAAGCCTCTCTGAATAAGTGAGTTTTCAAGGAGCGTCTGGAGCTATACAAGGTTGGAGACCGTCTATGGAGTGGGGTAGAGAGTTCCAGAGGACAGGAGCAGCACGTGCGAAGTCTTGAAGGCGGCAGTGGGACGTAGAGATAACAGGAGTGTAGAGAGGTAGGTCGGAGGTTGATCGAAGAGGTCGGGATGGGGAATATTTCACGATTAGAGAGGAAATATAGTTGGGAGTTAGAGTGTTGAGTGCTTTTTTAAGTTAGGGTTAATACTTTAAATTGTATTCTGGAGTGTATGGGGAGCCAGTGTAGAGACTGGCAAAGCGGATCAGCTGATGTAGATCGGCGACTTAGGTAGATGAGTCTAGCAGAAGCATTCATAATAGATTGGAGGGAGGATAGGCAGAGTTTTGGAAGGCCATTTAGGAGTAGATTGCAATAATTAATGTGTGATAAAATGAGGGAATGAATAAGTATATTTGTAGTTTTTTGAGTAAGGAAGGGACGAATTCTGGAAATGTTGCATAGGTGTGAATGGCAGGATTTGGTAAGCGCTTGTATATGTCATTTGAATGTGAGTTCTGAGTCTAGTGTGACCCCAAGACAGCGGACCTGGGGTGAGGTGTTGAGAATAGTCTCCAACTGTCTGTAACATATCTCAGCCTAATATCACTGTCCCTTTAAGATTGCCTTCCCTGCTTCTGACAATCATACTGGTTTGGGCAGTATTTTCAGTCAGTTTGCCTGCCTAATTAATCATTCATGCACTTGATTTCCTCAGCCTTTTTTTAAGTCTTCTCAGGTCTAATGTGCTTTGCATTAACTTTGAAGTTGTGATCCTGAACAGAGGTATGTGACTGTTTCCTGCATGAATTCAACCAAGATATTCAAGCTACAGCCTTTCCTATGTCCTATGCTTAAAATCATCAAATAGCAAGTATCCAAATAATTCCATTTTTGTTACCTGGACACTGATACTTAAACTCTGAACTTTATTATGAATCAAGTATACTTTTGGTTATCATCACTCTCTAATTATAACAACAGCATCTTACTCAGAACTTTATAACTATTCTCTGCAACAAGTTATCATAGCTGAAATATCCTTCTACAAATATGTTAACATATTCATAACTCTGCATCTATGTGTTCAGTTAAAAGCTTCCATGTGATTCTCCAATATATGCACAAAGAGTAATTGATGCCTTAAACTTTCAACTTGACTAAACCTGTGCTGCTCTGCTTATTACTGACATACAGCTATATATAATATTATGTACTGTGAACCTGCAACAAACCTTAGTTTGCATATATATTCACAAACAGTAATTAATTCATAAGAGTTGCAACTTGTCTATCACCTGTGCTGCTCTGCTTAATTCTGACATACAGCTCTATATAATATTATGTACTGTGAACATGCAACAAACCTTAGTTTGCATCTAAGTGTCAATCTTCTACCAGTTTACTCTAAAGCCTGAACATTCCACATTGCTATATTTTTCTCTCATTAAATCCAGCAGCTACTCCTCCTAAGTAACTATAAATCACAGTGAAGTCAGAATATATTGTATACAAATGTTGCACTCTCCATTTATTCTACAATAACTTCTAGCAACTATGAATCACAGAATATCATCTATCCACGTCCAGGATACTCTTCCCCGGGTCAGGGGTCGGTGTCTTCAAATCCCTACCACTGCCTAGAGGGTCTGTGTCCTGAGCGCATGTACACCGGATCATGACAGAAAGTTAATGCCTAAAAAAGGGATCCACAGTGGTAGTGGATGCACTGACCCTCGAAGGAAAATAAAAAATTACAACCTATCTCAGACCCAAGCTGTCCCCAAAAGAAAAACAGAAGATTTTCCTACTTTTAAAAATTTAAAGACACAGTACTCCCATTCTAGAGTATCCTCTACTCATGTTCGTGGTTACCATTTTGGTGAAACTGATCCTGAATCTGACTATGACAATGAAGAGAATGTAACCATAGATTCAGCAGAAAAAAATCAGATATTTAAAGATTTAAAGAGACAGAACCTCTTATCTAGAATTTCATCTATTCCACATATTCTTGAATTCCATTTTGGTGAAACTGATTCTGAATCTGACTATGAAAATGAAGAGGATGTATCCATAGATTCAGCAGAAAAATGTCAGATCTTTAAAGATTTAAAGAGACAGAACTACTTTTCTAGAATTTCATCTACTCATGTTCGTGATTTCCATTTTGGTGAGACTGATTCTGATCCTGACTGTGTAATTGAAGAGGATGTATTCATAGATTCAGCAGAAAAAAATCAGATCTTTAAAGATTTAAATAGACAGGACTACTGTTCCAGAATACCATTTACTCCTCCTGTTTGTGATTCCCATCCTGGTGATACTGACTCTGAGTCTGAATATGTCAATGAGGAGGATGACTTCACAGATCCAGCTGAACTGGCATTAGACTGGTATGAGCGCAATTTTAATTCACCACAAACTCAGACTAAACCTCAACCTATTGGCTATAATGACATCCTTGGTAGCTATATTTAGAATATAGATGATACAGACAGCTCCCATCATGAAACCTCTCATGAAAATACTGATCTTCCTATTTCTGATATTCCCATGGATTCGTTAGATTGGACAGATTCAGAGCAGGAAGAAAAGACATCCGGTTTACTGACTGCCGTTTGGAGAAAAGGTTCCCTCAACTACTATGCTGATTTATTACATCAAAATTATGCATCCAGTGATGAAGAGGATTTCTGTTCTCAACCTGATATAAGGTACTACAGGCCACAGTGGCACCACCCTAAGAAACCTCATATAGGGAAGAAATATCAGTTATCTAAGCTCTCAAAAAATAAAAAGAAGAAAAAGAAAATCTTTCTGCCTACAGAAAATCGGAAGTGTAAAGAGGAAACTCAGCCTGAATCTCCTGTTTCAGCTTCTGTTGTGCCAGATCCTCTTTTGCCTCATGATACTGTCAACACCAAGTTGGATGTTTCTCTAGTCACCATCAGTCTGTTTTTAAAGCATCTAATGGTTTCTCTTCTCAGACTCTTCGACTACAAACACTGTGTCCAACTACTCATTTCTTACATCCCTCTCATGCTGCCTCAATGTCAATAAAACCTGTGCTAGAAGCAAAAGATAATTTTGATCCAGATATACAACCTTTCAGTTTACCAGAGATAGTCCCTGGAGAATTTAGCTCTGATATTCAAACTCAAATAAGTATGCCTGCTGAACCCCAGACAACTTCTCAGTCAGAACCTTGTGTCACAATTCCTCTGCTTCTACCTGAGAGTGGCATATTTCAGTACACTTCACCTTCTCAAAATTCTTCTGTTGCTGCATCTAAGAAATTGTTTTCCTTGGGAGATACTTCGCATCAAACTACATTTTCTACTACATCCGTTTCCTGTACAGGAATTCCTGATACTGAACCCTGTGTGGACAACATTGAACCTAGTTCGCAAGTGGACGTTTTTGACCCTGAAATTTGTACAAAAGTTCTTCAAGAAGATTCCCCAGTGGCCATTCCTGTCCCTGTTTTCCATGATGATACTACTAAACCTGGCATCAAGGTGGACTCTTTTGTTTTTGACCCTGGTATGGGTATTCCTTTGTTTAACCCAGAAATGGGTGTAATAATACTTGATCCTGAAGATAGCCATGCCCTCTGCTCAGAAGCGAGTATGGTTCTTGGCTCTAAAGTGGGTCTTGTAAATTCCTCGTTTTTGAACCCTGAAGAAAGCCTTGCCCTCTGCTCAGAAGAGAGTATGGTTCCTGGCTCTAAAGTGGGTTCTTTTTCTTTTTCAATAGTTGAACCTTGCCCTGGCATGGGCATTCCTTCACCCGATCCTACTGAGGATATTCCTGAACCTTGCCCTGGTGAGGGCATTCCTTCACCTGATCCTACTGAGGATATTCCTGAACCTTGCCCAGATGTAGGTACTTCTGAACCTTGCCCTGGCATGGGCATTCCTTTACCTGATCCTACTGAGGATATTCCTGAACCTTGCCCAGATGTGGGTATTCCTGAACCTTGACCTGGTGAGGGCATTCCTTCACTTGATCCTATTGAGAATATTCCCGTACCTTGCCCTGATGTGGGTATTCCTGAACCTTGCCCTGGTGTGGGCATTCATATACCTGTTCCTAGTGAGAGCACTCTTGATTCCAAATCCAGTAAGGAGACATTTCATATTGAATCAGAAGATGGCAAGAACTGGTCAAATCTTGCACTCTACACTCCTATCTCCTACTTCGAAGAAAGCCCTGCTATTGGGTTAGAAGTGGCTATAGCTTTTTCTTTTGGAGTATATCTAATCCTCAGACAAGAGGTTAATTCTGAGGATACTCAAATCTCTGACACAAAGGTGGATAATCTGGTTATCAATCCAGAATGCTGCATCTCTATTTCTGATGTTGAGGAAAGCCTATTCATATGTCTAGGACTAGGCGCCTTTTCATTGGCTGTGTACATGGTCATCTATTATGAAGAACATCCGCCTATCAACCCTCAGGATGATTCTTTGGTAGGAAGCTCATTGTATGTTATGTTCATGCATTCTCACGATGACTACAAGAAAGATGACTTCAAGTTTTGCTCTCATCATTTCCAAGATCTTTTGATAGCTGAATTCCTTGGCCTTCGCTTTGTCATTTTACTTTTTCAAGAGATCTCCAACCCTCCTTTCTTGATTTCGGATTGGACTCACTACCTCCATACATCTACTACCGGCTCTCCATATCATTTTTGTTCTCTCTCCATTTGGATTGCGTTGGGCACCCAGAGGTCGCCTTTAAGGAGGGGGTTCTGTAACATATCTCAGCCTAATATCACTGTCCCTTTAAGACTGCCTTCCTTGCGTCTGACGATCATGCTGGTTTGGGCAGTATTTGCATTCAGCTTGCCTGCCTGATTAATCATTCATGCACCTGATTTCCTCAGCCTCTTTTTAAGTCTTCTCAGGCCTAATGTGATTTGCATTAACTTTGAAGTTGTGATCCTGAACAGAGGTCTGTGACTGTTTCCTGCATGAATTCAACCAAGTTATTCAAGCTACAGCCTTTCCTATGTCCTATGCTTAAAATCATCAAATCACAAGTATCCAAATAATTCAATTTTTGTTACCTGGACACTAATACTTAAACTCTGAACTTTATTATAAATCAAGTATACTTTTGGTTATCATCACTCTCTAATTATAACAACAGCATCTTACTCAGAACTTTATAACTATTCTCTGCAACAAGTTGTCATAGCTGAAATATCCTTCTACAAATATGTTAACATATTCAGAACGCTGCATCTATTTGTTCAGTTAAAAGCTTTCATGTGATTCTCCAATATATGCACAAAGAGTAATTGATGCCTTAAACTTTCAACTTGACTAAACCTGTGCTGCTCTGCTTATTACTGACATACAGCTATATATAAGATTGTGTACTGTGAACCTGCAACACACCTTAGTTTGCATATATATATGCACAAACAGTAATTAATGCATAAAAGTTGCAACTTGTCTATCACCTGTGCTGCTCTGCTTAATTCTGACATACAGCTCTATATAATATTATGTACTGTGAACATGCAATAAACCTTAGTTTGCATCTAAGTGTCAATCTTCTACCAGTTTACTCTAAAGCCTGAACATTCCACATTGCTATATTTTTCTCTCATTAAATCCAGCAGCTACTCCTCCTAAGTAACTATACGTCACAGTGAAGTCAGAATATATTGTATACAAATGTTGCACTCTCCATTTATTCTACAATAACTTCTAGCAACTATGAATCACAGAATATCATCTATCCACATCCAGGATACTCTTCCCCGGGTCAGGGGTCAGTGTCTTCAAATCCCTACCACTGCCCCGAGGGTCTGTGTCCTGAGCGCATGTACACCGGATCATGACACCTTCAGAGAAATATCAGGTGTTGTATGTCTCGAAGACTGGGGGATAAGAAGCATCTTAGTTTTGGACAGATTGAGTTGCAGGTAGTTTGAAAACATCTAAGAAGAAATTGCAGAGAGGCAGTCAGAAATCTGGTTGAGTAAAGAGGGAGAGATTTCAGGAGAGGAAAGATAGATTTGAGTATCATCAACATACAAGTGGTACTGGAATCCAAAGGAGGCTATAAGTTTTTCAAGGCAGGATGTATAGAGAGAGAAAGCAAGGGAACCAAGACAGAGCCTTGTGGTACTCCAACTGAGAGAGGTATAGGATCACAAGATATATTGTTAAAGGAAACTGAAAATGAGCAGTTTGACAGATATGATGCACACCAGGAGAGGGCTGTGTCTCGGATGCCAAATGAATGTAGTATTTTTAGTTGAAATAATCTTTATTTTCAGAAAGGAAGACAAGAGACAGTGGCCCCAAGTTATCAAGGTCTGGCGGACCTGATCCGACAGTGCGGATCAGGTCCACCATGCCTCGCTGAATACGGCGAGCAATACGCTTGCCGTACTCAGCATCGCCGCACCCTGCAGACTCGCGGCCAATCAGCCACCAGCAGGGGGTGTCAATCGAGTACGATCGGGTTGAATTGCGGCGATGTCTGTCCGCCTGCTCAGAGCAGGCGGACAGGTTATGGAGCACGGTCTTTGTGACCGCTGCTTCATAACTGCTGTTTCTGGCGAGCCTGCAGGCTCGCCAGAAACACGGGGCATCAAGCTCCATACGGAGCTTGATACATATGCCCCATTATATCTAATACATCATGCTCCTAGTTCAGATAAACATATATTTATATTCATTGTTACAGTCTCAGGACCTCTTATCATGTTCGATAAAGTTTTATAATTCCATATATCTGTCTCAAACAACGTGAAAAAGAGTTGGAGAATGAAACAACTTCTCTCAGCAATTTCTATATCCATCCATCATTACTCAAATCTCTGATAGTCCATAGAGTCCTAGGAAAAGCTCCCACCCACTGAAGTTGCCTTTAGGCGTAGGAAATATATGAGGACCTGTTTATTTTCCTGAAGTAGGAACGAAATTATCTATAGTCTTCCTTCCCCTCCCTTTTCTAATGTGTTTTCCTTTTATTTTAATAATAATAAACATTAAACATAAACTTTTGTAACTGTAAAACAATAAACTCATAACTGTATAAGCTTTCCCGTCGAGCAGAGACAGAACCATCACATTGTATCTAAGATGTATATAAGTTCCCCAATAAAAGACTTAGTGGCAATAAGTTTAGGAGAGATCCCCTATCGTGTTATAACTCTTGAAAGACTTAAATCTCCCTTATCTCTCTTCTATCTCTTTTCATGATCCAGTGGACCCAAATCTTTTGGAAATATGTTATGTTTTCCTGCAAACAAGAGGCATATTCTGACATAGCATATATATTATCTAAGCTGTTAATCACTTCTGACCATGTTAGTGAACCTGTTCTCCAGTATTTGGCTATACATATCCTCGTGGTTGTAGAAAGTATATTTATGAATATATTGGTAGCTAAGTTTAAGGATTCATCTGAGACATGCAAGAGTGCGCCACCGTCAGCATCATATATTTATCTAATAGGATACTTATAAATTTAGATAGTTTGTTCCAAATTTGTTTTATCTCCCCACATTCCCACCACATATGCATATATTTTCCAATTTCTGCACAGCCTCTGTAACAGAGTCTACTTTTCTGCAATGTATAATGTACAGTTCTTATGGGTTTAAGATACCACCTGTAAGATGTTTTAATAAAATTTTCGATAAGGTCTGGGCATATCAGCCCCTTGCTAATCTTAGAAAGTATTTGTGTCCATCTGTCATCATCATATGTTTCACCTAAGTCTCTTTCACAGTTCTCATGAAGCGTCAATTTGGAGCCTTTTTTTGCATCTTGTATTGCCAAGTATAGTTGTGATATTAGTTTTTTATTTCTACCTGGGGTTGCAATAATGCATTCTGTTGTAGTGTATGGGTTTAATGGTTTGTTTTGTCTGTATTTGTAAATTGCGGTGGATATCTGAAGATATAGGAACCAATGTAAAGTGTCCGGCTGAAGTTTATCTTTCAGTTGGGTGTATGTGAGCATTTTACCTTTATCTAAAAATTCTGTGACTCTGTAGAGGCCCTTATTTTCCCACTTACTTATTAGTGTTTGAAATTCTGCAGGATGTATAGCACCCAATGGTATTATCTTAGTACCCGTGGGTATGAGGCCTAGAGAAGATGTGAGGTATTTCCACATAGGTTTGGACTCCTCTGTCCCCTTGAGTTTGTATAGTGTTTTGTTTGTTGTGTTTGAGGTGTTCCAAACAATCGTTGCTTTATCATTCACCCCAGCTAAGTCTGCCTCTAGTCTAGTCCAGGTTATTTCTCGACAATTTTTGCTTATCAGTGTAATTTTTGATAACCTAGCTGCCTGATAGTAGTCTAACAGATTAGGCACCCCCATTCCTCCTAGCTGTTTGTGTTGTTTTAATAGTTGGGTTGGGAGGCTATTCTAGCTGTTTTGGATCCTCGTAGGAACCTAATTAGGTTCATCTGGAGATCTGCTAGCTATCTTTGTGGTACTTTAATTGGTAATGCTCTGAAGAGATATAATATTCTCGGTAGAATATCCATCATTATAATCTATAATCTGCCATACCAGGAGAAACACCCCCTCCTCCATCTGCCCAAATCCCTTCTTACGGTCTTAAAGATCTCATTATAGTTTGCCTTATAGAGTCCCTCTAGTGTGTTTGTGTATGTTAACTCCCAAGTATTTGATAGATTTTTTTAGCCCACTTAAAGTCAAAATTTGCTTCTATCAACTTACAAGTATGTAGTCGTAGTGTCAGTGGTATAGCCTCACTCTTATCTGAGTTTATTTTGAAGCCTGAGATTTTTGAAAATTCATCAATGACTTGATATAGATGAGGGAGTGATTTTAAAGATCTCGTCAATGTAAGCAAAATGTCATCCGCAAATAAGGTGAGTTTATATTCTTCATTTTTACTCCGGTAATGTATTTTGCTCCCCTGATGTTGGCCGCTAAAGATTCTATACTGTGCAAAATAATAGAGGTAATAGCGAGCAGCCCTGACATGTCCCATTTAATATTTTAATTGGCCTAGATTGATGGTGTGTTGCTCTAATAGTTGCAGTTGGGTCTGTATACAGGTTTTTAATAGCCTTCATGAATTGTCCTTTGAAACCCATGAATGTTAGTGTCTCAAACATAAATTCCCAGTCAACCCTATCAAACGCCTTCTCTGCATGCAGAGATAGGAGCAGAGAAGGCGTTCTTGTCCCCACCAAGTACTCCACCAGAGACACCATTCATCTCACATTATCTGGGGCTTCCCTTTCTTTTATGAATACTACATGGTTGGGATGTATCAATGAGGGTAGATATAATTTGAGTCTATTTGCTAACATTTTTGTAAAATTTTTTAAATCTTGGTTAATCAATGAGATTGACCTATAGTTTTGGTATTTTTTGGGATTCCTTCCTGGTTTGGGTATAACCACTATTTTGGCCTGCAATATGTCCTGTGGGATGCGGGTACCCTGCATGATGTCATTGCAGAACTTCTTCAAGTGGGGGACCAGACATTTTTTTAAATACTTTATAATATTCACCTGAGAACCCATCAGGACCCGCCGCCTTGCCTATTTTAAGATCTTTTATTGCTAGGGCGATTTTGTGTATTATTATTTCTGTGTTTAGGGCTTCCATGTCTGTAGCATTAAGTTTTGGGAGTTTAGCCTTTTGCAGAAAATGGTGTCTAAGTGGTATCGTCTGAGTAGTATGTTGAACTTTTTTTCCATCATAAAGAGATTCATAATATTGTGCAAAGCAGTCCCTAATGTCTTGAGGGTGAGATGTTAGCATCCCGTCTGCTTTTTGTAGTTGTTGTATAGTTAGATTTTTCGTCCTTTCCCTTAGTTTGTGAGCTAGAAATCTGTCTGGCTTATTAGCATGTATGAAGTAATGTGCCTTCAACTTATGCATAGCTCTGAGGGAGTTCTCATTTAAAATCTTAGCTAGTGTTTGTCGCTTATGTGTTAGTTTATTGAAAATATCTGAGATTAGTGTGCTTCTATGTGGGATTTCAAGAGTTTCTATTTCCTGTTGAAGTATCTCTATGTGAGCCTTAATTTTTTTGTGTGTAGAGCTTTTTCCTTTATCAATAAACCTCTTATGAATGGTTTGTGGGCAGCCCACGTGATTGTTGGAGTGGTCTCTGGGGTTGTGTTTATCTTCCAGTATTCTGTCAAATTATGCATAATTTTGTCATATAATTCAGGTTTTTTCGGATCATAAGTCCATGACCTTTGTCTGTCCACATTGACCAGTCCCTCTAATTGTATCTGGATAATAGAATGCTCCGACCAGACACATGCATGAATTGTGGAACTGTGTAAACTGGGGAGTAGAATCTGACTAATAAATATATAATCTAATTTGGTATAAATTTTGTGTGCTGGGGAGTAGTAAATATGATCATTCGTCTGCCCATATAATGTTACCCAGGTATCTATCACATTATGAGTAGTGATATCGCAAACTGTTCGCCGGAGAACAGTTCCCGGCGAACATAGCTTGTTCGCGTTCGCCGATGCGGGCGAACATATGCGATGTTTGATCCGCCCCCTATTTGTCATCATTGAGGAAACTTTGACCCTGTATCTCACAGCTTTCTGACACATTTGAGCCAATCAGCAGCAGACACTCCCTCACAGACCCTCACAGCTCCTTGGCAGCAGCCATTTTAGATTCATTACGATCTTGCTTTCTTAGTGAGAGGAGCTTTAGTGTTGCTGCTGCTGACATTATAGGGAAATAGATAGCAAGGGTAGTGTATTTAGTGTCCACTACATTCCTGAATGACTGATCTAATCTCTGCTGTAAGGACAGAACCCCAAAAGCCCTTTTTAGGGCTATAACTTCAGTCGTTTTTTTTTTAATTTGTAATTTTATTTGCATTTTCCTGGCTGTCAGCCTGTGTGTGAGGCTCACAGCATATACTGTGATTAGTGCCTCCACTGATATCTGCTTAACATTAGTGTAAATTTAAACAAAAAAAACTTTTAAATCATTTTGCTAGTGTTATCTAATTTCATTTTCTATCAGGCCTGTGTGTCAGACTTACACAGCATACAACGTTGTTTAATTGCTGTGCCAGCACCCACCACTCATATCTGCTTAACATTATTTTAAATTTAAAAAACAAAACTTTTAAATCATTTTGCTAGTGTAATCTAATTTCATTTTCTACCAGGCCTGTGTTTCAGGCTTACACAGCATACAACGTTGTTTAATTGCTGTGCCAGCAGCCACCACTCATATCTGCTTAACATTATTTTTTCCTGCTGTTGTTTCTGTTGAGGGTCCGGGACCCTCGTATAAAAAGGCTGAAGGAGAACGAAGTGTACTGGGTGTCCAATCATGTTTTTTTTTTTCAATTTCCCGGTTCCTAAAAATTATATCCGGGTTCCTAAAATCAATGCCATACCTGTACTCTATCGTGCAAAAGGATGGCATAGGTGGTGTTTCCTGCTGTTGTGTCTGTTGAGGGTCCGGGACCCTTGTCTACAAAGGCAGAAGGAGAACGACCTGTACTGGATGTCAAAGCATCTTTTTCCATCTCCCGGTTCCTAAATATTATCTCTGGGTTCCTAAAATGGATGCCATACCTGTACCCTATTGTGCAAAAGGATGGCATATGTGGTGTTTCATGCTGTTTTGCCTGTTGAGGGTCGTGGGCCATCGTATGAAAAGGCTGAAGGAGAACGGCCTGTACTGCCTTGCTGCTCCTTTCAGGCAGGCCAACTCTTTGCATACAGACCCACAGACTCTGTAACAGATATCTCTTTTAGGGAGAGGTGCAGCCATAATGCAGGGTCAGAACCTCTGTCTGCAACTGGTATACTTGATTGTGCAAAAGGAAGTAACCTTACCATGGGTCTCAGACCGTATGTCTTGTTGTTATATTTGGTGAGGGTAATCAGGCAGGCCGTATAGACCTCCCCCGATAGGGGGAGTAAAAGGGATTAAAGTGCTAACAATAGTACAACTTAGCACAACCTAGTTACCATGGGTCCCAGACCATATGTCTTGTTGTTATATTTGGTGAGGGTAATCAGGCAGGCCGTATAGACCTCCCCCGATAGTGGGAGTTACAGGGATTAGAGTGCTAAGAATAGTATTAATATAAACACAACCTAGTTACCATGGGTCCCTGACTGCATGTCTTGTTGTTATATTTTGGTGAGGGTAATCATGCAGGCCATATAGACCTGATAGATTAAAGTGCAAAGAATTGTACTACTTAACACAACCTAGTTACCATGGGTCCCAGACCGCATGTCTTATTATATTTTGTCAGGGTAATCATGCAGGCTATATACACCTCCCCCGATAGGGGGAGTAACAGGGATTAAAGTGCTAAGAATAGTAGTACTTAAAACACAACCTAGTTACCATGGGTCCCAGACCGCATGTTTTGTTGTTATACTTTGGTGAGGGTAATCATGCAGGCCATATAGACCTCCCCCGATAGGGGGAGTAAGAGGGAGTAAACTGCTAAGAACAGTACTACTTAACACGACCTAGTTACCATGGGTCCCAGACCGCGTGTCTTGTTGTTATACTTTGTCAGGGTAATCATGCACGCCATATAGACCTCCCCCGATAGGGGGAGTAACAGGGATTAAAGTGCTAACAATAGTACTACTTAACACTACCTAGTTACCTTGGGTCCCAGACTGCATGTTTTATTATTATACTTTTTCAGGGTAATTATATATCTATCAAATCTATCTATTTATCTTCTATCGATTCTATCTATCAATCTATGTATATCTATCTATCTCGTAGCCGGACTGTTTTGAGACAGCCACTTGTGTTTAGGACAAATTTGAAGTAAGAGGACAGACCAATCATCTTCTTCCATCTCCCTGTTCCAAAAATACAGCCCATATAGACCTCCCCCGATAGGGGGAGTAACAGGTAGTAGTAAACTGCTAAGAATAGTACTACACACCACCACACCAACCTAGTTACCATGGGTCCCAGACCGCATCTCTTATTATTATATTTTGTCAGGGTAATCATGCAGGCCATATAAACCTCCCCCGATAGGGGGAGTAACAGGGATTAAAGTGCTAAGAATAGTAGTACTTAAAACACAACCTAGTACACCATGGGTCCCAGACCGCATGTTTTGTTGTTATACTTTGGTGAGGGTAATCATGCAGGCCATATAGACCTCCCCCGATAGGGGGAGTAAGAGGGAGTAAACTGCTAAGAACAGTACTACTTAACACGACCTAGTTACCATGGGTCCCAGACCGCATGTCTTATTGTTATACTCTGTTAGGGAAATTATATATCTTTAAAATCTATCTATTTATCTATCAAATCTATCTAACTATCAATCGTATCTATCAAATTTATATTGCATCTATTGATCGATGTAATTTGTATCTATCAAATGTATATTGCATCTTTTGATCTAAGTAATTCGTATCTATCAAATGTATATTGCATCTTTTGATCTATGTAATTTGTATCTATCAAATGTATATTGCATCTATTGATTTATGTAATTCGTATCTATCAAATGTATATTGCATCTATTGATCTATGTAATTTATATCTATCATATGTATATTGCATCTATTGACTGTTTGCGGTTGTTTGCGGTGCGTTACATGGAGAGTTTGGTCTGTCACTGTGAAGCGGGCATAACCCTTACACTACCTGATCAATACAACATCATAACTGATGTTTTAAAGCATGTTATTCCAAACAATTTAGGAATGTTAGGTTATTTAGGCCCTTTATGGGTTAAAAGCAGACTCTGCATCAATTATGTAATTTTACATGGGAGTTTTGCCATGGATCTCCCTCCAGCATGCCACAGTCCAGGTGTTAGTACGCTTGAAACAACATTTCCATCACTATTGTGGCCAGAAAGAGTCCTTGTGGGTTTTAAAGTTCACCTGCCTATTGAAGTCAATGGTTTGTCGGTTCGCGAACAGTAGCGGAAGTTCGAGTCCGCCGTTCGCAAACCGAAATTTTTAAGTTCGCGACATCACTAATTATGAGTTTCTAAGATATTCTTAAACAGATGGAATTATGTCTGGTTTGTTTATTAGTGAGTTTGTGGGGCGTGTCTGCTTTGTGCGTTTTCAGATTAATATTAAAGTCTCCGGCTAATATGATTTTTGATTGTGACCATTGTGTCAGTAGATGTGACAAGTGGTGAAAAAAGTCATGCTGTTGTTCATTGGGTGCGTATGTATTGCAAAGTGTAAGTGAGGTGTCTTGCATACGTCCTCTCACTATAAGATACCTGCCTTCTTTATCTGTCAGCACCTCTTCTTTGATAAAGTTAAGTGCATCATGTATAAGTATTGACACTCCTCTCTTTTTTTCAGTCGTGGAGTGGTATTGTTGCGTGAAAAATCTACTCCAATATTTGGGTATTTGATTATTTGTAAAGTGGGTTTCTTGCAAGAATATATTAGTATTTAAGTTGTGATACTGTGTAATTGCTGTTTTTCTTTTATTATCCGTATTAAACCCTCTTACATTATGTGAGATTATTCTTATCTTGGGAGTCATGAGTCCGTTCCCCTCCCCTCCTCAACCTGTAGCTGACCAATATCTCCACTTTTGTTGTGAAATCCTCTGCTCTCCTGTATAACTTTTCCTTATGGAGAAACTTTCGTCTCACCTGCTCGACGGTACATAAAATAAATGGAAATAAACAAAAAATAAACAACAATAAACATTTGTATCTTATAACATTGTTTTTCCCTGTAACATATTTTCATAGTTCTAACCATAATGTCAGGATAGTAGTTTCTTAATATATAGAGTTACTAACAACTTAAATTTATTTAAAGTGGGAATTATATATATGGTCTAAGGAACGGGTTGTAGTGGCATACAGCAAAGATATTGCCCAGATCTTATGTGAATATTGGACTTAATCTGCTTACCCTCCATCACAAGTAAACAATGACTATATATAAAATACATTTTACATCTTTATGTCCATCGATATATCCCAAGCAAAGTTAGTTTTGTAGATTGACATTTATATACTCATCTGTATCCAGTATCCTTTGCCAAAATGATGAGGGACACATGTAGGGTATAGTCCAAGAGATCAGGGAGTAGCGCTCTTCTAAAGATGCGCCAAAAGAAGATAAAGAAAAAATCCTAACCTCAGTCACTGTCTACTCCATGATTCAGGGTCTCTGTTTCTTCTTTGGAACTTTAGACCACTTCTCTGTTTGAGAGATGCTTTGTTGTTGTCCGCGTGGTCTTCTTCTGGTGTCTGGCTGACTTTCCCGTATTTCTGGACATTCTATTTTGAGAAGTTGGCAGGCCTCTGAGATATCTTCTTTGACTTTCACTGTGGTTGTTTTACCATCCTGAAATATATGAAGCGCGAAGGGGAATCCCCATCGATACGCTATTTGAATCTTCCGTAGTAATTGTGTTAGGGGATGTAGTGCTGAGCATTTCTGTAAAGTTCTGAGACATAAGTCTTGGTAGAATTGTATTACAGATCCTTTGAATTTAAAAGTCAGATTTTTCCTAGCTGCTGCCATTATCTCCTCCTTTTCTTGAAAGCGGGATAATTTAGATATTATATCTCTTGGAGGTTCTCCCTCCTTTTGTTTCGCTCTAAGAGCTCTTCAAGCTCTTTTCAATTGAAATTTTCCATCTTCAGATGTCCCTGTGATGGCTTGAAATAGATGTTTTAAATACTCATTTAGTTCTGTTGCAGTTATTGATTCTGGAACACCCTTTAGGCGTATGTTGCACCTCCTGCTTCTATTTTCTATGTCTTCCATCTTTTCAAGAATATCTTCTATATCCTGTTGTTGATCTGTCAGTTGATGTGTAATGTTAGTGATAGCTTCTTCTATGGATTCATCCTTTTCTTCTAGTGTTTCCACTCTTATTCCAAGCTCCAATATATCTTGTTTAATTTCTGCAAGACTGCTTGTTATTGTATCTTGAAATTAATCCATTTTTTCCCACATCTTATTAAAGTTTGCATTGATATGCAGGAATGTCACCATCATGTTGCTGAGGTTCCAATTAATGTTCTAACTCCTCATCTTGTGTGTTAGGCTCCATTTCCTTTATTTTATCACTTTTAGATGATTTGAAGAAAAGATTTGCTGCAGCAGATTTACCTGGTGTATTTAATTTATTTTGTCTTTTAGTTGCCATGTTGCAATGAATATTGCTAGTGCTAGAGAAATGGTGTTGCCTTTGCGTTTGTATGTTAATGCAGAGTCAACAGAGTCCAAACAATGCAGATAGCAGATTTTAGTTAAAGATGGCAAATACAGCTGTTATCTCAAACTGTATCTTGATTAAAATTTAAATGCTGTAGCTTTTTTCTTTTAAAAAAAAAAGTTTATCCATAGACCTGTTGTAATCTCTGTTGCCTTTAGCTTATATTGTAGCCTGGGAAGAGTTATGAGGGAGAAAGAAGTGCAAATTGTCACTGTTTTTTTTCTCTGCTGTGTTAAGATTATGAACTGACTTCTTCACACTTGCTTTATCTTAATATTTATTTCCCTCAGTCTTAAATATCACTGTATGTAGTGCTAAAACCTCCCTGGTTTATTTGTGTATCTATTTCCCTTTGCGCTGTTTAAAATAGATTGTTAGGCATTGTGTTGTATTCAGCAGCTAGCTAGGAGTCCTGTCCGTTCGCCATCTTTGATTTTTCCCACATGGCTATATATAGTTTTATAACTCTTATATTCTTATCATCCTTAAGCATGTATATTGGTTATATGCTTACCGTACTTCTAGTGGAGATATATTAGGTTACTTGCCGTTATGTTCTTGATGCTGAGATGATTTTTCTGTCTCCATTTCTGAGTAGCTCCTTTTTCTTGTTTGCCTGCAGCTTGTAATATCTTTTTCCAGCTTGAATTCTTTTATCTGCAGTTTTATGATCACATTTTTGGTTGCTGTCTGCTATTGTAAAGGGTATTTAATGTCCTATAACATACCTGCAAGCTTTTGAGAGTTATAAACCCACTTTCTCTTGAAACTACAGCAGGAGCTCACACTTTACATGTCTTCCACCATGCTCATCCAGGCTCCGCCCCCCGAAGGTAGTATTTTTAGGAGGAGAGGATGGTCAACTGTGTCAAAAGCTGTGGACAGGTCAAGAAGAATTAGAAAGGAGTAATGGCCTTTTGCTTTAGCTGATAACAGGTCATTTGTTACTTTAGCAAGAGCGGTTTTTGTTGAGTGTTTAGGGTGGAGACCAGATTGTAGTGGATAAAGAAAGGAGTTAGTTGTGAGAAATTGAGTTAGCCGATTATAGACTAGTCATTCCAATAATTTTGAAGCAAAGGGAAGTAAGGAGACTGTGGTCGATAGTTAGAAGGGGTGGAGGGGTCAGGCGAGGGCTTTTGTATGTGTATGTATGTCAGTTAAATACCTGCTTCGGCTTTTTATTTCTCACACCCAAGATCTCCTATCTTTAAGCCCTTATAACCTTTTTGTGCAATATTTTTTTTAAATAATTTTTATTAGACAGTGTTAATATAAGTGTAACTGTACTTTGCAATATATTTTTTAAGTAGTGTTTTGTGAAACTTTTATGTTGCACAAAACTATTAACTCCAGCGATTCGAGCGCGGAAAGGATTTGTAACAGCTGTTCAATGGAAATTGATTGCGAAAAGACCATATCCCACAAAAACACTCATAATGCACGACTTGTAATCTTGCCCATAGGCTGGAGTGGAGTCCACAGAACCCCAGACAATATAGGACAAATCGCAGAGGCTGAGTAACAATAAATCACAGTAATGATTGCAACAACTTACCAAAGTTCTTAAATCTAAATGTTACAATAAGCTTGTTGCAAACGATACAATGTCAATCATTGACGTGGGTGAGCGACATACACACACCCACTATCTGCTAATAGGTTTAAGAATTCCAAAGGAGCTCCTTCATGGATTGTCAGGGTGCCAGGAATCAGACTGAGATGAGAAGTGCAAAAATAATCACACCTTTATTAATAGCAAAAAATAATAAAAAAAAGTCCACAAGTAAAATAACAAGCCAGGAGTCAAAACCAGAGCTGGTAGTCAGACGAACAGAGTCAGGAGCCAAAGGGAATAGTCAGACTAGCCGAGTCAGGAGCCAAAGCGAGTAGTCAGATGAGTCGGAATCAGGAACAAAGAGAACAGCAGAGTCAGGAACAAGCCAGGGATCAGGAACTAGTGATGTCGCAAACCTAAAATTTTCGGTTCGCGAACGGCGGACTCGAACTTCCGGTATTGATCGCGAACCCGCGAACCGAGCGAACCGCCATTGACTTCAATAGGCAGGCGAACTTTAAAACCTACAAGGACTCTTTCTGGCCACAATAGTGATGGAAAAGTTGTTTCAGGGGTACTAACACCTGGACTGTGGCATGCTGGAGGGGGATCCATGGCAAAACTCCCATGGAAAATTACATAGTTCATGCAGAGTCTGCTTTTAACCCATAAAGCGCCTAAATCAACTAACATTCCCAAATTGTTTGCAATAACGTGCTTTAAAACATCAGTTATGATGTCGTATCTATCAGGTAGTGTAAGGGTTACTGCCGCATCACAGTGACAGAGCAAACTCCAAGTGTTACGCACCACAATCAACCGCAAACAGTCCACTTGCACAACCACGAGATAGATAGATTTGATAGATAGATACATAGATTACATAGCTCAATCGATGCAATATACATATGATCGATACACTGTACATAGCTCAATAGATGCAATATACATTCGATAGATACGAATTCCATCGATCAATAGATGCAATATACATTTGATAGATATGAATGTTATCGAATCAAAGATGCAATATACATTTTATAGATACGAATGACATCAACCAAAATATGTAATATACATTTTATAGATACGAATTACATCGATCAATAGATGCAATCTACATTTGATCGATACGTTTGATAGTTCGATCGATTTGATATATAAATAAATTGATTTGAAATATATATAATTTCCCTGACAGAGTATAACAATAAGACATGTGGTCTGTGACCCGTGGTGTGTTAAGTAGTAATATTCTTAACATTTTACTACAACCTGTTACTCCCTCTATCAGATGTGGTCTATATGGCCTTCATTTGTGGAACTGGGAGATGGAAGAAGATGATTGTTCTGTCCTCCTACTTCAAATTTGTTAGAAACATCCCGGACAGAAGATAGATCGATAGATAGGATAGATAGATATACATAGATTGATAGTTAGATAGAATCGATAGAAGAGAAATAAATAGATTTGTTAGATATATAATTACCCTGGTAAAGTCTAATAATTAAACATGCGGTCTTGGACCCAACTAGGTTGTGTTAAGTAGTACTATTCTTCACTTTCAGCCCTGTAACTCCCCCTATTGGTGGAGGTCTATATGGCGGTTATGATTACCCTGACAAGTATAACAACAAGACACGCGGTCTGGGACCCATGGTAATTTTGTTGTGTTAAGTAAAACTTTTCTTATCACTTGAATCCCTCTTACCCCCCCTTTTGTTGGAGCTCTATATGGCCTGCATGATTAGCCTGACAAAGTATAATAAGAAAACATCTGGTCTTGGACCCATGGTAATTAGGTTGTGCTTAAGTAGTACTATTCTTATAACTGTAATCCCTGTTACTCCCCCTATCAAGGGAGGTCTATATGGCCTGCATGATTATCCTGACAAAGTATAACATCAAGACACACAGTGTTGGACCCATGATAACTAGCTTGTGTTAATTAGTACTTTTCTTAGCACTTTAATCCCTGTTACCCCCCCTATCGGGGGTGGTCTATATGGCCTGCCTGATTACCCTGAAAAAATATAATAAAAAGACATGCGGTCTGGTACCCATTTTAAATAGGTTGTGTTTTAAGTACTACCATACTTAGCACTTTAATCTCTGTAACTCCCCCTATTTGGTGAGGTCCATACGGCCTGGATGATTACCCATACAAAATATAATAATAAGACATCTGTTCTTGGTCTGCGACCCATGGTAATTATGTTGTGTTAATTAGTAATGTCCTTAGCATTTTAATAGCTGTTACTCATACTCACCCTATCGGTGGAGGTCTATATGGCCTGCATGATTACCCTTACAAAATATAATAACCAAACATATGCTCTGGGACCCATGGTAAGTAGGTTGTGTTAAATAGTACTGTTCTTTGCAGTTTAATACCTGTTACAACACCAAATTGTGGCAGGCCTATCTGGCCTTCATGATTAGCTGCACCCAAACCCAAAAAAAAAACGAGTGGTCTTAGACTAACACCCATGGCTAACTCGGTTGTTTCAATTACTGTAGTACTATTCTTAGCACTTTCATCCCTGTTACGGGTGGTCTACATGGCCATCATGATTAGCCAAATAAAATACTACAATCCAACCTTTGCTCAGTCTTCATAGGCCCTTCATTGGCTGTATTTTGATAGTACAGTTCTTATTATTTTTATAGCTGATACAACACAGAATGGTGGCAGCTCTATATGGCCTGCATGATTAGCCGCACCCAAAACAAAAATAAATCCAAGTGGTCTTGGATTAACACCCATGGCTAACTCGGTTGTTTCTAGTAGTACTATTCTTAGCACTTTCATCTCATCCCTTTTACTTCCAGGACTCTCGGTGGTGGTCTACATGGCCATCATGATTAGCCTAACCAAATACTACAATCCAACCTTGGCTCAGTCTTCATAAGGCCCTTCATTGGCTGTATTTTGGTAGTTCTGTTCTTATTAGTTTAATAGCTGATACAACACCGAATGGTGGCAGCTCCATATGGCCTGCATGATTAGCCGCACCCAAAACAAAAATAAAGCCAAGCGGTCTTGGATTAACACCCATGGCTAACTCGGTTGTTTCAAGTAGTACTATTCTTAGCACTTTCATCTCATCCCTGTTACTTCCAGGACTCTCGGTGGTGGTCTACATGGCCATCATGATTAGCCTAACCAAATACTACAATCCAACCTTGGCTCAGTCTTCATAAGGCCCTTCATTGGTTGTATTTTTGTAGTTCTGTTCTTATTAGTTAAATAGCTGATACAACACTGAATGGTGGAAGCTCTATATGGCCTGCATGATTAGCCGCACCCAAAACAAAAATAAAGCCAATCGGTCTTGGATTAACACCCATGGCTAACTCGGTTGTTTGAAGTAGTACTATTCTTAGCACTTTCATCTCATCCCTTTTACTTTCAGGACTCTCGGTGGTGGTCTACATGGCCATGATGATTAGCCTAGCCAAATACTACAATCCAACCTTGGCTCAGTCTTCATAAGGCCCTTCATTGGCTGTATTTTGGTAGTTCTGTTCTTATTAGTTTAATAGCTGATACAACACCGAATGGTGGCAGCTCTATATGGCCTGCATGATTAGCCACACCCAAAACAAAAATATTAGTTGGATTAACACCCATGGCTAACTCGGTTGTTTTAAATAGTACTATTCTTAGCACTTTCATCTCATCCCTGTTACTTCCAGGACTCTCGGTGGTGGTCTACATGGCCATCATGATTACCCTCACCAAAATATAACAACAATACGTGCGTGCAGGGAACCATGGTAAGGTTACTTCCTTTCGCAAAATCGAGTATAACAGTTGCAGACAGAGGTTCTGACCCTGCATTATGGCTGCACCTCTCCCTAAAAGAGGCATGCGTTACAGAGTCTGTGGGCATGTATGCAAAGAGCTGGCCTGCCTAAAAAGAGGAGCAAGGCTGTACAGGATGTTCTCCTTCAGCCGTTTTATACGCTGTCCTACGGCCACGACCCTCAACAACCACAACAGAATGAAACACCACATATGCCATCCTTTTGAACAACAGAGTACAGGTATGGCATTGATTTTAGTTACACGGCGATATTTATTATGAACCGTGAAATTGAAAACAAAAACATGATTGGATACCCAGTACAGTACAGGTCGTTCTCCTTCGGCCTTTTTAGAATAGTGTTCCCGGGGCCTCAACAGAAACAACAGCATGAAAGAGAACATATGGCATCCTTTTGAAAAATAGATTACAGGAAAGGCATTGATTTATGAATCCCAGAGATAATTTATCTGAACCGGGAAATAGAAAAAAACATTTATTGGACACCCAGTACACTTATTTATCCTTAGGCCTTTTTATAAGAGGCTCCCGGAGCCTCAACAGAAATAACATCATGAAAGAGGACATATGGCATCCTTTTGAATAATAGATTACAGGAAAGGCATTGATTTTAGAAACCTAGAGTTAATTAGTTGCAACCGGGAAATCTAAAAAAAACATTGAATAGACACCCAGTACACTTATTTATCCTTAGGCCTTTTTATAAGATGGTCCTGGAGCTTCAACCGAAACAACAGCATAAAAGAGGACATATGGCATCCTTTTGAATAATAGATTACAGGAAAGACATTGATTTTAGAAACACACAGATAATTAGTTGCAACCGGGAAATCTAAAAAAACATTGAATAGACACCCAGTACACTTCTTTATCCATAGGCCTTTTTAGCAGAGGCTCCAGGACCTTCAACAAAAACAAGAGCAGGGAGCTGGGCATAGGAGTACAACGGAGTGTGACAATAATAATTTGAAGGGGAAGATTGTGGAGTTGTGGCATTTTAATTTTGTTATCATGGGAAGTACTTGCAATGACCTTGCTCTGGTGAATCCATATCGCAAATGTCTTTTTTAAGGCACTGTTTGTCTATTTTTTGAATATCAGCATTTGGTAAATGAAGCACAACTTAAGGCTGGTGAGAACCGACCTTTCTTCTGGCTGTTTGCAAATGTTGTGGCTCTGGACAAACATGTGAATAAGGGGCCATCTGCCATATTCTCACGCAACCCCTTTGATGATTGACACTAAACATGTGTCACCTGCAAGCAGAGCTCGTTACTTCTGTCTAAATCATCTTCCTGGTATGGACAGGCCACTGTTTCCCACAGCAAGTCCGAAGCTTGAACTACAAGATTGTCTTGAGTATGGTAGGAAACCAAAGTTTATTAAAGTCTGTACTATCACCACAAAAGTTGAACTTATTGAAGCAAGGAAAATGCCAGCAATTTCCTGTGCTTATGGATGACAAGGACGTCCTGTCCTGTGGTGCACAGAGATGGAGATGATTTTGGGCCTCCCTGTACACTACACAGATGTCTCCAACATCACCAGAAACACAAGACAGCGACTCTTGGGAAGTTCCTGGAGTGTTCCGGTAGCCATCTCTTTGCGCCCCGAAAGGAATACTTTATCAGTGTTTTTGTATACATCTGACAACAGCTTTGGAGACTGTGGTGATGCACATGTTATTTACTGTTGTTCCAGCTGTGGCAATATCAATTGGCATTAAAAAGGTAAGATTTGGAGACTGGTGACGCACATTTTATGCACGCTGTGGCAATTGCAATTTGCATTGAAAAGAATCTGCTAACAACCACTACCTAGGACCACGCCTGACTCCTGAAGTCATGCTTCAGTTAGTAACTTAAGTTAAATAAAAAAAAAAATTATTATTATTATGCTCAGCAGATTCAAAACATACAATTCTTCTAGTCATATCACACGACATGTCAAAATGCTGCATGGAAAATGGCAGTGTGCAAAGTCATAATCTTAGTGAACCTATAAGTGCATTAAATTTTCTAAAATAAACAAAAATACAGAGAAAGAAAAAAAAAAAAAAAGGAAAGGAAAGAGGACATATGGCATCCTTTTAAACAATAGATTACATTTAAGGCATTGATTTTAGAAACCCAGAGATAATTTGTTGCAACCGGGAAATCTAAAAAAAACATTGATTAGACACCCAGTACACGTATTTATCCTTAGGCCTTTTTATAAATGGGTCCCGGAGCCTCAACAAAAACAGCAGCAGGAAAGAGGACATATGGCATCCTTTGGGATTATAGATTACAGGAAAGGCATTGATTTTAGAAACCGAGAGATAATTTGTTGCAACCGGGAAATCGAAAAAAACATTGATTAGACACCCAGTACACTTATTTATCCTAAGGCCTTTTTAGCAGAGGCTCCAGGACCCTCAACAAAACCAGAAGCAGGAAACAGGACATATGGCATCCTTTTGAAAAATAGATTACAGGAAAGGCATTGATTTTAGAAACCCGGGGATAATTTGTTGCAACCGTGAAATCTAAAAAAACGTTGATTAGACTCCCAGTACACTTATTTATCCTTAGGCCTTTTTATAAGAGGGTCCCGGAGCCTCAACAGAAACAACAGCATTAAAGAGGACATATGGCATCCTTTTGAAAAATAGATTACAGGAAAGGCATTGATGTATGAATCCCAGAGATAATTTATCTGAACCGGGAAATCGAAAAAAACATTGATTAGACACCCAGTACACTTATTTATCCTTAGGCCTTTTTATAAGAGGGTCCCGGAGCCTCAACCGAAACAACAGCATGAAAGAGGACATATGGCATCCTTTTGAATAATAGATTACAGGAAAGGCATTGATTTTAGAAACCCAGAGATATTAGTTGCAACCGGGAAATCTAAAAAAACATTGATTAGACACCCAGTACACTTATTTATCCTTAGGCCTTTTCAGCAGAGGGTCCCGGAGCCTCAACAGAAACAACAGCATGAAAGAGGACATATAGCATCCTTTGAATAATAGATTACAGGAAAGGCATTGATTTTAGAAACCCAGAGATATTAGTTGCAACCGGGAAATCTAAAAAAACATTGATTAGACACCCAGTACTCTTATTTATCCTTAGGCCTTTTTAGAAGAGGCTCCAAGACCCTCAACAAAACCAGCAGCAGGAAAGAGGACATATGGCATCCTTTTGAAAATTAGATTACAGGAAAGGCATTGATTTTAGAATCCCGGAGATAATTTGTTGCAACCGGGAATTTGAATCAAACAAATTATTCGATGGACACCCAGTACACTTCTTTCTCCTTAGGCCTTTTTATAAGAGGGTCCAGGACCCTCAAACAAAACACCAGAAGGAAAGAGGACATATGGCATCCTTTTGAACAATAGAGTACAGGTACAACTACAGCATTGATTTTACAAACCCAGAGATAATTTTGGGCAAATGGGAAATAGAAAAAAACATTGAGTGGACACCCAGTACACCTCTTTCTCTTTAGGCCTTTTTAAAGAGGGTCCAGGACCCTCAAAAAAAACACCAGCAGGAAAGAGAACATATGGCATCCTTTTGAACAATAGAGTACTGGTACGGCATTGATTTTAGAAACCCACAGATAATTGTTTGGAAAATTGAAATTGCCCAAAAAAACATGCTTGGACACCCACTCCAGGTCATTCTCCTTCAGCCTTTTTATAAGAGGGTCCAGCACCCTCAACAGAAACAACTGCAGGAAACACCACCACATATGCCATCCTTTTGCACAAGCCAGTACAGGTATGGCATCCATTTTAGAAACCCGGAGATAATTGAGAGGAACCGGGAACATTTTTCTAAAAATTTCCTGGGGTACCCATTACAGGTCGTTCTCCTTCAGCCTTTTTATACCATGGGCCACGACCCACAACAGGCACAACAGCATGAAATACCACATATGCCACCCTTTGCACAATAGAGTACAGGTATGGCATAGATGGAACACGGAGATAATTTAGAGCAACTAAGAGACGGATAAAGATGCTTGGTCGGTCCTCCTCCTTCAAATTTGTGGCAATTCGTGTTCAATTTAATGGTCCACCAGATATGAGTGGTGTGCTAAGTTGTACTATTCGTAACAGTTTAATCACTGTTATGTGCCTTATTTTTTTTATTTGAGTTTTGTACCCACAGAGCAGCAGCAGAGGCCAGAAAAATTAGGAATGTACAAATGACTAAAAAATGTGGGTATTGTTGTAGCAACTGCTGTAGCAGCGGCCAGAAAAATTTATGTTTGTAAAACATTTATAAAGTGCCCTAAAAGCTTGTGGCTTTAACACTAGTTATTGGCAGATAAGTCAAGCAAGTCCTCCGGCTTTATAACAAAAAAAAAAGGCCAGCCTGTGTACCAGTTGTAGCCCAAGCCAGCTCATCTCATTATCAGGCCTTTTTAATTCAAATGTATCGCCCAATGTCAGTCCCTTCGGGATCCATCCCTCATTCATTTTTATAAAAGTGAGATAGTCAAGGCTTTTTTGACCTAGGCGACTTCTCTTCTCAGTGACAAAACCTCCTGCTGCACTGAAAGTCCTTTCGGACAGGACACTTGAAGCAGGGCAGGCCAGAAGTTCCATTGCAAATTGGGATAGCTCAGGCCACAAGTCCAGCCTGCACATCCAGTAGTCAAGGGGTCCATCGCTCCTGAGAGTGTCGAGATCCGCAGTTAAAGCTAGGTAGTCTGCTACCTGTCGGTTGAGTCTTTCTCTAAGGCAGGATCCCGAAAGGCTCTGATGGTGCATGGGAGTTAAAAAGGTACGCATGTCCTCCATCAACAAGACGTCAGGAAAGCATCCTGTCCTTGCCGCCATGGTCGTGGGAGGAGGAGGATTAATTTCATCTCTTCCTCTGTTACATTCCCGTGGTGCTGTGACATCACCCTTATACGCTGTGTAATGCATAGTTTTTAATTTATTCTTAAAATGCTCCATCCTTTCCGACTTGTGGGAATTTGGTAACATTTCAGGCACTTTATGCTTATACCGGGGGTCGAGGAGCGTGGACACCCAGTACAGGTCGTTCTCCTTGCCAATCTCCAGTTGGTGCGGAGTCAGCCACTGATCCACCTGTGCGTTCAGGGTGGTCAGGAGTGCTGGTGCGGTGTGACTCTCCGCTTTCAGGCAAGTCAACCCCAAGACGACGTGACACTGCCATACCCGGGATGTAGCATAGTACCTGGGGAGCTGGGGGGGTGCCATAGATGTGGAGCAAGACGCAGAAGTTGAAGAGGACTCAGCCGAGGAAGAGGTTATGGAAGAGGATGGAGTAGGAGGAGTAGAGGAGGTAGCAGCAGGCCTGCCTGCAAGTCATGGCGGTGTCACCAACTCTTCTGCAGAGCCATGCATTCCATGCTTGTCAGAAGTCAGCAGGTTTACCCAATGCGCAGTGTAGGTGATATACCTGCCCTGACCATGCTTTGCAGACCAGCTATCCATGGTCATATGGACCCTTGCCCCAACGCTGTGTGCCAGACATGCCATAATTTCCTTTCTCACAACAGAGTACAGGTTTGGGATTGCCTTTTGTGAAAAGAAATTTCTGCCAGGTACCTTCCACTGCGGTGTCCCAATAGATATACAAATTTTTTGAAAGCATCAGACTCCACCAGCTTGTATGGTAAAAGCTGGCGGGCTAAGAGTTCAGACAAGCCAGCTGTCAGACGCCAGGCAAAGGGGTGACTTTGAGAAATTGGCTTCTTACGCTCAAACATGTCCTTGACAGACACCTGACTGTGGGCAGATGACGAGGAACTGCTACGTAAGAGAGACTCAGTGGAGGATGGTTGAGAGGGGGCAAGGAGGACAGCACTGGTTGACGTGGCTGAAGATGCTGGAGCAGGAGGAGGAGGGCGGCTTTCACTTTTTGTGCTGCTTCTACTCATGTGTTCTTCCCATCGGCCTTTGTGATGGGAGACCATGTGCCTTCACAAAGCAGTTGTACCTAGGTGGCTGTTGGACTTCCCACGACTCAGTTTCTTTTGGCACAGGTTGCAAATAGCATCACTGTTGTCAGAGGCAAACACACAAAAAAATGCCACACTGCTGAGCTCTGCGATGACGGCATTCTGGTGGTGGCAACAGCATGCGATGATGGGTGTCGGCGTGCTGTCTGGCTGACCCCGGGTGCCAATGCATGCTGTCTGACTGTGCCACTAGCTCCTTGAGACGACCTCCCCATGCTTCCAAATCGTCTCCTCCTCTCTGTCTCTCCATCTGAACTTTCCCCCTCTTCTTCTTCTCTTCTAGCAGCCACCCACGTGACATCCACCGACACATCATCATCAACCGCTTCACTTGTATCTGACACATCAAGAAAGGAAGCAGCAGCGGGTACAACATCATCAGCATCACACCGTACCTCCATGTCGGTAATGCTGCCTGACTGAGACTGATCACTATTATCTACATCCTCTGTCAATGATGGTTGCGCATCACTCATTTCTTCCAACTGATGTGTCAATAACTCTTGTGACAGATCAAATGAAGCGGCTGTGGTGCTAGTGTTGGTGGTGGCGACAGGCGGGGGAGTGGCACTGGTCACTTGAGACCTGCCCAAAGCACAGCTGGACGTAGATGGTGCGTCAAGGTTACGGGAACTAGCAGCAGAAGCTGAAGAAGATTGGATGTCCTATATTAGCCATTCAACTAGGTCCTCCTCAGAACTTTTCGCGTCCCCCCTGGCACCCGGCATCTGAACAATGTGCATATTTGTAGGGTCTAAAGGAATCACAGCACCACGACCACGACCACGGAACCTGCGGGGTGGCCTGCCTCTGCCTGTCATTTTTTTTTAAATGGACACTAACAATACTATTACACCAATTATATGAGTGGTGGCACTGTGCAAGTGGGCACAGTATACGCTGTGAGACTGACAACAACAAAAAAGACAGATGTTTTAAAAATCACAAATTGTTAATTTTTTAAAATATTAAAAGTACTGTGACAACAAATATGATTGTTGGCACTAGTTGGCAAATGGGCATGTCTGGCACACACGCTGGGAAAAAGGAAACTGCAATTCAATGGCACTAGGAGACTGAAGAATCACAGTCAAAACAGTTATGATCAACAAAAATTCCAATCCTGTTACAATAAATATGATTGGTGGCACTAATTGGCTAGTTGGGACTGGCACGCAGGCAGGAGGAAAATGCAATTCAAGGGCACTAGTAGACTGTAGATTGACAGTCAAAATAGTGATGATTGACAAATTTTGCAATACTGTTAAAAGAAATATGATTGCTGGCACTAATTGGATAGTTGGGCCTGGCACACAGGCTGGCAGGCAGGAGAAAAGTGCAAATCAATGGCACGAGCAAACTGAGGATTCAGAACAACTATTATGATTGGTGTGAATAGTTGGCAAGACGGCCTGACACAAAAGGCTGGCAGGCAGGAGGTAAATGCAATTCAAGGACACTAGGAGACTGAATACTGACAGTCAAAACAGTGATGATTGACAATTTTTGCAATACTGTTAAAAGAAATATGATTGCTGGGAATAATTGGCTAGGTGGGCCTGGCCCACAGCAGGCTGCAAAGCAGGAGGAAAGTGCAATTCAATGGCACGAGCAAACTGAGGATTCAGAACAACTATTACCAAAAAATTAAATTTTTAATTATTAAGAATACTGTGACAACAAATATGATTGGTGTAAATATTTTGAAAGTAGGCCTGGCACACAGGCTGGCAGGCAGGAGAAAAGTGCAATTCAATGGCACGAGCAAACTGAGGATTAAGAACAAGAATCAAAAAACTTTTAATTTTAATTAGTAACTATACTGTGACAACAATTAGGATTGGTGTGAATAGTTGGCAAGACGGCCTGGCACAAAAGGCTAGCAGGCAGGAGGTAAATGCAATTCAAGGACACTAGGAGACTGAATACTGACAGTCAAAACAGTGATGATTGACAATTTTTGCAATACTGTTAAAAGAAATATGATTGCTGGGAATAATTGGCTAGGTGGGCCTGGCACACAGCAGGCTGCAAGGCAGGAGGAAAGTGCAATTCAATGGCACAAGCAAACTGAGGATTCAGAACAACTATTACCAAAAATTTTAATTTTTAATTATTAAGAATACTGTGACAACAAATATGATTGGTGTAAATATTTTGAAAGTAGGCCTGGCACACAGGCTGGCAGGCAGGAGAAAAGTGCAATTCAATGGCAAGAGCAAACTGAGGATTAAGATCAACAATCAAATTTTTTTTAATTTTAATTAGTAACTATACTGTGACAACAATTATGATTGGTGTGAATAGTTGGCAAGACGGCCTGGCACAAAAGGCTGGCAGGCAGGAGGTAAATGCAATTCAAGGACACTAGGAGACTGAATACTGACAGTCAAAACAGTGATGATTGACAATTTTTGCAATACTGTTAAAAGAAATATGATTGCTGGGAATAATTGGCTAGGTGGGCCTGGCACACAGCAGGCTGCAAGGCAGAAGGAAAGTGCAATTCAATGGCACGAACAAACTGAGGATTCAGAACAACTATTACCAAAAATTTTAATTTTTAATTATTAAGAATACTGTGACAACAAATATGATTGGTGTAAATATTTTGAATAAACAGAAGAGAAGACAGATGCGCCACATGGCCCAATATTGTTTGATCCACAGAGTTAGACTATAAGATTGTATTCTATCAAACTCACAATCTTGGAAGCACTCCAATTAGTGCAGTGGGAGCAGTCTGGGATCTATAACAGTCACCCAGCAGACCGACCTCTTGGGGTGAAGATGGATATTCTGTAGTAAAACACAAGGGGACACAAAGGTGCCTATATGGCCTAATACAGTCTTATACCAGGAGCAATGGTGTGTGTGGTAAGATATATACTCACAAAAAGTAAAGCATCTCTATTGATGCTAATCAGACAGGATGGGGTCAATGTAGTCACCCAACAGACTGTATCAAGGCTTCCACAGGAGGCTGACAGCAGAGGTCCAATGGACCATGTGTAGATCCAAGTAAAACACAGTAGCAAGTGTTTGAGTTAAAAAAGTATTAAACTTTACTGACATAAATTAAAATACAGCGACGCGTTTCTCAGTCACAGACTGTTTCCTCAGGCATAATAAAATGATTTCCAAACACTTGCTACATTTACCTAACTAAACCAATTAACATAATTGATATCACTTGTAGTGGGTGTGATCTATCACATCATAGGTATCCTAGTTACAAATCTGTTTTGACAGCATAGTTCAACCCAATTTGTATGTTTTATATTAAACAAAAGTAAAGAATAATAATAAATACACATTATAACAAATAATACTCAAAAAATCCTAAGCCAATTTATACAATTAGATATAACCACAGTTTCCATATCTTTTTTGTATGTATGTAGAAAACAGATATCCCTCTTAACTTGTAATAGATAGTTTAGTAAGATCTAAAATCAATTTATATAACACATGTAAGCAGAAAAACTGTATATTAAACACCTTAGTTGTTTCTATCAAGTTTCTTATTTAGCTATTTCTTTTTATATATATAGCTACTTGTTCATATAATGCCCCATTTGGATCCCTAATTACAAGTTAGTACTTTTTCTCTGTTTATCTTTTCAATTTATTTTACAAGTAAAGTCATATATTATCCAGCATAAAAATTTCACATGTTTATACCTTTCAATTTCATAATCCGAACTGCTCCTACTGATTATTATATCATATCAATACAAAATTGTTAGGTTAATTCTAAACCGGATCACTTACTTTGTGTTATTACAAGTCACCATTAGAGTTTTTGGATGGCGTGCATCTAGCGCAAATGCGCATGTCAGTAGTGTAACCATAGGAACCATATGACTCATTCGGTTCAAGTGAGCAGCTGTAACCTGATAGGTCAGTATATCTCTTTGACTCAATGTAATAATTGGCTCTGTTACGGCCACTCATATTAAGACCCATTCAGTTATTGGCTTTGTTTTGTTATAAATCGCTGTTAGAATTTCTAAATGCCGTGCGTCTAGCGCTAATGCGCATGTCAGTAGTGTAGCCATAGAAAACATATGACTCATTCGGCTCAACACTAAAGAGCAATTTAGAAGCTATCACCTGATAGGTCTGTGTAGCTTTTGGCTGTATGTAATGATTGGCTGTGTTCCAGCCACTTACGTTAATATAAGTACAATAAGACTTATTCAGCACGGCACTAGAAATAATAAGAAGATGTTGACTAATAGGATAATAATATCCTTTAACTATAGATAGCCGGTGTCTGTGTTTCATCTCAGGGTATTAATATATCTAATCGTTCAGTGGATAATACTATAACGATAAAAGTGTTATAATCAGAGACTACCTATATTTAATAGATATAAAATTATGGTCTACCAGTGATTATTAGTATTTAGTAAACAGTAAGCAATGTATATTAAAAAATAATAATTAGATAAATGTGCCATATGTACAATATTGGTTCGATACTATATGTAAATTGTGTGAGAATTATTGAGTGGAATTCTTGTCTTATAAAGGGCTAATGCCTAATTAGAGACTAAACTAAATCTTCCAAATTATTTAATAAGAAAGTGGGTGAAAATAAATAATATATTAAAAAATAAATACACCTTCTTCTAAATACAATATGGCATATGGTGCTTATATTCTTGTAAGTGCTCCTCTTATTATATAACTCTCCTATATATAAATATTTAAATTGTTTATAATCCAATACCTAAGTGACTTAGTGTTAATAATTTAAATAATTTAAATGTGTATAAATGTGGATTATCTAGTGTTGATAGTGACCCCAATATGTGTTTAATTATACTATAGTGATAATGGGATAGGACGTTGGTAATGATGATATATGATTATGTGTGGATTACAATAGTCTTAAATAATGTGTTGTGTTCCCTATGGTGATAGTGAGACTATTAATTGTATGTGATATTATTAACTATACTTATAAATAAAATAGTGACAAATACAGGTACTCACAGTGTTGAGTAATAGTGATTAAAACTCATATGTTGTATTTAGAGTGTTTGATCAATATTAACATACATTAGTAAACCAGAAACTAAAATAATAAGAACTTAAATTGGTTCGACCTCTAAATGGATAAGTGTTCTTATAATATCCTTGTGTGATCTCTCAAAAGGCTATGTGTAAATCACAATAAATTATATAATGTGTAAGCATATAACTAACTATACTCTGAATAACTAAGAGGCTACAGTTACTATATCAATGTGAGAGATGGAGTTGACCGTAATAGGAAGTCTCCAATCAGTTTGTAGCTGTACCAACTGAATGCAATCTAACACGAAGTAAGATATAGGAGAAGTCCCTCAATGTCCTGGAATATAATTAGGGGGTAGGGTACCCACAATTAATGCCATATTGGTGCCCAGGGGTATCAAATAGAAGAAAGGTAATATCCTGTATATGATGTCAAATCACCTTGTCATATATCAAAGGCGGCCTTTGATATATGACAAGGTGATTGCATTCAGTTGGTACAGCTACAAACTGATTGGAGACTTCCTATTACGGTCAACTCCATCTCTCACATTGATATACTAACTGTAGCCTCTTAGTTATTCAGAGTATAGTTAGTTATATGCTTACACATTATATAATGTATTGTGATTTACACATAGCCTTTTGAGAGATCACACAAGGATATTATAAGAACACTTATCCATTTAGAGGTCGAACCAATTTAAGTTCTTATTATTTTAGTTTCTGGTTTACTAATGTATGTTTATATTGATCAAACACTCTAAATACAACATATGAGTTTTAATCACTATTACTCAACACTGTGAGTACCTGTATTTGTCACTATTTTATTTATAAGTATAGTTAATAATATCACATACAATTAATAGTCTCACTATCACCATAGGGAACACAACACATTATTTAAGACTATTGTAATCCACACATAATCATATATCATCATTACCAACGTCCTATCCCATTATCACTATAGTATAATTAAACACATATTGGGGTCACTATCAACACTAGATAATCCACATTTATACACATTTAAATTATTTAAATTATTAACACTAAGTCACTTAGGTATTGGATTATAAACAACTAGTCCTAAAGCCCGTTCACACGGGCCGTGTTGTGTTATATTTAATATTCATTCTCTCTCTCTCTCTCTCTCTCTCTCTCTCTCTCTCTTCCTTCTCTCTCTCTCTCTGTCTCTTCCTTCTCTCTCTCTCTCTCTGTCTCTTCCTTCTCTCTCTCTCTCTGTCTCTTCCTTCTCTCTCTCTGTCTCTTCCTTCTCTCTCTCTCTCTCTGTCTCTTCCTTCTCTCTCTCTCTCTCTCTCTCTCTCTCTCTCTGTCTCTTCCTTCTCTCTCTCTCTCTCTGTCTCTTAATTCTCTCTCTCTCTCTCTCTCTCTCTCTCCTTCTCTCTCTCTGTCTCTTCCTTCTCTCTCTCTCTCTCTCTGTCTCTTCCTTCTCTCTCTCTCTCTCTCTCTCTCTCTCTGTCTCTTCCTTCTCTCTCTCTCTCTCTCTCTGTGTCTCTTCCTTCTCTCTCTCTCTCTCTCTCTCTCTCTCTGTCTCTTCCTTCTCTCTCTCTCTCTCTCTCTCTCTCTGTCTCTTCCTTCTCTCTCTCTCTCTCTCTCTCTCTCTCTGTCTCTTCCTTCTCTCTCTCTCTCTCTCTCTCTGTCTCTTCCTTCTCTCTCTCTCTCTCTCTCTCTCTCTCTTTCTGTCTCTTCTCTCTCTCTCTCTGTCTCTCTCTCTGTCTCTTCCTTCTCTTTCTCTCTCTCTCTCTCTCTCTCTCTCTATCTCTGTCTCTTCCTTCTCTCTCTCTCTCTCTCTCTCTCTCTCTCTCTCTCTCTCTCTGTCTCTGTCTCTGTCTCTGTCTCTGTCTCTGTCTCTCTCTCTCTCTCTCTCTCTCTCTCTCTCTGTCTCTTCCTTCTCTCTCTCTCTCTCTCTCTCTCTGTCTCTCTCTCTCTCTCTCTCCCCCTCTCCCCTTGCGCCTTCACTTGCCGGTCCTCGCGCTGCTGGTTACATCTGTGCTCTTTGCCCGGTCCTCGCACTGCTGGTTACATCTGTGCTCTTTGCCCGGTCCTCGCGCTGCTGGTTACATCTGTGCTCTTTGCCCGGTCCTCGCGCTGCTGGTTACATCTGTGCTCTTTGCCCGGTCCTCGCGCTGCTGGTTACATCTGTGCTCTTTGCCCGGTCCTCGCGCTGCTGGTTTCATCTGCAGGGGGTGGCGCGTGCGAAGTCGGGTGGGTGAGCGTGCGATCAGCTGCTGTCTAAGGCCAAGTGTTTGTCTGAACTGCGCATGACGGCTTCAGACAAACACTTGTCTTTTATAATATAGGATTTAAATATTTATGTATAGGAGAGTTATATAATAAGAGGAGCACTTACAAGAATATAAGCACCATATGCCATATTGTATTTAGAAGAAGGTGTATTTATTTTTTAATATATTATTTATTTTCAACCACTTTCTTATTAAATAATTTGGAAGATTTAGTTTAGTCTCTAATTAGGCATTAGCCCTTTATAAGACAAGAATTCCACTCAATAATTCTCACACAATTTACATATAGTATCGAGCCAATATTGTACATATGGCACATTTATCTAATTATTATTTTTTAATATACATTGCTTACTGTTTACTAAATACTAATAATCACTGGTAGACCATAATTTTATATCTATTAAATATAGGTAGTCTCTGATTATAACACTTTTATCGTTATAGTATTATCCACTGAACGATTAGATATATTAATACCCTGAGATGAAACACAGACACCGGCTATCTATAGTTAAAGGATGTTATTATCCTATTAGTCAACATCTTCTTATTATTTCTAGTGCCGTGCTGAATAAGTCTTATTGTACTTATATTAACGTAAGTGGCTGGAACACAGCCAATCATTACATACAGCCAAAAGCTACACAGACCTATCAGGTGATAGCTTCTAAATTGCGCTTTAGTGTTGAGCCGAATGAGTCATATGTTTTCTATGGCTACACAACTGACATGCGCATTAGCGCTAGACGCACGGCATTTAGAAATTCTAACAGCGATTTATAACAAAACAAAGCCAATAACTGAATGGGTCTTAATATGAGTGGCCGTAACAGAGCCAATTATTACATTGAGTCAAAGAGATATACTGACCTATCAGGTTACAGCTCCTCACTTGAACCGAATGAGTCATATGGTTCCTATGGTTACACTACTGACATGCGCATTTGCGCTAGATGCACGCCATCCAAAAACTCTAATGGTGACTTGTAATAACACAAAGTAAGTGATCCGGTTTAGAATTAACCTAACAATTTTGTATTGATATGATATAATAATCAGTAGGAGCAGTTCGGATTATGAAATTGAAAGGTATAAACATGTGAATTTTTTATGCTGGATAATATATGACTTTACTTGTAAAATAAATTGAAAAGATAAACAGAGAAAAAGTACTAACTTGTAATTAGGGATCCAAATGGGGCATTATATGAATAAGTAGCTATATATAAAAAGAAATAGCTAAATAAGAAACTTGATAGAAACAACTAAGGTGTTTAATATACAGTTTTTCTGCTTACATGTGTTATATAAATTGATTTTAGATCTTACTAAACTATCTATTACAAGTTAAGAGGGATATCTGTTTTCTACATACATACAAAAAAGATATGGAAACTGTGGTTATATGTAATTGTATAAATTGGCTTAGGATTTTTTGAGTATTATTTGTTATAATGTGTATTTATTATTATTCTTTACTTTTGTTTAATATAAAACATACAAATTGGGTTGACCTATGCTGTCAAAACAGATTTGTAACTAGGATACCTATGATGTCATAGATCACACCCACTACAAGTGATATCAATTATGTTAATTGGTTTGGTTAGGTATATGTAGCAAGTGTTTGGAAATCATTTTATTATGCCTGAAGAAACAGTCTGTGACTGAGAAACGCGTCGCTGTATTTTAATTTATGTCAGTAAAGTTTAATACTTTTTTAACTCAAACACTTGCTACTGTGTTTTACTTGGATCTACACATGGTCCATTGGACCTCTGCTGTCAGCCTCCTGTGGAAGCCTTGATACAGTCTGTTGGGTGACTACATTGACCCCATCCTGTCTGATTAGCATCAATGGAGATGCTTTACTTTTTGTGAGTATATATCTTACCACACACCATTGCTCCTGGTATAAGACTGTACTAGGCCATATAGGCGCCTTTGTGTCCCCTTGTGTTTTACTACAGAATATCCATCTTCACCCCAAGAGGTCGGTCTGCTGGGTGACTGTTATAGATCCCAGACTGCTCCCACTGCACTAATTGGAGGGCTTCCAAGATTGTGAGTTTGATAGAATACAATCTGATAGTCTAACTCTGTGGATCAAACAATATTGGGCCATGTGGCGCATCTGTCTTCTCTTCTGTTTATAGATTATCCTCTTGGATCCAGGCCGGGTCCGCTACAGATTGCTGCCTCAACATTATCTCATTTTATAAATCAAAGACTTTTTTATTTTTTTTATTTCTTATTTTGTTGAATTGTTATTTGACTAATAGTCTTATCCATACTGTCCTCCTTTGTGTATTATACTCATTATCATATACACTATATAGCCAATTGAGTGCTAATCTTTAGGGCGCCCCCTATCTTATAGACGTAAATATTTTGAAAGTAGGCCTGGCACACAGGCTTGGAAGGCAGTAGAAAAGTGCAATTCAATGGCACGAGCAAACTGAGGATTAAGATCAACAATCAAAAAAGTTTTAATTTTAATTAGTAACTATACTGTGACAACAATTATGATTGGTGTAAATAGTTGGCAAGACGGCCTGGCACAAAAGGCTGGCAGGCAGGAGGTAAATGCAATTCAAGGACACTAGGAGACTGAATACTGACAGTCAAAACAGTGATGATTGACAATTTTTGCAATACTGTTAAAACAAATATGATTGCTGGGAATAATTGGCTAGGTGGGCCTGGCACACAGCAGGCTGCAAGGCAGGAGGAAAGTGCAATTCAATGGCACGAGCAAACTGAGGATTCAGAACAACTATTACCAAAAAATTTAATTTTTAATTATTAAGAATACTGTGACAACAAATATGATTGGTGTAAATATTTTGAAAGTAGGCCTAGCACACTGGTTGGCAGGCAGGAGAAAATTGCAATTCAATGGCACGATTAAAATGAGGATTAAGATCAACAATCAAAAATGTTTTAATTTTAATTAGTAACTATACTGTGACAACAATTATGATTGGTGTGAATAGTTGGCAAGACGGCCTGGCACAAAAGGCTGGCAGGCAGGAGGTAAATGCAATTCAAGGACACTAGGAGACTGAATACTGACAGTCAAAACAGTGATGATTGACAATTTTTGCAATACTGTTAAAAGAAATATGATTGCTGGGAATAATTGGCTAGGTGGGCCTGGCCCACAGCAGGCTGCAAGGCAGGAGGAAAGTGCAATTCAATGGCACGAGCAAACTGAGGATTCAGAACAACTATTACCAAAAAATTAAATTTTTAATTATTAAGAATACTGTGACAACAAATATGATTGGTGTATTTTGAAAGTAGGCCTGGCACACAGGCTGGCAGGCAGGAGAAAAGTGCAATTTAATGGCAAGAGCAAACTGAGGATTAAGATCAACAATAAAAAAAAAAATTTTTTAATTAGTAACTATACTGTGACAACAATTATGATTGGTGTGAATAGTTGGCAAGACGGCCTGGCACAAAAGGCTGGCAGGCAGGAGGTAAATGTAATTCAAGGACACTAGGAGACTGAATACTGACGGTCAAAACAGTGATGATTGACAATTTTTTCAATACTGTTAAAAGAAATATGATTGCTGGGAATAATTGGCTAGGTGGGCCTGGCACACAGCAGGCTGCAAGGCAGGAGGAAAGTGCAATTCAATGGCACGAGCAAACTGAGGATTCAGAACAACTATTACCAAAAAATTAAATTTTTAATTATTAAGAATACTGTGACAACAAATATGATTGGTGTATTTTGAAAGTAGGCCTGGCACACAGGCTGGCAGGCAGGAGAAAAGTGCAATTTAATGGCACGAGCAAACTGAGGATTAAGATCAACAATCAAAAAAAAATTAATTTTAATTAGTAACTATACTGTGACAACAATTATGATTGGTGTGAATAGTTGGCAAGACGGCCTGGCACAAAAAGCTGGCAGGCAGGAGGTAAATGTAATTCAAGGACACTAGGAGACTGAATACTGACGGTCAAAACAGTGATGATTGACAATTTTTGCAATACTGTTAAAAGAAATATGATTGCTGGGAATAATTGGCTAGGTGGGCCTGGCACACAGCAGGCTGCAAGGCAGGAGGAAAGTGCAATTCAATGGCACGAGCAAACTGAGGATTCAGAACAACTATTACCAAAAATTTTAATTTTTAATTATTAAGAATACTGTGACAACAAATATCATTGGTGTAAATATTTTGAAGGTAGGCCTGGCACACAGGCTTGGAAGGCAGCAGAAAAGTGCAATTCAATGGCACGAGCAAACTGAGGATTAAGATCAACAATCACATTTGTTTTAATTTTAATTAGTAACTATACTGTGACAACAATTATGATTGGTGTGAATAGTTGGCAAGACGGCCTGGCACAAAAGGCTGGCAGGCAGGAGGTAAATGCAATTCAAGGACACTAGGAGACTGAATACTGACAGTCAAAACAGTGATGATTGACAATTTTTGCAATACTGTTAAAAGAAATATGATTGCTGGGAATAATTGGCTAGGTGGGCCTGGCCCACAGCAGGCTGCAAGGCAGGAGGAAAGTGCAATTCAATGGCACGAGCAAACTGAGGATTCAGAACAACTATTACCAAAAAATTTTATTTTTAATTATTAAGAATACTGTGACAACAAATATGATTGGTGTATTTTGAAAGTAGGCCTGGCACACAGGCTGGCAGGCAGGAGAAAAGTGCAATTTAATGGCAAGAGCAAACTGAGGATTAAGATCAACAATAAAAAAAAAAAATTTTTAATTAGTAACTATACTGTGACAACAATTATGATTGGTGTGAATAGTTGGCAAGACGGCCTGGCACAAAAGGCTGGCAGGCAGGAGGTAAATGTAATTCAAGGACACTAGGAGACTGAATACTGACGGTCAAAACAGTGATGATTGACAATTTTTGCAATACTGTTAAAAGAAATATGATTGCTGGGAATAATTGGCTAGGTGGGCCTGGCACACAGCAGGCTGCAAGGCAGGAGGAAAGTGCAATTCAATGGCACGAGCAAACTGAGGATTCAGAACAACTATTACCAAAAAATTAAATTTTTAATTATTAAGAATACTGTGACAACAAATATGATTGGTGTATTTTGAAAGTAGGCCTGGCACACAGGCTGGCAGGCAGGAGAAAAGTGCAATTTAATGGCACGAGCAAACTGAGGATTAAGATCAACAATAAAAAAAAAATTAATTTTAATTAGTAACTATACTGTGACAACAATTATGATTGGTGTGAATAGTTGGCAAGACGGCCTGGCACAAAAAGCTGGCAGGCAGGAGGTAAATGTAATTCAAGGACACTAGGAGACTGAATACTGACGGTCAAAACAGTGATGATTGACAATTTTTGCAATACTGTTAAAAGAAATATGATTGCTGGGAATAATTGGCTAGGTGGGCCTGGCACACAGCAGGCTGCAAGGCAGGAGGAAAGTGCAATTCAATGGCACGAGCAAACTGAGGATTCAGAACAACTATTACCAAAAATTTTAATTTTTAATTATTAAGAATACTGTGACAACAAATATCATTGGTGTAAATATTTTGAAAGTAGGCCTGGCACACAGGCTTGGAAGGCAGCAGAAAAGTGCAATTCAATGGCACGAGCAAACTGAGGATTAAGATCAACAATCACATTTTTTTTTATTTTAATTAGTAACAATACTGTGACAACAATTATGATTGGTGTAAATAGTTGGCAAGACGGCCTGGCACACAGGCTGGCAGGCAGGAGGTAAATGCAATTCAATGGCACTAGGAGACTGAATATTTGCAGTCCAAAAAATTATGATTTTTATTTTTTTATATATTGTTACAAGAATTATGATTGGTTCCACTAATTGGCTAGTTGGGCCTGGAAAACACGCTGGCAGGCAGGAGGAAAGTGTAATTCAATGGCACGAGCAAACTAAGGAATCACAAGCGATCAATTTGGAATTTTAAAGATTAACTAGAAAAAAAAGATTAATACTTTTACAACAACTAGGATTGGTGGCACTAATTGGCTAGTTTGTGCCTGGCACACAGGCTGCCAGGCAGGAGGAAACTGCAATTCAATGGCACTAGTAGACTGAATATTTGCAGTCCAAAAAATTATGAATTTTAATTTTTTTGATACTGTTACAAGAATTATGATTGGTGCCACTAATTGTCTAGTTGGGCCTGGCACACAGGCTGGCAGATGGTAGGTAAGGCAGCAATTTAACACAGTAGGCTGTGTAAGTGACAAAAGCACAGGCCTGATAGAAAATTAAGTTAGATTACACTAGCAAAATATTTTAAAATTTTAGATTTTAATATTAAAATTATGTTAAGAAGTGGAATGCACATATGAGTGGTCGCACTGGCTGGCTGCTACGTAGGGCAGCAATTAACAACAGTATGCTGTGTAAGTCAGATAGACAGTTAGACACAGGCCTGATAGAAAATAAAATTAGATTACACTAGCATAATGATTTAAAGACTTTTTTGGGGGAATTTAAAGAAAAAGGTTAAGCACATACATATGAGTCGTGGCTGATAGCCTTGGAAGGGCAGCTATTAAAAACAGTAGGCTCTGTAAGTCAGATACGCACACGCCTGATAGAAAATACTTTTAGATTACACTAGAAAAATGATTTAAATTATTTTTTTGGGGGGGAAATTAAAAAAAGTTTAAACACATATGAGTCGTGGCTCATAGACTAGGGAGGGCAGCAAGTAAACACAGTAGGCTCTGTATTTCAGCAAAACACACAGGCCTGATAGAAAATTATATTAGATTACACTATCAAACAAATTTAAACTTTTTTTTTAATATTTAAAATAAGGTGAAGAAGATACGAGGGGTGGCTGCCTGGCACAGACCAATTAACCGAAAGACTGAAAAAAATGAGGTATATTAATGCTGAGTGAGCGTGACAGACACAGGCCTGATAGAAAATGTAATTAGATTACACTAGAAAAATTATTTAAATAAAACAATTTAAATTTAAAATAATGTTATAAACAGATATTAACACTGGTGGCTGGCACAGAGCAATGAACCAGAGTATATGCTGTGTGACACAGGCCTGATAGAAAATGAAAAAAAATTACACTAGCAAAATAATTAAAATTTTTGGTTAGTTAAATTTAAACTAATGTTGTTAGTGAGATATCAGTGGTGGCAGTAATCAAAGCATATGCTGTGAGCCTTAAACACACAGGCTGAAAGCCAGGCAAATGCTAATAAAAAAAAATACGGAAAAAAAAAAACGGCACGAAATATAGCCCTAAAAAGGGCTTTTTGGGGTGCTGTGCTTGCCGCAGAGATGAGTGGAGTCCTTCTGGACTGTAGTGGACACTAAATAAACTAGCCTAGCTATGTTTTTCCTATTAATGTCAGGAGCAAAAATACAACACGTCCTCTCATTAAGAAAGCAAGGTCGTTATGAGTCTAAAATGGCGGATTCCGAGTAGCTGGGAGGGTCTGTGAGGGATTGTCTGATGTTGATTGGCTCTAATGTGTCAGACGGCTGTGACATACAGGGTCAAAGTTTCCTCAATGATGACACATAGGGGCGGATCGAACATCGCCATGTGTTCGCCCGCAAACGCGAACAAGCTATGTTCGCTGTGAACCGTTCGCGGGCGAACAGTTCGGGACATCACTATCAGGAACCAGGAGGGACGTCAGACAGCCAGGTAATACACAGGAACAGGAACTCTCACAAACAGGTCTGAGACAATAAAATAATAAGTGATGACATCACAATTCTCAGACTGCAACCTTCTCACATGGATGATGTACACCAGTCTGGCCATAAAAGGGCATGCAGGAAATGATCAGCATCACACACTATGCACCAGAGTCAGCAAGAGAGGTGAGTAAAATTGCTGCCAGCAGCACATGGCAAACAAAGCAGGGAAAAAACCCTGACAGTGCCCTCCCCTCAACGACCCCTCCCCCGTGGGAGGACAAAAGGCTTATTGGGGAAATGGAAGGCACAGAGGAGGGCGGGAGCATGAACATCAGAGGAGGGAACCCATGAACGCTCCTCTGGAACGTAACCCCTCCAGTGAACCTGTCATGAACCTACTTCCTGTTCCACCTTAAGGCATGTAGCCATAATCATTCATACCACCTTAACAACTCATGTTACCTCCTATAAAGCTCACAACCCCCAGACACTCATTGCTGGATTATTGAAGTGCAAACCACACCTCTCCAGCTTTTTACTTGTATCCATTGAAGCTAAAGAAACACTATACTAGCAGCACTCCTCTTTGCTACTTACAACTCGCTCTGAGTCTAACAGCTGTTCCGGCTCATCTGACGTCACACCCGGCACGCTGCTCTCCTACACGCTGCAGTGATTCTGGCCACATTCCAGCAAACTACCGCTCTGAAGTTTTCCTCTCTGCCTAGCCGCACAGGGTTATTTATGTCTGGGTAATTGCCTTCTGCCTAAAGTCACAACATTCTTCACTTTGTCAGCTGGATTCAGGTTCCGTATGTGCCGAATAACATTCTGTGCTAAGCTGCTGTCTGTCAGTTTGTGAGCGTATTATCCCTGTCAGTTTGCTCGCTACACTGTCTGCCTGCATGTTGCTAACCACACCTGCATTGCAAGTATATCTCAGACTCTTTGCTAATTACATGTTATTTGTGCTGCCAAAAGTTACACATTCATGTTACAGAAGTTACCAATGACTTATGATAATTACTGCTGTGTGCTCAATTAAGTTTAATCTCAGTTTGTGGTATTCTCTACAGAATTAATTACCTTAGAACTACATTGCTATAGTTTTGCCTCTGAACATACCATTAATATTTCTGGTGTTAGTGGGAAGATTCTTTAGGCAATATTATTACAAGTTAAGAAGTTTATGTTTCCTTGCTAGCAAGCAGAATTCTTCATTTGTCACACTAACTAACTTACACTTCATAATATAGCTGTAGTATCAGGTTGATTTCTTATCCTAGTTAAATTGTTTTTTGAACCTTTACAGAACCAAATACTGTATGCGGCCCCTGGACATACGGGAGTCAATAATGCTGCTGACCTCATATTCTTAATGGTTGTCAACAAAGAAAGGACGGGGACAAGGCAACACAGTGGTAAACCGATTAAAAACCAATGGTTTCAAGAGGTAGACATGAAAAACATTGGAGATGCGCATTGCAGGAGGAAGGTCAAGAGCGTAGGCCACATTGACTCGTCGGAGTAATCGAAAAGGACAAACATAATGGGGATCCAGTTTACTGAAAGGCACACAAAGGTTTAATTTGCGGGAGGACAGCCAAACCCTGTCACCAACCTGGTAGGAAGGCGCGGGCAGACGCCTACGATCAGCCTGGAACATTTGGTGCTACATAGAACGATGAAGGTAATCCTGTATCTGCACCCACGTGGAACGGAGTAGCCGGAGATGCTCCTCCAAAGCTGGAATACCCTGAGACATGAATGAATCGGGCAACAAGGATGGTTGAAACCCATAATTCGCCATGAACGGGGACAACTAGGAGGAAGCATTAATAGCACTATTACGAGCAAACTCTGCCCAAGGTAACAGTTCAGACCAATTATTGTGGTGATCTGAGACATAGCAACAGAGGAACTGTTCCAGAGCTTGATTAGACCATTCCGCAGCCCCATTTGATTGAGGGTGATATGCCGAGGAGACAGACAGCTGGATCCCCATTTGAGCACAAATGGAACGCCAAAATCTGGAGACAAACTGGCTACCCCGGTCCGACACTATCTCCTTGGGTAACCCATATAAACGGAAGACCTCCCGGGCAAAAATTGAAGCAAGATCCTGAGAGGCAGCTTCTTCAATGGAATGCAATGTGATATTTTAGAAAAACGGTCAACCACCATAAGGATAACAGTATTGCCATTGGAAACAGGGAGCTCGACAATGAAGTCCATGGAAAGATGTGTCCAAGGACACTCACCATTAGCAATAGGTTGAAGAAGACCCACAGGAAGACGTTGAGGAGTCTTATTCTGTGCACAAACTGAGCAGGAGGCAACATACGCAGCAACATCAGAACAAAGACCTGGCCACCAGAATTGTCGAGTGACAGACCAAATCATTTGGTTTTTGCCTGGGTGACCTGCGGCTTTAGGATAGTGGTAAGTTTACAAAAGTTTAGTTCAAAGATTCTCAGGAAGAAAACACTTACCACTAGGTTTCTCAGGAGGTGCATTGGTTTGTGCAGCCAGGATCTCCTCCCCCAAGGGAGAAGTCAAATTAGTATGTATAGTAGCCAAAATATGGTCAGAGGTATAACTGGAGTAGGTACAGACTCCTCCTTGGACAGAGGTGTAAATTGTCAAGAGAGGGCATCAGCCCTAACATTCTTACTACCAGGCAGGTAGGAGACCACATAATTAAACCGAGACAAAAATAGCGCCCATCTGGACTGTCGGAGTGACAAACGTTTTGCTTCAGATAGATAAGTTAAATTCTTGTGGTCAGTAAGAATGAGCACTGGTACGCTAGTACCCTTGAGAAGATGCCTCCATTCCTTGAGTGCCAAAATTATGGCCAGTAATTCCCTGTCGCCAATTTCATAATTGCACTCCGCTGGAGACAATTTCTTAGAGAAGAAACCGCATGGATGCAAGGACCATCAGGCATAGGACGTTGAAACAAGAGGGCACCTACTCTAGTCTCAGATGCATTGACCTCAAGGACGAAAGGCAGGGCAGGGTTAGGATGAGCCAGAACTGGAGCAGCAGCAAAGGCAGTCTTAAGACTATCAAAGGCCTTGATGGCAGTAGATGACCAATGGAGTGGATCCTTCTCTTTACGGGTCATGTCTGTGATAGGTTTGACCAAGGAAGAAAAGTTTTAATTAAACTTTCTATAGTAATTGGTGAACCCCAAAAAACGTTGAATAGACTGAAGACCAACTGGGCGAGGCCACTGCAGAACTGCAGACAACTTGTCAGGATCCATGGTGAACCCTGCAACAGAGATAACATAACCTAGGAAGGTTACTTGAGTCTGATGGAACTCACATTTCTCAAGTTTACAAAACAGGCCATTCTCACGTAGTCTCTGAATAAACCGTGTAACATCAGAACGATGAGCCTCAAGCGTGGGTGAGTGTATGAGGATGTAGTCTAAATACACCACAGCACACTGTTGCAACATATCTCGTAGGACATTATTAATAAATTCCTGTAAAAAAGGGAATTACAAGATACTCATAATGCCCGTTCCTGGTGTTAAATGCTGTTTTCCATTCGTGGTCCTCCTTGATCCTAATGAGATTGTACGCTCCTCTTAAATCAAGTTTAGAAAAGACCGTAGCTCCCTTGAGGTGGACAAAGAGTTCCATAATGAGCAGAATAGGGTAAGTACTTTTAATGGAAAGACGATTAAGACCCCTATAATCGATGCATGGTCTTAACTCCCCACCCTTTTTCTTCACAAAGAAGAAGCCAGCCCCTGCAGGAGAGCAGGATTTGCGTATTATCCCCTGCGACAGAGCATTGGCAACATACTCCTCCATAGCACAATTCTCCACAACAGACAGAGGGTAAACCTGGCCCTGAGGAGGAATGGCTCCGGGTTGCAGGTCTATGGCACAATCGTAAGACCGGTGAGGAGGCAACGTACCAGCACACACCTTGTCAAAAACGTCTAGGAACTCTCTGTACTCCTCTGGCAATTGAGATACCGAAGAAGTACACAAGACTCTAACTGGTTTCCAAAGATACGTGGAAATACATTGCGGAGACCACGACAAAATTTCAGAGACAGGGATAACTCAGAACAACTGGAAAATGCAGAGAATTTATCACCTGGAACTGGAGGGTTTCAAATGGAGAACCCTAACAGCTATGGATAACGGAGTGGTCTTGTGAGTAACGAGTGAGGGCTGAAGGGGCCTGCCTTCAATAGCAAATGGAACGGACCGAGGCAAAACAGGAATGGAGTGCTTTGATGCGAAAGCATTGTCAATGAAATAGCCCACAGCACCGTAGTCAACAAGAGCCTGGGTGACTATGGAGGAGTCCACCCAGGAAAGGACAACTGTGACCAAAGGTTTCTTCTTTAGCGGTTCGTAGAACGAGGATAAACCACCCAAGGTCTGCCCCCGACAGGACCTTAGGTGTGATCGTTTTTCCGGCCATGTAGGGCAAGACTTCAAAAGGTGGCCCCTCCTTCCTCCTAAAGGCCCTCTCCACCACGGAGAGATGCGTGAATCCCAACTGCATTGGCTCAGCAGTACCTGGTGACGTAGGACCAGGAGGCATGGGAGGAGAGGGAGGCATGGGTGGGAATGAACACGTAGGAGAGAACGGAACAGGAGGCTTCCGCAAGCGCTCCTTGAAAAAGGGCCTCTCTCTGAGTCTGATGTCAATTAGGATCAAAAAAGACACCAAAGCCTCCAGATCCTCTGGTAAATCTCTGGCAGCAACTTCGTCTTTACTCGCATCAGAAAGCCTGTGAAAGAAGGCGTCAACAAGGGCTTCACTGTTCCAACCTACCTCTGTAGCAAGCATACGGAACTCAATGGCATACTGAGCAAAAGATCTCGTACCTTGCTGAATGGACATGAGTCATTTAGCAGCAGAAGAGGAGCGAGCCAAAACATCAAATACTCTTCAAAAAGAGGCCACAAATTCAGGGTAATTTGAAATCACAGATTTATTAGTCTCCCACAAGGGATTAGCCCAGGCAAGAGCTGTGTCAGAGAGTAACGAAATGAAAAATCCCACCTTAGCTCTGTCAGAGGGAAACGCCTGAGGTAACATCTCAAAGTAAATACCCACCTGGTTCAAAAATCGCTGAGATAGAGGTGCAGAACCGGACATGCTCCTGGTAGGACTAGGTGCAGCAGCGGAAACAGGAGCAGCCATAACTTGCGGAACACTTTGGTCCAAATGTGAACTGAGAGTCAGCAGGGTATGCAGGGCTAGTGCAAATTGATCCAAGCGGTGATCCTGTTCATCCATCCTGGAAATGATGGTAGGTAAAGGTGGATTAATAGCACCATCAGGATTCATGGCCCTTACGTAATGTCAGGGTGCTAGGAATCAGACTGAGACGAGAAGTGCAAAAATAATCACACCTTTATTAATAGCAAAAAATAATAAAAAAATCAAAACCAGAGCTGGTAGTCAGACGAGCCGAGTCAGGAGCCAAAGCAAAATAGTCAGACGAGACGAGTCAGGAGCTAAAGCGAGTAGTCAGACGAGATGGAATCAGGAACAGCAGAGTCAGGAACCAGGAGGGTACATCAGACAGCCAGGTAATACACAGGAACAGGAACTCTCACAAACAGGTCTGAGACAGCGCAAAGGCAAAGCATACTGAACAGAGGCCCTATAAATAATAAGTGATGACATCACAATTCTGAGACTGCAACCTGTCTCACATGGATGATGTACACCAGTCTGGCCATAAAAGAGCATGCAGGATCTGAGCAGCATCACACACTATGCACCAGAGTCAGCAAGAGAGGTGAGTAAAATGGCTGCCAGCAGCACATGGCAAACAAAGCAGGGAAAAAACCCTGACATGAATACAGCCCGCCTATATGACGCAGCCGTAATAACAAAGAATGAACATCAAACATCTATAACATACAATCCAATGTGTCCATATTGGTCAATCCATCTAGAGCGTCTTCCGAAAATAATTCACAAAATAATCTCAGCCATACGTGTTATAAAAAGTTAATGTTATATTTACCTTACTCAATACAAACTATCTTCCGTGCAAGCTACAAACATCACTAACTGAAGTGGTGGTCCCCCTCAAAGTGTAATTAGATAAATGTACAAGGTGTGACCCTTCCTAATAGTACTACGTTATCACTCTGTAGAACCCTAACTTGTAAACCTAATATTATATGTCTCTCCTGGGTGCATGTGTCAGAAGCATAAGTCTAGCAATGTCGCTAATGCTCAGTGTAAAACTATATTCTAACAACTATATGGATACTATAAAAAAAGAAAAAGAAATGAGGTAGTTATATGCTGTAATATGTGATAATAATTACAGCAGTCCTCTTCAACAACACCATCTGTAAATGTATGTGTCTGGCCCTCGCTAAATACATATTTGTGTGATAAACACAATCATGAGAGCTAATGAAAAAATAAACAATTTGGATGCATAATATTAGTGCCCTTGTGTGAGTGAAATGCAAAACAAGCTTACCATTTTAATGTGCTGTACCCTGTGGACTCTATTTATCAAGCAGTCTACTTTCAAGCATTCGCCGGCCCCAATACGCTCACCTAAGCTCACCTACCATCACTGCTGTGGACCTGAATATGTTAGCCAAATTTTTCAAGAAAGCTGTCAAAAAGCCGTGCACCAAGTACGGTGCAATGAGCAGCGGACTGTTGTTGACTAACAGTCATCGATCTCGCAGCTCATCGGCTTATTCGCAGCTTTCTTGCTAGCCTGTCACTAAGCACCCACACTATACTGTTTTACCCCCTAAACCGCCGCTCCCGGAGCCCCCCGCAACTAAATAAACAAATAAATATATTAACCCCTAAACCGCAGCTGCCGGACCCCGCCGCCACTCTAATAAATATATTAACCCCTAAATTGCCGCTCCCAGACCCGCCACAACTCTAATAAATATATTAACCCCTAAACCGCCGCTCCCGGACCCCGCCGCCACCTACATTATACCTATTAACCCCTAATCTGCCGCCCCCTATACCGCCGCTACCACCTACATAAAGTTATTAACCCCTATCCTGCCAATCCCGGACCCCGCCGCAACTAAATAAATTGTTTAACCCCTAAACCGCTGCACCCAGAGCCCACCGCCACCTACATTACATTTATTAACCCCTATCCTGCCCCCCCTACACCGCCGCCACCTACATTACATTTATTAACCCCTATCCCGCCCCCCTCACACCGCCACCACTATATTAAATGAATTAACCCCTAAACCTAAGTCTAACCCTAACACCCCTAACTTAAATATAATTTATATACATCTAAATAAATTTAATATTATTACCTAAATTATTCCTTTTTAAAACTAAATATTTACCTATATAATAAACCTTAAGATAGCTGCAATATAACTAATAGTTACATTTGTATCTATCTTAGGGTTTATTTTTATTTTACAGGCAACTTTGTATTCATTTTAACTAGGTACAATAGCTATTAAATAGTTATTAACTATTTAATAGCTACCTAGCTAAAATAAATACAAAATTACCTGTAAAATAAATCCTAACCTAAGTTACAATTACACCTAACACTGTACTATAATTAAATAAATTAAATTAATTAAATACAATTACCTACAATTAAATAAATTTAACTAAAATTAACTAAAGTACAAAACCCCCCACTAAATTACAGAAAATAAAATTACACAAATTTTAAGCTAATTACACCTAATCTAAGCCCCCTAATAAAATAAAAAATCCCCCCAAAATAATAAAATTCCCTAACCTAAACTAAATTACAAATAGCCCTTAAAAGGGCCTTTTGCGGGGCATTGCCCCAAAGTAATCAGCTCTTTTACCTGAAAAAAAGAAATACAACCCCCCCAACATTAAAACCCACCACCCACACCCAACCCTACTCTAAAACCCACCCAAACCCCCCTTCAAAAAAAACTAACACTACCCCCTTGAAGATCACACTACCTTGAGCAGTCTTCACCCAGCCGGGCAGAAGTCTTCATCGAATCCGGGCAGAAGAGATCCTCCAAGCAGCAGAAGTCTTCATCCAAGCGGCATTTTCTATCTTCATCCATCCGGAGCAGAGCGGGCCCATCTTCAATCCAGCCAACGCAGAGCCATCCTCTTCACACAACGTCCTAACACTAAATGAAGGTTCCTTTAAATGACGTCATCCAAGATGGCGTCCCTTGAATTCCAATTGGCTGATAGGATTCTATCAGCCAATCGGAATTAAGGTAGGAAAAATCTGATTGGCTGATGCAATCAGCCAATAGGATTGACCTTGCATTCTATTGGCTGATCGGAACAGCCAATAGAATGCAAGGTCAATCCTATTGGCTGATTGGATCAGCACACAATAACTATTTAATAGCTATTGTACCTAGTTAAAATAAATACAAAGTTGCCTGTAAAATAAAAATAAACCCTAAGATAGATACAAATGTAACTATTAGTTATATCTTAGGGTTTAATTTATAGGTAAGTATTTAGTTTTAAATAGGAATAATTTAGTTAATGATAGTAATTTTATTTAGATTTATTTAAATTATATTTAAGTTAGGGGGGGTTAGGGTTAGACTTAGGTTTAGGGTCTAATAACTTTAATATAGTGGCAGCGGTGTGGGGAGGCAGGGTAAGGGTTAATATGTATAATGTAGGTGGCGGCGGGGTCCGTGAGCGGTGGTTTAGGGGTTAAACAATTTATTTAGTTGCGTCGGGGTCCGGGAGTGGCGGTTTAGGGGTTAAACAATTTATTTAGTTGCGGCGGGGTCCGGGAGCAGCGGTTTAGGGGTTAATAAGTATAAAGTAGGTGGCGGCGGTGTAGGGGGGCAGATTAGGGGTGTTTAGACTCGGGGTAGATGTTAGGTTGTTAGGTGCAGACATTTCCCATAGAAATCAATGGGATATCGGGCAGGAGCGAACATGAGCTTTCGCTGCTGTCAGACTCCTATTGATTCCTATGGGATCCAGGTACGCTGGGCCGGAATAGTGGCGAGCGTACCTAGTTGTTCTTTGATAACTTCCAAAAGTAGTCAGATTGTGCCGGAACATCTGAAGTGACGTAAGGATCGATCTGTGTCGGACTGAGTCCGGTGGATCGTATGTTACGTCACTAGATTCTACTTTTGCCGGTCTGTAGGGCTTGACTATCATCAGCCTCGCCACAAATACGCTGCGGAATTCCAGTGTTTTTGTGGTTGACGGCTTGATAAATAGAGGCCTATGTGTATATATGAAATAGTTAAGGGGAATTGTGTGAGAGAAACAATGCGCTAGATAAGATCTGGGCTACACATAAAAAACAGGCAATCCCTAAGCCTGAAAACAATCAAGAGTACAAAAAATGGGTATATATGTGAGCGCCAATATGTGTAAAACACAAAAGGCAATAGATCTTTTTAATATTGGCTTCTATATCAATATCTTTATTATTATCCTTTGGTTTTATTTCGGTTAGTTTTAGAAAGAGAACGGTCCACTAAGTACTGGTAATATGAAAAATATAATATAAGAAATAAGAAATATATGAAATACAGAATGTAAATAATCATTAATTTTATTGTTAAAATTTAATTAAATTATTAATTCATAGAGATAAAAGTATATAGAACAGACAATAAATATACAAAAGCAATAATACTAGTGATACACCTCCCTATTGGTACCAATCTTATAGTTAAGCTAATTAATTATACTTGTGAATAAAATATATATTAACAGTCTAAAAGAATATATGCACTAAAAGATTCTTTTTAAAAAAGGAACCTGAAACAATTATCCTGAGTTTAAAAGTTATAGCAGTTGGTATGCTTACAATCTGACTTAAGCATATATAAAAATGTCCTTTTTGTTTGAAAAAATTATCCACTCCTGTTTAAATTTAAATATGATTGAGCAGTATAATCCACAATAAGCCAGCATGTGAAAGTAAGGAAAGTATTAAAAGCTCCAGTTGTCCGTATGGGAGACTTTCAGCAAAATGACATTTCAGTCTTATAACTCCAAAAGCTGCACTTATATTTGAAAAACGGTTTCAAAGAAATAAAACCAAAGGATAATTATAAAGATATTGATATAGAAGCCAATATTAAAAAGATCTATTGCCTTTTGTGTTTTACACATATTGGCGCTCACATATATACCCATTTTTTGTATATATGAAATAAGCAACTGAAATGCTGGTATATATGTTACTATTTGTAATGGTTGGGAAAATATCTAACAAAAAGTGGCATGTGAAATACTAGAACCCTAGTGCTGATGAAATGGTAAAAGAGCTTACCATTACAGTGTGCCATGCCCTATGTGTAGATAGATAATAAAAAACTAAAGTACTATAACATATATTACTATTTATAACCCCAAACAATGTCTAACCAAAACCCAGATTCTTGTGGACCCCACTAAACATCATGGCCTCCATTACATATGCAGCGTCGCCCGCAAAATCCTCCGCCGCCAGATTTTACACGATTTTGGTATTACATATACGGCGTAGCATACAAGTTACGTGCGTATATTTCACCCTTCTGATGTATTTTTTTTACCCATAGACTAACATAGAACCGGCGCGCAATTTGGTATCCAATATACAGTGTAAGGACTTACGCACTCAGAATTCAGAGAATCTACTCCATTCTTATCTCGCCACAAATTGCAGGCACAGTAACCCTTGCACTGACTAAAAAAAGCAACGTAACTCCCTGAAGGCCTAACAAACGCATGCGCAATCACATACATATCAGCCGCAAATCTCAAACAGTTAAATCTCTTCTAAGCATTTATTATTTATTACTCTGACTAATCCTCCACTTCAGTGTAGTGTGCTGTAGCTCAACAAACAATCCAAACACACTGAAGAAAATGGTGGCTGTGCATGGGTTTATATATGAATTTTGAATAGCGTAATTACGTGTCGCATTTATATGCCTAATTTGCATAAAACTACTCTTTATTGACACTTTCCGTGGACAAAATACTGGCGTAAGTTACTTACTACGACTTAAATGTGTATTTGCGCACATTTCAGAAGATCGCCAGTTTGTCCTACTTACGCCAGTTTAGCAGTTTTACCCCGATGTGCAAGGTGAAATTACGTCCGGCACAGGTTCCCACGCTTGCGCCGAAACCTGCGCCATATATGTGATTGCGCCCCATATTTACAGAGAACATATATTTACAGAGAAAACACATTTACCCATAGACTGCAATATAAAGGCACTTTCAGTCAAAGTTAACCCAGAAAAACTGATTCTTGAAGTTTAAAAAAATAAATAAAATTAAGATGCTAGTATTTTTTATTTTACAAAATGCACAACACACTTTATTTTGGGGACAATTGGGGGACATTTAGAAAATTAACCAGAGATCTGATCGTGAGCTCCCAGTAGCAATAACCAGCCACTTTAATGGCTAGTTACTGATCGTTTAAGGGCATACAATAAATAAGGTCTGCACTTGTAATCTAGCCCATACTGTTTTATTGGAGCATTGTGGATTATGCAAAATAATTATTGGACTTCCTTTATAAATATATAAGAAAATATTAGAAGTATAGAATTTTCATTTTGTTATCCAATAGCAAAAAATGTATTCTCCAATTAAAGGCTGGACACACAAATTTGGAGTGGTCAATCACAAGCCAAAATGTGACATGTACAGTAAGAGTTAAAGGGACATTATACACTAGATTTTTCTTTGCATAAATATTTTGTAGATTATCCATTTATATAGCCTATACAGGGTTTTTTTAAAAACAAAAAAGTATAGTTTTGCTTATTTTTAAATAACATTGCTCTGATTTTCAGACTCCTAACCAAGCCCCAAAGTTTTAGGAGAATATTGATGTATACCTACTCCAGCTTGCTCCTGTTTTCAGAGCCTTTTCATATGCAAAGAAAGGAAGGGGCAGGGGGTGTCTATTTCCCACTTGCAGTGGGCTTTCCCACTACCTTTTTAACAAAGCTAAACTGTGAGGTTCTAAGTTTTTAAATGGTTATATACTGGATTTTTAGATTAGTATCTGTGCATATTATTCTTTATAGTAGTGTCTATTACATGCATTTATATGAACATTGGTGTATACTGTCCCTTTAAAGGGACATAAAACTCAAAAAATGTTCTTCCTTGACTCAGAGCATGTGATTTTAAAGAACTTTCCAATTTACCTTTATTATCTTATTTGTTTTGTTCTTTTAATATCCGTTATTGAAAATAATACATAGGTAGACTTAGGAGCTGCTGATTGGTGGCAAACATACTTCTCATGTTATTGGCTGACTCAATACATTCACATAGCTCCCAGTAGTGCACTGCTGCTTCTTCAACAAAGGATAACAAAGAGAATATAGAAATTAGACCATATAAGTAAATTGGAAGTTGTTTAAAATTGTATTATCTATCTGAATCATGAAAGAAAAAAATGAGTTTCATGCCCATTCATAGAAAAAAAACAACCTGTTTTTTATGCAATGTAAGGATTCAAATAACTGCTGACTAATACAGTAAAAGCGACATTCCAGCCAAAACTGAAATGTATTTAAAGTTTTGGCAGAAGCATTATTGGAATTAATTAGTATCAGTAAAAATGTTTGTAATAAAAACTAAATCACTGAAATCTTCTATTATTATTATTATTATTATTATTATTATTATCCGGTATTTGTAGAGCTCCAACAGTAGCTTTTATGGGAGACTAATGGGTAGAGGGTTGAAAAACACCCATACGCCAGTTGGCTATACTCAATATATTCAGCTAAGTCAGTTAATAAATCAAACAATAATACGCAATTACTGACAGTTTGTTATTCTTATTATTTAAGTATAGTACTCTCAGAGGATCCACTTTTAAAATCATTAGCAGCCAGTTTGGCACAGAACCACAGGCTGGGGCAGATCTAGTAGTGTAGAAATTTCACATACTCACTGGTGACAGTTTAAATTCACTAAGCTCCTCAGTAAGACCCATTGTACTGCTAATGTTGGTCTATGGAGATTTCATGGCTGTTGCTGGATTATATGCACTTGTTAGCAATGGGGGTGGTTTAGATACCTGAGCTCAGTAGTTAGTAGGGGTATCCACATATTTTTGTCCATATAGTATATGTTGAAGCTTTAGAAATAAAAGATAATAATCAATAAAAGGTTAAAGAGGAAATATTTTTAGTATCAAACAGTAATAATATAGTTTCTGTTTCATACAAGATCTCAAATTTCATTGTCACCAAGCATAACGCATTTTTAAAGATTTTTTTTTTTAAAGATCTGTGTTTGGTTAATAAATCAAGCAAATTCAGTAGAAAATTAATTGGAAACTATAACATTTGCCAGCAAGGACTCCCCACCCACTTTGACCTCTATATTGTTCAATGAATAAAACTTTACTTTATTAACCAATGAGAGAGTTTTTTTCATTTATTAAAGGCACAGGGGTTGATTTATCAAAGGACGAATGGCCTCTGATTCCGCGCGAGTCTTCAGGCTTGCCTGAAACAGCAGTTATGAATGAGCGGTCTTAAGACCGCTGCTCCATAACTGGTCCGCTGCCTCTGAGGCTGCGGTCTCCAATCCAACGATCCTATAAGATTGGGTTGATTGACACCCAGTGCTAGCGGGTGATTGGCCGCAAATCTGCAGGGGGCGGCATTGCACAAGCAGTTCACCGGAACTGCTTGTGCAATGTTAAATGCAGACAGCGTATTCTGTCAGCATTCAGCGATGTCTGTCGGACATGATACGCTACAGCGTATCATGTGGGACAGACAATAATAAATCTGCACTACAGTCAACTCCAGAATTTTTTTTTTTTTTAAAATAATCCCTTCATTACCCATTCCCCAGTTGTGTATAACTAACATGCGGCTAGATTACGAGTTGTCCGTTATGAGTGAAAAAGCAACGTTTTGGCTCTTTTTCCCTACCGCTGCTATTATGAGTCTTGTAGGTATAGCTGTACCGCACACTTTTTGGGCCGTCACGCAATGTAACTACCGCACTTTTTAAAAAGTCCTTTTTCAATGGGACTTCCACAGTGCCGGTTTTACGAGTTTGCCTGTCCGGCCAAAAAGTGAGCGGTACAGCCCATAACTACAAGATCCGTATCGTAAACTGAAAATCAGTAGTTTTGGGTTTTACGCTACAAAGCTGTAACATAAAACTCATAACTAAAGTGCTACAAAGTACACTAACACCCATAAACTACCTATTAACCCCTAAACCGAGCCCCCCTGCATCGCAAACACTAAAATAATATTATTAACCCCTAATCTGCCGCTCTATATATCGCCGCCACTATAATAAACATATTAACCCCTGAACCGCCGCACTACCGCATCGCAAACACAAGTTAAATATTATTAACCCCTAATCTGCTGCCCCCAATGTAGCCGCCACTATACTAAAATTATTAACCCCTAAACCTCTGGTCTCCCACATCACTAACACAAAATAAATATATTAACCTCTAACCCTAAGTCTAACCCTAACACCCCTAACTTTAATATAATTAAAATAAATCTAAATAAAACCTACTATTATTACTTAAATAATACCTATTTAAGACTAAATACATGTAAAATAAACCCTAAGCTTTATTTTTATTTAACAGCTAAGTTTGTATTTATTTTAACTATGGAGAATAGTTAGTAAATAGTTATTAACTATTTACTAGCTACCTAGTTAAAATAAATACAAATTTACCTGTAAAATAAAACCTAACCTAAGTTACACTAACACCTAACAATACAATAAAATTAAATAAATTACATTAATTAAATACAATTAACAAACTTACAAAAAAAACCCCACTAAATTACACAAAATAAAAAAGAAATGATCAAATATTTAAACTAATTACACCTAATCTAATAGCCCTATAAAATAAAAAAGCCTCCCCCAAAATAAAACCCCCCCTAGCCTACACTAAACTGCCAATAGCCCTTAAAAGGGCCTTTTGCAGGGCATTGCCCCAAAGAAATCAGCTCTTTTACCTGTAAAAAGAAATACAGACAACCCCCCAACAGTAAAACGCACCACCCACACAACCACCCCCCCAAAAAAAAAAACCTACCTAAAAAACCCCTAAGCTCCCCATTGCCCTGAAAAGGGCATTTGGATGGGCATTGCCCTTAAAAGGGCATTTAGCTATTTTACATTGCCCAAAGTCCCTAATCTAAAAATAAAACCCACCCAATAAACCATTAAAAATACCTAACACTAACCCCCGAAGATCCACTTACAGTTTTTGAAGACCGGACATCCATCCTCAACGAAGCCGGGAGAAGTCTTCATCCAAGCGGCAAGAAGTCGTCCTCCAGGTGAGCAGAAGTCTTCATCCAGACGGCATCTTCTGGATTGAGCTCGCATTCTTTTGGCTGATTGGAACAGCTAATAGAATGCAGGCTCAATCCTATTGGCTTATTGGATCAGCCAATAGGATTGAAGCTCAATCCTATTGGTTGATTGCATCGGCCAATAGGATTTTTTACCCTTTAATTCCGATTGGCTGATAGAATTCTATCAGCCAATTGGAATTCAAGGGACGCTATCTTGGATGACGTAATTTAAAGGATCCTTCATTCTTCAGTAGACAGCAAAAGAAGAGGATGCTCCACGACGGATGTCTTGAAGATGGACCCGCTCTGCGTCGGAAGGCTGAATGAAGACTTCTGCCCGCCTGGAGGACGACTTCTTGCCACTTGGATGAAGACTTCTCCTGGCTTCGTTAAGGATGGATGTCCGGTCTTCAAAAACTGTAAGTGGATCTTCGGGGGTTAGTGTTAGGTTTTATTAAGGGTTTATTGGGTGGGTTTTATTTTTAGATTAGGGTTTTGGGAAACGAAAAAGAGCTAAATGCCCTTTTAAGGACAATGCCCATCCAAATGCCCTTTTCAGGGCAATGGGGAGCTTAGGTGTTTTAGATAGGATTTTATTTGGGGGGTTTGGTTGTATGGGTGGTGGGTTTTACTGTTGGGGGGGTTGTTTGTATTTTTTTTTACAGGTAAAAGAGCTGATTTCTTTGGGGCAATGCCCTGCAAAAGGCCCTTTTTTTTGTAATTTAGTTAATTGTATTTAATTAATGTAATTTAGATAATTTTAGTGTAATGTTAGGTGTTAGTGTAAGACAGGTTAGAATTTATTTTACAGGTAACTTTGTATTTATTTTAACTAGGTAGCTAGGAAATAGTTAATAACTATATACTAACTAGTCTACCTAGTTAAAATAAATACAAACTTACCTGTGAAATAAAAATAAAACCTAAGATAGCTACAATGTAACTATTAGTTATATTGTAGCTAGCTTAGGGTTTATTTTACAGGTAAGTATTTAGTTTTAAATAGGAATTATTTAGTTATTAATAGTAGGTTTTATTTAGATTTATTTTAATTATATTTAAGTTAGGGGTGTTAGGGTTAGACTTAGGTTTAGGGGTTAATATATTTATTTAGTGTTAGTGATGTGGGAGGCCAGGGGTTAAGGGGTTAATAGCTTTAGTATAGTGGCGGCGGCGATGTTGGGGGTGGCAGATTAGGGGTTAATAAGTGTAGATAGGTGGCAGTGATGTCGGGGGTGGCAGATTAGGGGTTAATAAGTGTAATGTAGGTGGCGGAGATGGGTGTTAGGTTTAAACATAAATTTTCTTTCCCCATAGGAATCAATGGGGCTGCATTACGGAGCTTTATACTCCTTTATTGCAGGTGTTAGGCTTTTTTGTCTATGGGGAAATCGTGCACGAGCTCGTAAAACCAGCTCAAAGCAGCGCTGGTATTAGTGTGCGGTATGGAGCTCAATGCTGCCATATTGCCTGCTAACAGCGCTATTAAAGGTAAGCGGTGGAAATAACTTACAAGTTATTACCGAGCCGCTCATAACGCAAAACTCGTAATCTAGCCGATGGTTATTTTAAAGGGATAGTAAAGTCCAAATTAAACTTTCATGATTCAGATAGGGCATGTCATTTTAAAAACCTTCAAATTTACTTTTATCATCAAATTTTCTTTGTTCTCTTGTTATTCTTAGTTGAAAGCAAAACCTAGGTAGGCTCATATTTTAATTTCTAAGCCCTTGAAGGCCACCTCTCAACTGAATGCATTTGACAGTTTTTCACAGCTATAGGGTGTTAGTTCATGTGTTTCAAATAGATAACACTGTGCTCATGCACTTGAAGCTATTTAAGAGTCAACACTAATTGCCTGAAATGCATGTCTGTCAAAAGATCTGAGATAACATTAACATTTTTTAGTGTTTACTATCCCTTTAATATACTTTTTATCTCTATGATTACCTTGTATCTAAGCCTCTGCAGACAGCCCCCTTATCTCAGTTCTTTTGACAGACTTGCATTTTAGCTAATCAGTGCCCTCCACGGGCCTAATTGTCCTCAGCAAGAAAGATAGATAAGTGGAAACTTAAGTATAAATATGGAGGTGCCCATTACTTTATAGAAGTTCAGTGGAATTTCAAAAATAACAATTTACAGAGTTAAATTAAAGGGAGAAAAATAAATAATGAAAGTAAATTGTAAATAATAAAAGTATATTGCAAAGATGTTTTTGTGAAAAATAGTTTCTATTGTATTTTTTTTTCAAAAATCTTATACAAAAGAAATTCAAGACATTACATTTCTGTCAAAAATATAGTCTATACAATATGGGTCATCCATCTTACATTACTCTTTATTGAGTGATACAAGGTGCATCTGTGACCAAAATATATGGACAAAAACACTTCTTACTCATCCAAAGACTACAAAGAATATTAATACCCCATCACAACCTGTAGGGATGGGTCTAGCCATGTTGTAACTAGTGTGTGAAATCCTATTCCGATTAGTATGAGTTTGAAGAGTTATACCTAATTGTCAGTTTCATTAGTTTGCCGCCTATTTTTGCTCTCAATATACATAATCCATGGTTCCCAAATGGATATGAACTGATCTTTAGTGTCTAATATATCTGCAGGGGCACTACTCATCTGATAAAAAAAATTAATCTTACGTTCAATAATTTGGAATGTTGGAATTATGGTTTTCCAATATCGTGCTATGCTTAATTTAACAATAATACAAATCATAGCTATGAGTTTATTCGCTTTAGAGTTAAGGCCTGATATTGGTTCATGCAGAAGTGCTTGAGTGGGAGACCAAACATATTCTCTTTTAAAAAATGTCACTCAATAGGGAGGAAGCTTGCGTCCAGATATTGGACACGTGACAACAGTACCACCACATATGGGGATATGTACCCCTTTCATCACAACCGTGTAAACATTTGTTATTAAGGAGTTCTCTACTATGTATTCTGGAAGGATGGAAGTACTATCTGAACGCAACCTTCATATAGTTTTCCTGTAAGTGTGCACATATTGAAAAAGAAGAACCCAACTTCAGGGTGTCACACCATTTCTTTGCCAACCAGTTAAAATTAAAATTGGATTCCCATTTTTGCATAAAAGGGAATTTAATTGATTTAGGAGGGATATTGAACAGTGTGTATAAGTTAAAGATAGTGCCTCGTGTACAGTTCAGTGTCAGACAGATGTGTTCTAAATAGGAGTTGATACCTGTCTTATTAGCCCCAACAACTTCAACCACTCTAGGGGGCATATTTATCCCCGTGTTTTCTAAAGACCGCTGCTCCATAACCTGTCCGCCTGTTTTGAGGCAGTGGACAGAAATCGCCAGAAATCAACCAGATCGACTATGATCGGGTTAATTAACACCCCCTCCTGGCGGCCACAAATCTGCAGAGGGCAGCATTGCACCAGCAGTTCACAAGAACTGCTGGTGCAATGATAAATGCCGAGAGCGTATGCTGTCGGCATTTATCGATGTGCAGCGGACAGGATCCGCTATATCGGATCCTGTCTGCTCGCACAATCATAAATATGCCCCTAGCTCTCAGCTGGAGATAATGAAACCAACTCGATTTCTCCTGCTTATTAAGGTATTCGTATGGATTATAGGTTAAGAAATTATTGCCTATGAAAGTGTCTGCAAGAAAGACCTCTGTTAACCAATTTCTGTTGAAGGGTGTGGTCGTATTTAGTAGATAAGGTTGCTAGGGGATTTTTTCTGTTTGGGATTTATTGCTATTAGTGGGAAGAGCATAGAGTGTTTTGTAATATTGAGCAAAAGTATCTGCAATAGATTTGCCCATCCGGTTTTTGAATTTGTGGTACTGATGTTACTCTAGTTATTTCTTTCAATTTATTAGCTAACATTCTATCCGGTTTATTGGCTTGTATAAGGTATTGTATGTCGATAAGCCGCATTGATATGCTAGCTTCTAATGTTAATTGGTTATCAAGGGAAGATTCTTTGGAGTTTAACAGGTTGAGAGTTTTGTTAGCATGGTTCAGTTTATGAAGAGATTGAAGTTGGAGGATCTCTTGCTTAAGTTGTTGGATGAGTTGCTGTGATTTTTTGTTTTGCTTACTGGATTCTTTTCAGAATTCCCCTTATAAATGCTTTTAATGCTCCCCATATATGAATAGGATTAGATACCGAATTATGGTTTGTTGCCAAGAATTGGTTTATTTCTGTTTGTAATGTCTGTGTAAATAATTTATCCCTGAACAGTGTTGGATTTAGTGTCCAGCTTCTATTTCTAGAGCGGTCAATCAAACCTGATAATTTTGTAAGCATTATATTATGATCTGACCAGGTTGCTGGTATAATATCTCAAGCAATTATTTGTGGGGATAAAATTTGTTTTATTAGAATATAATCTATCCAAGAGTAGACATTATGTACTATTAAATTAAATGTGTAATCCTTAATTTGTGGATTATAAATTCTCCAACTATCGACAAGATTGTGATCTACTTAAAAGTCGTGTAAAATTTTTTTTTAGAAGTTCCTAAAATCGAGGACTGAGGGACTAATGATTTATTGTTAGTAGCTTGAATATTTTGGCCAAAAAAGGGGCCTGGGAATCATTAGGTGCATAGATATTCCCTATTATCACATGTGTGTCATGAATTCTACCCTTAACTATGATGAAGCATCCTGCTTTATCTGTAATTATCACATCCTCTTTAAAATTGAGGTTAGAATGTATCAGGAATGACACCCCACATTTCTTCATTTGGCATGTAGCGTGGTATTATGAAGGATTTTATCCCAGTTTTTAAGAGTTCTGTTTTTAGTGAAGTGGGTTTCCTGCATAAGGACAATGTGGGCATTTAAAGATTTATAAGTGGAGATTGCATTGTGTCTTTTAATATTTGAATTTAGTCCCCTAACATTAAGGAAAATTATCTTTATCGTCATTTTTTTATATAAGAGTGTGGATCTCAACTGTGTCAAAGAATTCTCTCCCTTCTCCTGGAGGCTGGACCCCTTCCGCTGTACCCTGCCAGAACATTTGAGTATATACTGCGACAGATGTAATGGATTAATCCCACATGAACAGATCTTGTGTAGTCTTGAATTGAAAAAACAATAATAAGCATTTAAATAAGAAAATAACAGAAAAAATAAAACAAGAAACAACTGACTGTTGTCAGACAGAACCCAATATATGGATTCCGTTGTATGTAAACAGGAAACATCTTTCAGACAAACATGATTGAGTTAAGAATGAAACATAAACATCAACAATAACAGTAACAGAGGACCCCTCAAGAACAGTTATAAAAAACAAAAAGGTGTGAGGAATCTGTATGATGCTATGGGTCTGTAGTATCAAAACAGCACTTCAATTAAGTTGGTTTCAAAAAAGTACAGAAAATTTTGAAATGTTCTGTATAATATTCGTATCTAATGTTGTCATCCAATCGTGCCTGATCAGTATTAAGTTGGGCTCTCTCTGATCCTTGGCTGTGTCTTTGTGTTTTTCCATTCTTGTGAACAGATGTCCATGTACGTGCTATTGCTTTGCGTTGAGGTTTAGGAGGTTGGTTTTCAGAGGGTGGTGCTTTCTCAATCTGTAGCTTATCCAAAATAGATTGTCCTTCTGCCACTGAAGAACAAGAAAAGTATAGCCGTAATGGAAAACCCTATCTGTATTTTATCTGGGCATTGGTCAATGCTGATACAATTGGTTTGAACTCCCTTCTCTTTTTAAGGGTTATAAGGGGGAGGCCTGCAAATAGCTGTATCTTGTGGCCCTCAAATGTGATTTTTTGTTTTGCTTACTGGATTCTTTTCAGAATTCCCCTTATAAATGCTTTTAATGCTCCCCATATATGAATAGGATTAGATACCGAATTATGGTTTGTTGCCAAGAATTGGTTTATTTCTGTTTGTAATGTCTGTGTAAATAATTTATCCCTGAACAGTGTTGGATTTAGTGTCCAGCTTCTATTTCTAGAGCGGTCAATCAAACCTGATAATTTTGTAAGCATTATATTATGATCTGACCAGGTTGCTGGTATAATATCTCAAGCAATTATTTGTGGGGATAAAATTTGTTTTATTAGAATATAATCTATCCAAGAGTAGACATTATGTACTATTAAATTAAATGTGTAATCCTTAATTTGTGGATTATAAATTCTCCAACTATCGACAAGATTGTGATCTACTTAAAAGTCGTGTAAAATTTTTTTTTAGAAGTTCCTAAAATCGAGGACTGAGGGACTAATGATTTATTGTTAGTAGCTTGAATATTTTGGCCAAAAAAGGGGCCTGGGAATCATTAGGTGCATAGATATTCCCTATTATCACATGTGTGTCATGAATTTTACCCTTAACTATGATGAAGCATCCTGCTTTATCTGTAATTATCACATCCTCTTTAAAATTGAGGTTAGAATGTATCAGGAATGACACCCCACATTTCTTCATTTGGCATGTAGCGTGGTATTATGAAGGATTTTATCCCAGTATTTAAGAGTTCTGTTTTTAGTGAAGTGGGTTTCCTGCATAAGGACAATGTGGGCATTTAAAGATTTATAAGTGGAGATTGCATTGTGTCTTTTAATATTTGAATTTAGTCCCCTAACATTAAGGAAAATTATCTTTATCGTCATTTTTTTATATAAGAGTGTGGATCTCAACTGTGTCAAAGAATTCTCTCCCTTCTCCTGGAGGCTGGACCCCTTCCGCTGTACCCTGCCAGAACATTTGAGTATATACTGCGACAGATGTAATGGATTAATCCCACATGAACAGATCTTGTGTAGTCTTGAATTGAAAAAACAATAATAAGCATTTAAATAAGAAAATAACAGAAAAAATAAAACAAGAAACAACTGACTGTTGTCAGACAGAACCCAATATATGGATTCCGTTGTATGTAAACAGGAAACATCTTTCAGACAAACATGATTGAGTTAAGAATGAAACATAAACATCAACAATAACAGTAACAGAGGACCCCTCAAGAACAGTTATAAAAAACAAAAAGGTGTGAGGAATCTGTATGATGCTATGGGTCTGTAGTATCAAAACAGCACTTCAATTAAGTTGGTTTCAAAAAAGTACAGAAAATTTTGAAATGTTCTGTATAATATTCGTATCTAATGTTGTCATCCAATCGTGCCTGATCAGTATTAAGTTGGGCTCTCTCTGATCCTTGGCTGTGTCTTTGTGTTTTTTCATTCTTGTGAACAGATGTCCATGTACGTGCTATTGCTTTGCGTTGAGGTTTAGGAGGTTGGTTTTCAGAGGGTGGTGCTTTCTCAATCTGTAGCTTATCCAAAATAGATTGTCCTTCTGCCACTGAAGAACAAGAAAAGTATAGCCGTAATGGAAAACCCTATCTGTATTTTATCTGGGCATTGGTCAATGCTGATACAATTGGTTTGAACTCCCTTCTCTTTTTAAGGGTTATAAGGGGGAGGCCTGCAAATAGCTGTATCTTGTGGCCCTCAAATGTTATTTTTAGAACTTTATGAACAGCTTGCATAATCTTATCTTTAATATTATAGTAATGTAACTTTGTTAGTACATCTCTGGAAGCCACTGGGTTCGGTGGTTTGGCCAGAGCTCTATAAACTCTATCCATTAAAAAAGTGACTTATCCTCTTCTGGAAGTAGATGTTAGAAATTTTGTGTTATGACTTCTGTCAAATTGTTGTATTTTTCGGGTAAATTACATATATGTATATTGGATCTTCTAGATCTATTCTCAAGATCGTCTAGATGATCTTCCAGTCTGTGGATTTGATCTTGTTGTGATTTCACAATAGATTGAATTTCTGGGATCCCATCAGATATGTCATCAACTCTTTCCTCAAGTGATGCTGTTCTCTTTCCAATATCTGTAATATCTTGTTTTAGTTCTGAGAGCGCAACTCTCATTTCTTCATGAAACATCTGTTTTATTTGCTTTAATAGTTCATCATTAGAAGAGGATGTCATAGATGAAGATGGGGGGTGAGATAGTACCTCTTCCTCTTGTTCTGCATCTTGTGAAGACTCCAGAAGTCCTTTTTTCTTCTTCTGTTGTGATTTAGAGAGAAACTCCTTAACTGATTGAGTGTGACTCTTCATGTTGAAATTGCTAATAAGCACTCTTATTGTAAATCTTTTCCTGAAGGGAACACAAAGATAGATGTATGGCTCTAATAGTTAGGCTCTCCCCTGGATCTGGACTTCCACCTTTCTCCCAATAATTTCAAGGATTCGGGATGAGAGGAAAGCGAGTGTTGAAAGGCCTTTATGTGGAGTACACCCCCTATTCAAAAGGATTGTTGCTTTCAAAGTTACATGTGTTAAATACTCAATGTGTTGCTCAGACGTAGGCCACTCGAGTTAGTCCATAAATGTATGTAACAAACCTGCTAGTGTTTTAAAGGAACTCCCAGAGCTGTTATTTCTAGTAGGACTTGGCCCACAATAGAGGGTAACTGTCCTCTGAACTCTTCTCTCTAAATGGATCCAAATGTCCCAGTAATACGCTACTCCCCGGGGAGGTTGTTCTCACAGGATGATCACGGGAAAGGGAACTTGGGGTATGACCTACCAACACAGAGGTTAGCAGGAAAAGGCGAGGGAGAGCGTATTGTTTATTGCCAGAATATCTAGGATAGCAGTTTTATGTGCCTGGATGTGAACTTAATCTCTTTGTTTGTGAAACTTGCCCAATAGCCTATTGAGACTTATGATCTGCAGAAGACAGTGAAACCTCAGTTATGTGAGGCCCTTCTTTGGAGGTCAAAGTCAATTAAACACTACTGGTTTAAATGTGTCTAAGGGCTCTCACTCTTAAGGGCTCCAACTGCAGAGTGTTGTAATTATAATGTTCTGCAGTTTAATTGTTGAACTAAGATGTCTACGGGCTTTTGCACCTGAATGCCCAGGGTAAGCACAGAATGTAGCTGGGACTTTTATTCATGAAGTGAAAGTGTGGGGTACTTCTAAAGAATCCTTTGCTGTCTGTTAAGCTTTCAAACAAGGCTCTTTGATTGTGGGAGGCTAATGTTTGCTACTGCTATGATAAGAAAGCTTTCTTGTGAGTAAAGACTTGTGACCTCCTTAGTAAGTGTGTTACCTTACTTTAATTTTTTTTGTTCTTTTTTTTTTTCTTCTTGGCAGTGGGGGGGAGTAAAACCAGCACTTCATATCAATAAAAATGGCCGACAGACCGGGCTTGCAAATTGGGGCTATCTGTTATCTGTTCCTGCCTTTGAGAGTAATCTAACCATTATTCAAGATCTTCCAGATCACAGGTGCGACAAATTATAAAGTGAACTATCTGCTAGCGGCAGTGGAACAAAATGGGTTTTCCCCTCTGTGTGCTGGGGTTTCTAGTGCTGGTAAGTCTCTAAGTTCTGCTTTAAACAGAGTCAGCGTGGTGCTGTGCTGAAGACCTTCAGGTTGTGTGTTTGTTGTAAGGGTCTATATGGGTCTACTCACTCTTACTTTCCGGGGTTTCTAGTGAACAACCATCTCCCGTTTGCTACTAAGATTAGCCTTCGCTCAAAGTCTTTCGTTCCTTGCTCCACTGATGTGTTGTGGCTCGAGCTCTGGAGCGGATTCCCAACCCTCCACACTGTGATGTGGTTATTATTTCTGCGTAGTCGAGCGCCAACACTGTAATCTATAGGCTGTTCAGCTAGGCCTGGTTTCACCCTTCTCCAGGTCTATCCCGTTGAGCGTGAGCATTGTTTGCTCCGGCTTGTGTCGAGGCACTGTTCAGTATGTTGTATTAAGTAATTTGGCAAATTGGGGCTATCTGTTATCTGTTCCTGCCCTTGAAAGTAATCTAACCATTATTCAAGATCAACAAGATCGCAGGTGTGACAAATTATAAAGTGAACAATCTGCTAGCGGCAGTGGAACAAAATGGGGTTTCCCCTCCCTGTGCTGTGGTTTCTAGTGCTGGTAAGTCTCTAAGTTCTGCTTGAAACAAAGTCAGCGTGGTGCTGTGCTGAAGACCTTCAGGTTGTGTATTTGTTGTAAGGGTCTATACGGGTCTACTCACTCTTACTGTCCGGAGTTTCTAGTGAACAATCATCTCCCGTTTGCTACTAAGATGAGCCTCCGCTCAAAGTCTTTAGGTCCTTGCTCCACTGATGTGTTGCGGCTCGAGCTCCGGAGTGGATTCCCAACCCTCCAGAGTGCTGTGATGTGGTTATTATTTCTGCGTAGTCAAGCGCCAACACTGTAATCTATGGGCTGTTCAGCTAGGCCTGGTTTCACCCTCCTCCAGGTCTATCCCATTGAGCGTGAGCATTGTTTGCTCCGGTTTGTGTCGAGGCACTGTTCAGTATGTTGTATTAAGTAATTTTGTGCTTTTCAGCACAAATTAAGGCAGAACAAACTCTAAAAAAATGAATTTGGCATAGGAGCTCTAAGTCTGTGCAAGTGCTTGCAACGGCAGTTGGCTCTGTCACCATTGCAAAGATGTTTTTAACTATACATAATTAAACATTTTATGTTTCAATTTTATACTGTTTAATATCCCTTTAACTTTTAGATTATAAAATTAGAAGTCCAACTTTAGTTTTCTCCTGATCCATTGGACTTTGACACATCACTTTAATAGACTCAGAGAAACAATGATGTTTTAGCAACAATATTGGCAGCACCACAAACTGTGGTTGGTGGTTGCTGCCAGGTGTACTGTTAACAGACTCTTGATACCTATAATGATGTGAACCCCCTTTCTTGATTGGTGTTTCCCCCCCATTTCAAATTAGTAGTCTTAAACTACAGTTTGATGGTGACGGTAGTGGTGAAGGCATCTTTAGATTTACAAGGACGGAGACCATAGCAGCAGATCTGTTGCAACAATCACCTGGAATCAGGACTAGTCATATTAAAGAAGGGTATTTTCTTTTTATAGAATACTGTGTCAATCACTTATATAATTAGTGGGAAATTACAGAAGGGTTTTCTCACTCCCAAGATTTTGTTAAAAATGCATATGGTTCTTTATGGAGATTATTGTTGTCATGGCAATCACCTGAAAGCCACCAGAACACGTGACCACTCATTTAAAAGTGGAGCCTCTCCTCATTCACAAAGGAGTTATTTGTCCAATTTTTTTGCCTTTAAAAAAGTGAATGGTGATTGAAATTCTTCTGCTTCCTAGAGGAATGGTATGACATGAGGGTATTGTCACTGTGTCTCTGTTTTGTATACTGTCTTTACAGGATAAAGCTTTGGGGCAACTATCCCCCTACAGTAAATACATTATATAGGTGGCTGTCTTTGTAATGACAATCAACTTCTAATGACAAAGGTCTGAGACTCCAAACTGGAAAGAGGGGCCACTACTTTCCAAAATAGGGTCTCATGCCCCTCTGTGTAGCTTATAAGTGGCTATAATGACTCAAAAAAGTCCATATCCCTCTTAGCAAACACTTTCATGTTCATCATCTACACCAACACTTCACCCTGGATCTGTAATTAAGTGCCAGATTTTGTGTGCTTCTCTCCATGAACGCTAATCACTTCCATAATCGATAATATACATTTAAAATGTATAAATGAATACTTGCTCCTTTCTATCCACAGTGTTCAATAAATCATAATCCATGTTTTTATTATAATCTGAAAGAACTGGCATATTACAGAATTTATTGTGTTAAAGGAAAGAAAAAAAATGTTTCTGTATGTAAAAAACAAACAAATCTATATTGACGCCTCCGAATAAGGCAAGTGCTGTATAGAGTTTAGTGATAGAAAACCAATTGCAGCAAACATGGTGATAATGTATTCAAAACATTTTCAAACTCACCCAGTACGTTAGTTTATTGCAATACTCTTGTAATGGCAAGGTCTTTGTTTCTTTAACCTATGTGTTTAACCCATTTTAGGGGGGTTAAACACATACTTAACTAGGGCCAGGGATGCAAAAAAATACATGCATTAATCAATTTAAACATGTTATTTTTGCATCTGGACATCCCTTTAAAACCACACTATCTGTAACTGGTGTCTTGAAACCATAATGTCTAATTATTTATTAGCAACAACATAAAAAAGAAAGTGCACTTCATCAGAAACTGATTTACAGAGTAAGGCATTCCACTCTAATAAGTTCCATTAGACTGTGTTTAATTAAAAATTACCTTTTTTCTGTCTCCACGTAACTGATAATGGTGCAGCGAATCAGAAATTATTATATCCCCATAAAACAAAGAATGAAATTATAGCTCACCAAGGGCCAGTGAATTTAGCACAGCCTCATTTCTGAAATCATTTCAGAAATTAAGACTTTATTGATTGAAATATAAGCTGCTCTCAAGATTATGAGAACCCTATTATGTGCAGTGTACTGCCTTTTAGAGAGTAGTAATTGCGCTGTTATTGTTAGGCTAATATATACAGATGATACTAAAGCTTACAAAATCCAGTTTTAAACATTTTCTCTATTTAAATTTTTTTCTTTTTTTTTTTTTTAAATAAGATAATTACATTTACTTCAAAATCTAGACAATATCCTCTGTTGCACAAAGCTTAGAAAACCTCTTAGCAGCTTTTTATTATTCCCTGCCTTTTTCAGAATCAGGCTAATTTGCTACTATTTGTGCAGACTTTTAACCAAGTGAGAGGAAAAAGGAGAATGGCTTGTCAGCATTATTAAAAAGACGGATGATTAGTCACACGCACCTGAAGGCAAGCTCTCTGTGATACACTGAACCGCTCATTAGCAGGTTGCAGAGCTGGTGTTGTTACTGCCACCGAGGAACAACAGCTTGTAAGGTAGAAGACCCGAGAGGACCAATGAAACGATATATTCTCTCACTATCTTTTGCAAAAGACCAGTTAGGGCATGTCTTAGTGAAATTAGATCCCAGGGAGCTGAGAGGATCTGTTTATTATCACATCTTTTGTAAAAAAAATGGGATTTAACATAGTTACTATAAGCCTGTGCTTATAAATGCAGCTAACAAACTATTTTCTGTAGCATAATGCACTGTCTATATAGTTATAACCTTTATTTTGGATATCTCTGGTTTAAAGGGAAATGATTCACTAAATTAATGTTTCATTTTTCAGAAGTAGCTTGGAAGTTTTTTTTTTTAATTTCAATGTACTTCTGTTATTAAATGTAACTCTTTATTTTAGTATCCTTTGTTGAAACTTTTCCATGAGAGTATACTGCAGTATGCTCAGAAGATTTCACTTATATTGAGCCCTAGGGGTCAATTTAACAAGTGCCGGGCAGTCATGATTCACATGATTCGCAGACAATTGGCCGCTAGCAGAGGGTGTCAATCATCCGGATCAGATCGGGATGATTTCAGTCCGCCACCAGCAGCGGGCTTACATTTGCTTGTTAAATCTACCCCCTAGTCTTTGCAACAATGTTTGTAACAATAAGTGGTACAATGTTTTGCGCAAGTAATATCAGGTTTATCACAGCTGTTTGAGCGCATCGGAAGGAGTGCTCTAATTACAAGTTAGAAGTAAATGTGAACGTGTGAGTTGAATCGAAATTTACGCTAGAATGATTACTGCAACCTCAGAGCTCTGAGTCGCTGTTACGCGAAACGAAAAACTGTCACAAAACACATCAAAGATACATTTAAAAGTACAGTTACACTCAAAATAACACTATCTAATATATAATTATTAAAAAGAAATATTGCACAAAAAAGTTATAAGGGCTCAAAAATATAAGGTCTCAGGTGAAAAAATGGCAGACAAAGGGCTTAAGATTGAGTTACATACATATACTTGTCTAAATATGTATGTTTATATATATATATATATATATATATATACGGTATATATATATGTATATATATATATATATATATATACTGCATATATATATATATATATATATATATATATGTTTTTATTTGTGTACATATGTATTTATGTATTTATATGTGTATTTATGTATTTACAGACATATATACACATATAAACACGTAAATATATATTTATACATATATAGACATATACATGTGTACTGGAGCCCGTTGCAGTTAAGTAGCTGGCAGCATATGTTGTTCCAAACTGTATACATATCTTTCTGCATTAATGGTGCCCTCACAGATCTGCAAGTTACCCATGTTATGAGCACTGACAAACCCCATACCATGACAGACGCTGGCTTTTGGACCTGATGCTTATAACAACTTGAATGTTCCTTTTCTTCTTTAGCCCAGAGATCACAACGGCTGTTTTTCCCAAAAACTAATTTAAATGTTGACTTGTAGGACCACAACACATGATTCCACTGTGCTACTGTCCATCTCAGATGAGACCAAGCCCAGAGAAGTCGGCAGCGCTTCTGGACAGTGTTGATATAATATGGCTTCTGCTTTGCATAGTAAAGCCTTAACTTGCATCTGTGGATTCAGCAGCGAATAGTGTTGACTGACAAAGGTTTACCAAAGTATTCCCAAGCCCATGTCATGATATCCATTACAGACTCATGACAGTTTTTGAGACAGTGACTGTCACGGATACCAGGCTGCAAGGGTTAAACCCCTACCCCCTATAACCTTCCCCCTGTTGTTATCTAGTCTAGATGTGAAGTGTTTTTCTGTTAATTCTATGAGTCATCCATTTGTCCTTTTGTAAGTCAGGATGTGATTAGAATCTGTTTAACTAACCATTGTCTGAAGTTCGTCTCATTTTATCATATTTTGTTTCTATTTGTGTAGTCACTAAATCCCCATGTGTTGGAAATGTATAAAAGCTGTGTTTTCTGTGCAATAAGCCCCATACCCCCTATAACCTTCCCCCTGTTGTTATCTAGTCTATGTGTAAAGTGTCTTTCTGTTAATTGTATGAGTCATCCATTTGTCCTTTTGTAAGTCAGGATGTGATTAGAATCTGTTTAACTAACCATTGTCTGATGTTTGTCTCATTGTATCATATTTTGTTTCTATTTGTGTAGTCACTAAATCCCCATGTGTTGGAAATGTATAAAAGCTGTGTTTTCTGTGCAATAAATCAGTTCTTGTTTTCACCTGAATATGCTAGTCTGTCTAGTTATTTAGGTGAGCTGCAGCAGAATCACTTTCTTGGGCTACATAGCCACTTGTTCCAGGCAGAGGAACGACCCGGTCGACAGCGCTACCCAGTCAGGGTAGCAGGGTATCCGTCACATTGGTTGGCAGCGGTGGGATGCTTCTGTCTACCTGGAACGTCCAAACCACCAACTGAAGATCTTGCCGGATGGAGCAGTACCATGGGCTCCGGAAGGAAGAATTGAGAACGTTGCTGCAGACTAGAGGGAAAGTCGCCGGCAACAAGACAAAGGCAGTGCTTGTAGCCGAACTGCTGGAAGACCATCGGGCTAGCGAACAGGCTGGTGGGTCGGACAGTGACCAAAGTGGAGGACAGCAGAATACAGCCTCCACTCAAGGGACTACGACATCCGACAAACAGCGGGAGGTACAGTGGCAACTGGCTCTCTATGGACCTAACCCCCCCAAGGAGGTCATTACTCGGATAGTGACTGACACCAACAAGATACACATGTTGGAGCTTCAGAAGTCTATAAGGGAGGTCATGCCAGATACCCTGGACCTCCCTTCCCGGCCCAAGAAACTACCTCACGGGGCTTTCCGAACTTTCCAGGATGATGGGAGCGAGGATATCGACCGCTACCTACAGCTGTTTGAGACCCAGTGCCGGATGCATGGGGTCACTAATGCCGATAGGGTTACTATCTTAATTGGGAAATTATCCAGTAGGGCCCTGGAGGCTTTCCACACTGTCCCCTCTGAAGATCAAGGCAACTATGACCTGGTGAAGGAGCACATCCTTGCTCGGTATGGACTCACCCCGGAGGCTCACTGGCTAAACTTCAGGGGACTACAAAGACAAGAGGAGCAGCCGTATACTGAGTTTGCCCACCGCTTAGCTAGATCCTTGAACTCCTGGGTTACTGGGTGCCACATCACCACCCTTTACGAAGCTGTTCAACTCATCCTCCTGGAGCAGTTCTACAACCGCACCCCAGCAGAGATAAGGGACTGGGTAAAAGACAAGGGACCCAGAACAGCTGACCAAGCCGTCGCCCTGGCCGATCGGTATGTGGATGCCCGGCGGACACAGACTCCCTGCCAGCAATCCGCTTCACTCCAGCCCCAGCGCGACCACCAACAGTTTTTAGGCAGCCCCAGACCCGACCGCCCCCTGTGTACCCGGCTGGGGGCAGCAATTCCCGGGGGTGTTATGGGTGTGGACACCTCAGCCATGTGGTACGGAACTGCCCAACAAGACAAAGAAACCCCCCAGCCCAGCCGCCAAGGAACCCTGCACCAACTCTGTGAGGGACTCCTCAAGCCCGCACCTACCAGGCCGCTGCCCATTATGTGCATACAGCTCCGACCCCTATGCTGAGTGAACAGGAGAAGAAGTGGATGTTGTGCACCACGTCAGCTCAGTGGGCCAAAACAACTGACACCAACATTGGCAAGATGTCTGGGTCAACGGGCAGGCAGCTCAAGGAATGAGAGATACGGGGGCCACCATCTCTTTGATTCAGCCACACCTTGTTTCCCACTCTGGCTGCACTGGACGGACCCTCGCTGTAGGGGTAGCGGGAGGTGCTCTTCTGAGGGTTCCTACTGCCTGGATCCATTTAGACTAGAAAACCGACTCCCGCAATGTAGAAGTGGGGGTTATGCAAAACTTCCCTGCCGAGGTCCTGTTGGGAAACGACCTCAGCCACCTTGTCTCTGCCTTTTTGGGGAATACCTCTCCAGACACCTGCCCTGTGACTACCCACCAGCAGGCCAGATGCCAAGACACCTCACCAACTCCGGGGACCCAGGTAAGACCTACTTCCCTGACTCCTACCTTACCCTGACTAACCATCCCCACTAAACCCGAACTTGCCAACACCCCCTCCTGGGCCACCACTTCTGACTTCACCAAAGAGACCTTGAGTGACCCGACCCTAGCCCCTTACCGAGACCGAGTAGGTGCTGAGCTCCTGTACCGGATCTCCAAGAGGAGAATAGGTCCGGTGCCCAAACGCCAGCTGGTCGTTCAGAAGAAGTTTCGGTCCAACCTGCTGAAAATAGGGCATGACATTACCTTAGCCGGCCACTTAGGAAAACAAAGGACCCACCACCACTTGACTCAAACCTTCTTCTGGCCAGGCATTACAGCCAATATTAAGGAATACTGTAAATCCTGTGAGGTTTGCTAGAAGGTAGGAAAGACGGGAGATCATACGAAAGCCCCCCTCCATCCCCTGCCCATTATTGATTAACCCTTTAGCCGAGTAGCAGTAGACATCGTGGGGCCATTAGCTCGGCCCAGCCCCTCAGGGAAGAAATACATCCTTACGGTGGTAGACTACGCCACCCGATACCCAGAGGCAATCCCCTTGGCCAATATCCAGGCAGAGACCATAGCAGATGCGATGCTCCGGATATTCACCAGGGTAGGCTTCCCTCAGGAAGTGGTTTCCGATCAGGGAACACAGTAAACTGCGGAAATCACTCAACAACTCTGGAAGTTGTGCAGGATTAAACCCCTGCACAGCGCCCCTTACCATCCCCAGACAAATGGGCTGTGTGAGAGCTTTAACAGGACCCTAAAGCAACTGCTTCAGACATTCTCGGCCACTCACAGGGACTGGGAAAAGTTCCTGCCGCATCTCCTCTTTGCATATCGAGAGGTGCCTCAGGAATCCATAGGTTTTTCCCCCTTTGAACTACTGTATGGTCGAAAGGTTAGGGGCCCGCTAGATTTGGTACGAGCCCACTGGGAGGGAGCCACAGGGGGAGAAGAACACTCTGTCATCGGGTACATACTTCAGCTCAGGGACCGGCTGCAGGATCTGGCAGCCCAGGTCCGTGAGAACCTTCAGGCCTCTCAGCACAAACAGAAGTGATGGTACGATCGCAATGCCCGTACCCGAACCCTGATAGTGGGACAGAAGGTCCTCGCCCTGAAGCCTGTCAAAACAGACAAGCTACAGGCCTCTTGGCATGGACCATACCGGGTTGTGGAACAACTGAACAACACCACATACCTGGTAGCAAAGTGTTCAGATGAAAGAATCTGTCGGACCTTTCATGTGAACATGTTGAAGGCATACATAGAAAGACCCAGAGATGTGGCCGCTATCTGTGCACCTGAAGTGGAGGATTCTGAAAGTCTTCCAATGCCAGAGCTGCCCGAACCTACTGACACCCCCCAGGGGGTGGATGACATATCCCTAGATGACAGGTTAGAGCCCGGACAGAAAAGGCAGGTCCGGCGACTTCTAGAACAGAGAAGTGACATGTTCTCTACTGTCCCGGGGTTTACCACCAGAGTCATCCACCGGGTGGAGACCCCAGGACAGAACCCCCTCCAACAGGCTGCCTACAGAGTCCCAGAGGCCATCAGGGAAAGTATGCACCAGGAGCTCTGGGGAATGTTGGACCTCGGTGTCATTGAACCGTCCAAAAGTCCCTGGGCCTCTCTGGTAGTGTTAGTACCCAAGAAGGATGGAACTACCCGGTTCTGCGTTGACTACCATAGACTTAATGACAGAACCACCACTGATGCCTATCCCATGCCCCAAGTAAATGACCTGTTAGATTGAATCGCCCAGGGCCACTTCCTGACCACCCTCGACCTATGTTATTGGCAAATTCCCCTCGACCCTGAGTCCATCCCCAATTCTGCCTTCATCACTCCCTTCGGCTTATACCAGTTTAAGGTCATGCCGTTAGGAATGAAGAACGCCCCAGCCACTTTCCAAAGAATGATAGACTGCCTGTTAGATGGCCTCCAGGACTATGCCTGTGCATACATAGATGACATCGCCATCTATAGTGAGACCTGGGAGGACCATCTGGTCCACCTAGGCATCGTCTTAGATCATCTTCGAGCCGCTGGACTAAACTTGAAGCCAGATAAGTGTACTATTGGGCGCTCGGAGGTTCAATACTTGGGCCACTGAGTTGGCTGCAGTAAGTAGCGACCCGAACCGGCCAAAGTCGAGGCAGTGGCTAACTGGCCCACCCCCAGGACCAAAACCCAAGTCCTTGTCTTTCTGGGTACTGCAGGCTACTACCAGAGGTTTGTCCCCAATTACAGCACCCTCGCCAAACCCCTGACTGACCTGACCCGTAAACGACTTCCAGAGTCTTAAGTCTGCCTTAATCTCTGCTCCAGTATTGGCCACTCCTAACCCAGCCAAACGCTTTTCTGTCCACACAGATGCCTCCATGTTTGGGTTGGGGGCAATACTAAGTCAGGCAGATGAGGAAGGAAGGGACCACCCCGTTGCCTACCTCAGTCGAAAACTGCTACCCTGGGAAGTAGGCTACGCAGCAGTCGAGAAAGAGTGTCTGGCGCTGGTATGGGCTTTGAAGAAGTTGCAGCCCTACCTATATGGAAGACCCTTCACTGTCGTCACTGACCATAACCCCCTTGTATGGCTCAACCGAGTTTCCGGGGACAATGGGAGACTGTTGAGGTGGAGCCTAGCCCTGCAGCCATTTAACTTTGACATTCAGTACCGAACGGGAAAAAGCAATGGGAATGCTGACGGACTTTTCCGGCAGACTGAAGTGGCATAAATTCCTCGGACATCCCCAGGCCGACCCGTATGTGGATCTAGCCGGGCCTTCTGAACTGGAGGGGGGAGATGTCATGGATACCAGGCTGTAAGGGTTAAACCCCTACCCCCTATAACCTCCCCCCTGTTGTTATCTAGTCTAGATGTGAAGTGTTTTTCTGTTAATTGTATGAGTCATCCGTTTGTCCTTTTGTAAGTCAGGATGTGATTAGAATCTGTTTAACTAACCATTGTCTGATGTTTGTCTCATTGTATCATATTTTGTTTCTATTTGTGTAGTCACTAAATCTCCATGTGTTGAAAATGTATAAAAGCTGTGTTTTCTGTGCAATAAACTCCATACCCCCTATAACCTTCCCCCTGTTGTTATCTAGTCTATGTGTAAAGTGTCTTTCTGTTAATTGTATGAGTCATCCATTTGTCCTTTTGTAAGTCAGGATGTGATTAGAGTCTGTTTAACTAACCATTGTCTGATGTTTGTCTCATTGTATCATATTTTGTTTCTATTTGTGTAGTCACTAAATCCCCATGTGTTGGAAATGTGTAAAAGCTGTGTTTTCTGTGCAATAAATCAGTTCTTGTTTTCACCTGAATATGCTAGTCTGTCTAGTTATTTAGGTGAGCTGCAGCAGAATCACTTTCTTGGGCTACATAGCCACTTGTTCCAGGCAGAGGAAGGACCCGGTCGACGGCGCTACCCAGTTGGGGTAGCGGGTTATCCGTCACAGTGACGTCTGAGGGATCGGAGATCACGCACCGAGATTTGACTAAATTCTTTGAATCTTTTAATTTTATTATGCACTGTAGAAGGTGAAATGCCCCAAATCCTACCGATTTGGGGAATGTTATTCTCAAAGTGTTGGATTATTCGCTGATGCATCTGTTGACAACCCATCCTTGTTCTTGACGGACTAGGCCTTTTTTGGAGGCTCCTTATATGCTATTATTACACAATTGCCTCACCTGTTTCACATCACCTTCTTATTTCAACTTGTCACATCGCTATTAGTTCTAAATTGCCCATGTTCCAACTTTTTTGGAACATGTTGCAGTCATCAGATTTGAAATTAGTGTATATTTTCAAAAATACATTAAATTAATAAAGTAAAACATCAAATAATGTGTTAATAATCGGCTAGATTACGAGTTTTTGTTGGTAAGGCTGTGCGAGGCTAACAAGCCTTTTTTTCTTACTGCTCACTTAAGCCAACGCTGGTATTACAGGTTTTCTTCAAGCCGGCGTTAGCCTCAGAAAAGTGAGCGTTGAGCAAAATTTAGCTCCACATCTCACTCTAATACCAGCGCTGCTTACATTAGCGGTAAGCTGGCAAAACGTGCTCGTGCACGATTTCCCCATAGGAAACAATGGGGCTGAGCTGGCTGAAAAAAAACCTAACACCTGCAAATAAACAGCGTTCAGCTCCTAACGCAGCCCCATTGTTTCCTATGGGGAAATTAATTTTATGTCTACACCTAACAACTTAACATGAACCCCGAGTCTAAACACCCCTAATCTTACACTTATTAACCCCTAATCTGCCGCCCCGACCCACCACCCACACACCCAACCCTACTCTAAAACCCACCCAATCCCCCCTTAAAAAAACCTAACACTACCCCCTTGAAGATCACCCTACCTTGAGCCGTGTTCACCCAGCCGGGCACAAGTGTATGTCCAGAGGGGCAGAAGTCTTCATCCGATCCGGCCAGAAGAGGTCCTCCAAGTGGCAGAAGTCTTCATCCAGGTGGCATCTTCTATCTTCTTCCATCCGGAGCAGGTCCATCTTGAAAACATCCGACATGGAGCATCCTCTTCCATCCGATGGCGACTGAAGAATGAAGGTTCCTTTAAGTGACGTCATCCAAAATGGCGTCCCTTCAATTCCGATTGTCTGATAGCATTCTATCAGCCAATCGGAATTAAGGTAGGAAAAATCCTATTGGCTGATCCAATCAGCCAATAGGATTGATCTCGCATTCTATTGGCTGTTCCAATCAGCCAATAGAATGCAAGCTCAATCCTATTGGCTGATTGGATCAGCCAATAGGATTGAACTTCAATCCTATTGGCTGATTGCATCAGCCAATAGGATTTTTCCTACCTTAATTCCGATTGGCAGATAGGATTCTATCAGCCAATCGGAATTGAAGGGACGCCATCTTGGATGACGTCACTTAAAGGAACCTTCATTCTTCAGTCGCCGTCAGATGGAAGAGGATGCTCCATGTCAGATGTCTTCAAGATGGACCCGCCCCGCTCCGGATGGAAGAAGATAGAAGATGCCGCCTGGATGAAGACCTGCCGGTCTGGATGTCCTCTTCTGGGCGGATCGGATGAAGACTTCTGCCCCTCTGGACGTCCACTTGTGCCCGGCTGGGTGAAGACGGCTCAAGGTAGGGTGATCTTCAAGGGGGTAGTGTTAGGTTTTTTTAAGGGGGGATTGGGTGGGTTTTAGAGTAGGGTTGGGTGTGTGGGTAGTGGGTTTTAATGTTGGAGGGGGTATTGTATTCTTTTTTACAGGTAAAAGAGCTGATTACTTTGCGGCAATGCCCCGCAAAAGGCCCTTTTAAGGGCTGTTTGTAATTTAGTATAGGGTAGGGAATTTTATTATTTCGGGGGGCTTTTTTATTTTATTAGGGGGATTAGATTAGGTGTAATTAGCTTAAAAAAAATAAAATTGTAATTCTTTTTTTATTTTCTGTATTTTTTTTGTACTTTAGTTTATTTAATTTAATTGTATTTAATTGTATTTAATTGTAGGTAATTTATTTAATTAATTTAATGATAGTGTAGTGTTAGGTGTAATTGTAATTTAGGTTAGGAACATTACAGAAAATGTTCATTCATTGACATTAATGGTTTAACATTGGAACATACATAGTATACTCATAAACATAGTGGAGAAATAAAAATATGACAGGTCTGGACATATATTCTGTGCTTCTCCATAAGAACAACAAGACAATAACCATGTAGCATGGACCTGTATCCAGTATTCTTATTGTACAGATTGTGAGTAAAGAAATTTGTAGGAAATATCAAGTCAACCAGAGTAATATTGTAAGATGTGGATAACTGGTAAAACCACAAATAGAGATGAAAACCTCGTTTTTATATTGTATGAATAATAAACCTGAACTCCACATTGCAACTTGAGCGATAATTTTTAATAGTAAAGGAAAATTGGGGCAAGTGGTGATTAGCTGTTGATTGGTCACTTTTGGACCAAATTGGCGGGGAGGGGGAAAAGGAGTGCAGCGGGCAAGAGCCGCTCTAAGTGGAGTGGGGGAGGGGAGTGGGGGGGCGGAGCCTTAGATTATATTAAGAGCATGAAGTGCAAGGAGTGGATATAGAATGTACTACAGAGCTAAAGGGTTGGACTACAAGGCCTAATCTAATGGTTATATAGTTAATAGGGGGTAGCAGAGAATGCTCAGGGTATGTTTATTTATAAATGTAGTTGAGGGGCTAATTGGAAGGCCCTATCCAGGTAGATAGGAGGATTTTGACCACGTATCTATAGGTATAGAGGGTGAGGAACTGGAGATGTCCTATGAGGGAATGCTCTATTTAATTGGATATCATGATTCCTCTAGGGGGTTCTATAAAAAATGTAAGTTGGTTGCTAGAGGTTATTATCTAGGACCATTACCCATGAGGGGCCATAGCCAAGTAGAGAGCGACTGTATTCTGGACCAGGAGGCGATACAGATAAAACTGCCATCTATAAGAGGAATGAGGGTGGTTCTTATGAAAGTTATGTGGAAGGGGGGGATGTTGGTGTGTATGAGATATAGAATATAGGGGACTTCTGGGTGAGCTCCTCTCCTGGGGCAATGCCAACTATAGGCGATGTGGGAAAAAGGAATAGGGGTATGACCCGCAGGCAACCAGTACCGGCGGGAAAGGGAGGAGAGGGGCCCGGCAAGAAAAAATAATTTGTACTATCCAGAAATTCACCCTAGGGAACATCATTTTCCAGGAAAATAAATATAATAAGGCTTGGAATAGAATATTCATATATATCCTTGGTATGTAAGAGATGGGTGCTATAGGTAGGAGAAGCACCACAGTTGAAAATTTTCTCTTAAGGTAGTTTAGGTCATAATAATAAACTTCTCATATACAACAAATGTGTAAGTATAGTACATAAAAAGCCGCTAGCTAGAAAACAAACAACTCTCAGCATGTAATAGATGACATTTATAAGGAGGTATGGTAAGATCTCTAACATCCATGCAGTGGGGTATTTTAAGAGAGATAAGGTAGTCACGCGTGGGCATTTCTAATATTCTCATGCTGTGACGGCACTGATATAAAGGATACCAAGGGAGGAAGTGGGTATAATTTATCACGGCCAGAGTATATAAATAACTGTGAGGTGAATATTTTCAGCACCGTACATACTGTCAGTTAGTACCCAGATACTTTGAACCAGTTTAGTTATTTTATCTTATAACTTGTAGCACAACATATGTCTAGCGCTTTGCAGTCAAAGCCCACACGCCTTTATAAGTAAGGGATAAAAACTTATATGCTGGACCGTGCTTTCCCAGTAGACACGGCCCAGCAGCATCTATAAATACATGTATGGAGAAACTGCAGTAGATAGACAGCATGTCTCTAACACCAAGAGCGCTGCTTGGTAAGGTCAATGTGGTACATTTTTCACCTAAGTTCCAACCAGCTCAATCTAAAAAAAAAAGGCTTGCAAAATACTTAGTTTCTCATCATGCTATCTATATATTATTTATAGTAATCCTCATGAAATAGCTTTCAGAACCTTAATAACTGAAATATCTAAACCAGCATATAAAGCATGATTGCTATCTGGATGGGTTCTACCTATAATGCAAGCAAAGGCACGTTACCTGATTTACAATATGTTGTGTCAGCTGTACTAGCAGTTTGGAGCGTAAAAGAGCAAAGTGAGAAGTACTCTGAGGAGCGAAGCTAAGTGCCTGGTATGCTTTAGTAATCTAGGACAATGCCCAAGAGTCTCTTAGTGCAAAACTGAGTAAGGGGCCATGAGAGTAAAAACAGTCAAACAAAACACAGTGGAACATGCTGGAACAAAAACTGAGCCTTGTATAGAGGTGCTCTTAACATCAAACAGCCCAAGGTGTGAAGGGAAATGATGTGTCTTATATTCCACTGCTTAACATTGTATTACCCCTTGCAAGATTGGAGCGGCAATATTTTAGTATGCAGATAACGTTACATAGTAAGTCCCTAGTAAGAAGTAAATTGAATTAAAGGGATTTTGTGATTAAAGTGAGAAAACATATGTAGTTTGTCCGGATTTAAAATCCAGTGTTATAGTCATATTCAGCATTCAATAATGTAAGCGTATATATCTTTTGGGCAACTTCAGAAACAAATATGATTTATGGGCGAAGGGAGGCTGAGAGATTGCCAGATAATAAACTACATTTGTGTAGAGTAAAAAGACCCCATAACACACATAAAAATAGACAGGCAATAGAGTAAAATATGTAGTCTAAAGAGGCACCGAGTTAAAAGGAGGATCTGAATATTAATACTAATATATCTATACTATCCCCCTGCAGAGATTTCTGATAAAGGTTAAAACACATATAAACATACATATAACCAAATGAAAATAGTAGCCGTTTCATATACCATCCTATGTATGTGGAGGTGTCAATCCAAATATTCGCCATAGGTAAACATAAGTATAATAGGCTGCTAACTAAGATATGAACTAGTGGCAAACAAGGGCAATTTTCCAAAAAGTGAAGTACATATGCTATAAGGCTAAACTTAACTAAATAAAAATATCGTTAGTAAGCTATGCAATGAACATTGAAAAACAAGTGCATGGATTATGAAGGTAACTGGCACAATAAGTTGAGTATTATTATTAAATTTAAACATACACATGAAGGTGTCCTCAGCTTAGTATCCTTACAATCTAAGTCCAAACTTGTGCAAAAGAGTCCAAGTGCTGGGATAACCTGAAAGTTCAAGTGCCGACACGCCGTTCCTTAACCTATACCTACAGGCAGAGGCATCCGCTCCGGAGGAAGCTGCAATATTGAGGAGCTGCAGATATCTGGTAGATCTGGGGTGTAGGTGGTACTCAGCAGTAACTGAGCGTTCCCAGGGTGTGAGGCTAGATTGCTGCGCGGGAATGGCTTCCGGTAGATGTTATCTGCTGTCAATGGTGCGTGTAATGCTAGGGGACCCTGAGGCATCTCTGGAGCTACTGAAGTGGTGTCGGTGAGTGCGGTAGATTGCGCCGTATTATCTAGACATAGATTGGCTCCTGGAATCTTGTGTAGCTCATGTTCCCCCTACTCCTCTTGCTCGATCCGTCTGACATCCGATGGGCCATAGGTAAGACCTGGGTCAACTGAGGGGAGGAGGGGTGAACCAGAAGCAGTTTGCAGGGCAGCCGAACAAGCTATATAGTGCTGGTCTAAGCGGGCGGCCATATCCTTCAAGAGGGAGATGACTAGCTTCAGGGTGCCTGTCTGACATACTGCGTCATGTGAGCCCTCCATGTTGTTCAGCAGGCAACGCAGCTTATATTTTTATTTTGCTTCGCTGTGCGGGTCACACTTTTTCAGAGTCCGTCCCAGCCCATAGTAGTAGTAGAGAGTCTTATATTTACGCTAGATATATAGCAGAAAGTCAAACTTCCATACTGGTGTTAGATTCTTAGGGCTTGCGTCTGAGCACTGTGTTCACATGGCGTCTTTAGGATAAGCATTTCAAGCCAAAGTTCCTCTTTCTGGCCACCAAGTCTGGTTTAGTACTCGATTTATGAGATGGGCTACCATGGATCTTTGTAAGAGGATTGGAATTATTCACCCAGTTACCAAAGAATCCCCAAAAATCTCTTAAAAATAAGGTTTAGTGCCAGAGCTCTTGTAGTATGCGACTGATCAGGTTGGTAGTCGGCTCCGCCCCTGGGGGTTAATAAATTTAATATAGTAGCGGCGACGTTGGGGGCGGCAGATTAGGGGTTAATAAATGTAGGTAGGTGTCGGTGATGTTAGGGACGGCAAATTAGGGGTTAATAAAATGTAACTAGTGTTTGCGAGGTGGGTGTGCAGAGGTTTAGGGGTTAATAAATTTATTAAAGTAGCAGCGATTAGGGGTTAAACATTTTAATTAAGTGTTTTCGATGTGGGGGGGGCTCGGTTTAGGGGTTAATAGGTAGTTTATGGGTGTTAGTGTACTTTTTAGCACTTTAGTTAAGAGCTTTATGTTACAGCGTTAGCCCATAAAATTCTTAACTACTGACTTTTAAATGCGGTAGGAGTCTTGACAGGAGAAGGTCTACCGCTCACTTTTTCAGGCGATCGTAATACCGGCGTTAGGAAAATCCCATTAAAAAGATAGGATATGCAATTGACGTAAGGGGATTTGCGGTAAGCTACAATCGTGGAAAAAAAGTGAGCGGTAGACCCTCTCCTGCGAGACTTGTAATACCAGCGGGCGTTAAAAAGCAGTGTTGGGACCCCTCAACGCTGCTTTTTAAGGCTAACGCAAGACTCGTAATCTAGCCGTATGTGTTTTCAATATAGTATAGGGTGAATTGAATTTTCAAATTACTCTTTTTGTTTGATTTTTTTTAATTTTCTATACTGTACCAACTTTTTCGTAATTAGGGTTTTATATGTGTGTGTGTATATATATATATACATATATATATATATATATATATATATATATATATATATATATATATAGTATACAAACAATTTCCAGCTCTACCCTCCAAGTATGAACCGCCTGGGTGCAGAAATAAGTAATATAAATCATCCAAGCAAATGCAGTCTCAGGTCTTTTCAAATAGGTTCTTTTAATGGAACGTTTTCGGGGTTCACAACCCCTTCATCAGCATAAACAAACAGTCAAATATCACACAATTTATAGTATGTCAAAATAGTGTCTCACCAAACAGATTTGCTTTCAAAAGTGCGCCAAATACCGAGTGTGGAACGCATCTTGCGTTCCACCGTGATCATGCCAACCGGAAGTGATGTCACTTCCGGTTTCGCGACATGATAGAAACATATCAACATTACTTTGTTTTACAATTAATAACACATTGTGGTGTACCCAAAATTATCAAAGAGGCAATTTAAGAATAGTGCCAACAAACAGAAATGTTTGCCAGTGATCTGTACATACAATATTCTAGTGTATATCAATCGTCATCTTAACCGTAACTATGGTTACGAGACATCAATAAGTGATTGAATTTATATAGTGGGAAATTTCACTCGTGCAACAAATATGTACAATGACATGACTGGCTACTAATCTTTTAGCAATATTCTGTGTCATGTCAATTAGCCGCTATGCATGATAATATATACATAGATACGTTAAAAAACAGAAAACTAAATATAAAAATAAACGAAAAACAATGAACTTAAAAAGTGGCTGTTCTTGCTCAGACTCATTATCAAAACATATAGCAATGTGCATTGCCTACTGCAAAGTATATATACTTTATACAAGCAGTGTATCAAAGAATCGTGTTGCAACATTGTTATGTTGCATGTTGCCCTAAATGTAAACATGTATATAAGAGATGTACTGTGGCTATTTTGCGTACGGTTTGTTATATTAGCATTCAACCTTAGCCTATTTGAAAGTACATCTATATCCCTCAGATATCTAACCCACTGTGACAAATTCACTAAATGATATAGTTAAATCTCAAAAGCTTTCTAATTTAGCATATTAGGACAAAGAGCAATATATTGAGTCGTGACCATCATTATTGTACCTCAATTCCTGTATATAGAATAAAGTGCCCCAAAGGTTATACATGTACATTATGTGGTGTATATATATATATATCAAGACAATATCAAGAGATTAATATCTTGTGACTCCATAATGATTCAGGTAACAATGTCCAACATATAGATGACCCAATGTGGACACATAAGGACAGTTCATCTTGGGGCTTCTTGCTGATATGTAGTTAGGTTGGTATAAGTCCCAATTAAAGGTGTAAAGTGCGAAATTGGGTAATTTCACCTTAGAGACCAGGCTTCCACAGCCAAGATGGGGGATAAGTTCCTCCACCCTGGTGTGTCGTAAGTCCCCAGTCCACATCGCTCAGAAGAGCCATGGGGCTGGGAGCTACACGTAGCCACAATGACCCTTGGTTATACCCCAAGCATTGAGCACTATCATATACCCTTAGATAAGATTTTTGAAATCTGGGGTGGTGTTTAATCCGCCTGGATGGATAGTCCCCAATTTAAAGATCCATTGGGCTTCCCGTTTGAGTAGTATCTTGCTCCTATCCCCTCCCCGATCAAGCGGGGGTATATGATCGATGAGGACATATCGGATTGAAGATACCGCATGGCCTTGTTTAACACAATGGCGTGCAACTGGTTGGTCAGAATCCCCCTGTTTAAGTGCCGATCTGATTGCGTACCTATGGTTTGCCATTCGTTCCCGTAACGTGCCTATGGTTTTACCCACATAAAAGCAAGAACATGGGCAAAAGAGAAGGTACACCACGTGTGTGGTAGTGCATGTGATGGAATGCTTGATCACGTACCTCCTATTAGTGTGAGGATGATGAAAGGTTTTAGTACTGACCAAACCATTGCACGTAGTGCAGCCCAAACATTTATATGATCCTTTGATGTTTATTTTAGTCCCTGTGGTGTAGCTAGCTTTTTGATCTGTGCGCATCAAGAGGTCTTTGAGGTTAATACTCCTCTTGAAGCCCACCATTGGTTGTACCTGTCTGGTAAATGTTAACTTCGGGTCTGATGTCATAATAGGCCAATGTTGATGTAAGATACGTCCTGTATTCTTGGTAGTTGGGGTAAAAGTAGTGGTCATAATAAGCTTGTTACTCGTGTCCTTCTTGGGTGTGGGCTTGATAAGTTGTTCTTGAGTGAGTGAAGATGCTGCACTCAAGTTTTCTTGGATAATGGAAGGTTTGTATCCCCGCTCACGGAATCTTTCTCCCACTCCTGCCAATTGGGAGACCCCAGTTTGTATCTCTGAATTATTTCTCATGGTTCTCACAAATTGAGATCTGACTATGCCCTTCAAGAGGGCAGGAGGATGACAGCTGTCAGCGCTCAGGATGGAGTTCCGATCGGTTTGTTTGTGAAAAAGGGTCGTGCCCAATTCATGTGTTTTTTTAAACACAGTCAAGTCAAGAAAATTAACGGACTGTCTGTCAACCGTCATTTTGAATTTAACATTGCTTGTGGCCGTGTTAAATGTTTCAAACCAACCTAGTAGTTCCTCCATGGTCCCCCGCCATACCATGAAGATGTCATCAATATATCTGTAATAACATACTACCGCTAGACTTATACCAACCTAACTACATATCAGCAAGAAGCCCCAAGATGAACTGTCCTTATGTGTCCACATTGGGTCATCTATATGTTGGACATTGTTACCTGAATCATTATGGAGTCACAAGATATTAATCTCTTGATATTGTCTTGATATATATATATATATACACCACATAATGTACATGTATAACCTTTGGGGCACTTTATTCTATATACAGGAATTGAGGTACAATAATGATGGTCACGACTCAATATATTGCTCTTTGTCCTAATATGCTAAATTAGAAAGCTTTTGAGATTTAACTATATCATTTAGTGAATTTGTCACAGTGGGTTAGATATCTGAGGGATATAGATGTACTTTCAAATAGGCTAAGGTTGAATGCTAATATAACAAACCGTACGCAAAATAGCCACAGTACATCTCTTATATACATGTTTACATTTAGGGCAACATGCAACACAACAATGTTGCAACACGATTCTTTGATACACTGCTTGTATAAAGTATATATACTTTGCAGTAGGCAATGCACATTGCTATATGTTTTGATAATGAGTCTGAGAAAGAACAGCCACTTTTTAAGTTCATTGTTTTTCGTTTATTTTTATATTTAGTTTTCTGTTTTTTAACGTATCTATGTATATATTATCATACATAGTGGCTATTTGACATGACACAGAATATTGCTAAAAGATTAGTAGCCAGTCATGTCATTGTACATATTTGTTGCACGAGTGAAATTTCCCACTATATAAATTCAATCACTTATTGATGTCTCGTAACCATAGTTACGGTTAAGATGACGATTGATATACACTAGAATATTGTATGTACAGATCACTGGCAATCATTTCTGTTTGTTGGCACTATTCTTAAATTGCCTCTTTGATAATTTTGGGTACACCACAATGTGTTATTAATTGTAAAACAAAGTAATGTTGATATGTTTCTATCATGTCGCGAAACCGGAAGTGACATCACTTCCGGTTGGCATGATCACGGTGGAACGCAAGATGCGTTCCACACTCGGTATTTGGCGCACTTTTGAAAGCAAATCTGTTTGGTGAGACACTATTTTGACATACTATAAATTGTGTGATATTTGACTGTTTGTTTATGCTGATGAAGGGGTTGTGAACCCCGAAAACGTTCCATTAAAAGAACCTATTTGAAAAGACCTGAGAGTGCATTTGCTTGGATGATTTATATATATATATATATATATATATATATATATATATATATATATATATATATATATACACACACACACATATAAACACATATATACAGATGTATATACATATATCCACTCAAATACCATAAAAGTTAAAATGAATATTTTTATTAAAAAAATTATATTTTATGTGTTTTGATGTGTTTTTACTGTAAATATTTTACATTCCAATGTTCTTGACTTAGAAGAAAATATTCTTTGTATTTTTTTATTTTTTTTTATATTTTATTTATATCCAACAATGCATACAAGAGTACATGTTCCACATTACTATGCCACACAGGGCAAATAGGCATTATGAGAGTTATACTGATACAGAGTCTTCAACTTCAATTACAGAGTCATTAATTACATTTTGCAGGATATTTGTATACAATGTTGGGGGTTTTATGTTTAACATAACAAACTAAGCCACAATAACCTAAACTAGACTAACATAAAACAAAACAAAAACCAATACCTCCTTCCGCTAAAACTATGGAAACATAAGTCACCCCCATGAAACAAGCGGGTGAATATCCTCATACTTGGAATCTCAGAGTCATAGTGAATGATAATATAGTGTGTATTCTAATCAGTATGAAATATGAAATACAAAATATGAAATATGAAATACGAAATACACTGGGGTCAGTATCATGGGACCTAAAGCAGATTAATACTCAAAGTATCCAAACAACCATATAAGTGTCCACAAGTCTCATACCTAAATGTTGTGGTAAGGTTTTAACTGGTGATCCGTTCTCATAAGATAGGATCTATCATACATTGGTTAGTTATGGGTCAGGGCTGAGAGTAACAGGCCTGGTATATCGGGGGGGGGGGAGAGGATGAGGGTTATGGGTTGAGTTGGGCAGGTATTTAATAGGGCGTCAGCCTAAGAGATAGATATCCATTTAAGACAATAGCCTAATCTGTTTAAAGACTCCAGTGAGAGACATAAACAATTTACATACATTATAGCCAGTTAGGAGGCAAAGAATAATACCACAAAATAACAGGATTATACGTTTTTCAAAAGCTGATACTGTATAGATAGAAAAGTAGTTTGCAGACTTAGATAAATATATAAGTAGGTACAGGGTGGGGTGATAACGACTGGACTCACATTCTATATCATCAGTGCTATAATGGCCACTATAAATAAAATGAGTATACAAGAGCAGCAAACGTGTGACCAGCCTTCCGCAGCCATGAGAGGCAGTTAGTGAGGTGAGCTATGCCACTGCATATTTCAGGTAGCTAAAAGGGTCACCAATGTTTCTGTATATTAGACAATAATCAGACACATTTATGAGGCTGTAAACCATAAGACCCACCCATTTTTTCAAAGTTTAAAGGCATTACAATTATTACTCAAAGAATGCTACAGCCTTTTACACCAGGGGAGAGCAATTCCATGATGCTGCATTATGGTGAGTGCAAAATCAGGTTATATACTAACTTAACCGTGGGCTGATACTAGGGCAAGAGTGAGGGAGTAGTACCCATTAACAAGTGTCACTGCTGAGAGCTGACAAGCATGGAACTGATATATGACGTCAGCCCATGAAAAAGCTATCCTTTCAAGCAATAGCCTAATCTATTTAGAGACCCCAGTGTAGGGCACAACCAATATACATTGACTATAGTTAATTGGGAGGCAAAAAAAAATAAAAATAAAATAAATAATAATAGTAATACAGCAAAATAATAAAATTAAACACAGAATACAACAAAATTGTAAAATTAAACATAGAATACATGGGCAGCACGCATCATATTCAGGTATAACAGGTCGGGATACTCTGCTGACTAGTACATGGATATATAGAAAAGCACAGTTACCATGTCGGGCTACTGGGTAAAGTACATTAAATTACAGACAAGGAGATAGGTATATGTGTTCCAAAATGCCCATGAACCTGAGGAGAGCAGCAGACTCCACTATGCTGTCAACAAGGCACCTCAGCCAATGCCCCTCCTGAGTCGCGGTGCAAATACAGTTCCCGATAACGAGAATAGTTCCCTTAAGCCGTGGATGTGTTGTGGCCTGTGCTCCCTCAGTAGGTTAAGTTCTCTATCTGCCACAAACAGTCCTGTATCAAAAATAAGCAACCGATGGGGCGCCAGCAACCACATTTCACCGAGTGAGATGTTGCTACGCTGTTGGTGTAGATCGTGAAAGATTATGTGATCCAAGATCTGATGGGAGGAGAAGCGAGTGTCAGAAACCTGTTGTAACTTGGAGGTATCTTGGTTTATTGCGGTAATTTCCGGTGACTCTATGTCCGAGTTTGTGGGCACATTTGCAGGCAGGCTCTGGGTTTCATCCAGGCTCATTAACTCACTAGAAATAGTTGCCATCGCGGTGACAGCAGATAAACACATGTCCCAGCGTTGCACCGGCCAGCGTGTCCTTGGCAGGATATGTAGGAGAGACTGTAGGCAGATCCTGAGTCACAACGGAGCGCAGACCTGCCCCCGCCATCACGGTAACTTCAGAAATTACTGATGCCTCAGTCACCCACTCAGTATGATAGCCAAGGGCATCTGGTGTATAGGAATCCGCCATCTGATTAGTCAGGCCTGACCCAGATTTTACATAGCAAGGGTCCTGCTCCTCTGCTTTTTCACTGCAATGCTGGGGAAAACTTTCCTGCATAATGTCCCAATCTTTATCTGACAAAGCAGCTTCTGGTCTGCGCCATCTTGTCAGAGTGTCCTCAGATCTTGGTGCCCGGATCAACTGCTGCGTAGCCTCGTCCAGTCTAGTAAATTTAGGCAATAACAATTTTGTCAAGGAAAACATAATTTCCGCACATTGGTAATCCCTTGAGAATGAGCCAGGAATCTTGTGTTCTCGGGCTGCTTCCGCACAAGACAGCATGCTGCACATGGCTCTGTTTCCCCTCTTATATTCTACTTTCTCTGACTTCTCGGGGGCCAGATGATAACAATTCTGATCCCATAAGGCTCCCAAACAACTTTCTTGCTAAGGGAGATTAGGATGGCTGAAGAAATGGTCACTTTCAAACCAAACGTTTGAGACAATCTGCAGAGCTTCACAGTCTTGTGGCCATCTTGGGTCGCCGCCCACCCGGAAGTCATATTCTTTGTATTTTAAAAAAAATATTTCTATGTATATCTGTTTGTATGTATATGTGTATATATATATATATATATAAAAGATAGTCCAAAGAGAGCACTCGCCGTGTATAAACAAAGTGATTTAATTAGAGTTAATGTTTTCGTTTGTTTTTCTTCACAGGAGTCTGAGGACAGGGGTTGTTCCCCGAAAACGTTAACTCTAATTAAATCACTTTTATACACGATGAGTGCTCTCTTTTGACTATCTTTTCTATACATTTCTGAGAGCACCCTGGCATTACCAAGGTTATAGTAAGTGCTGGTATATCACCACTGTATATATATATATTCATATAGATATATAGGTATAAATATATAATTTACAAAAAAATATTTTATTTAGAGGTTCATGTGGCTTAATATCTTCGTCAATCAAGTAACTGTCACATTGGCCTTAGATTTCAAAGGTCCAAAAGGTCCACTTTTCAGAAGTCATTAAGACAATGAGACTGGGCCTTGTCAATAATACCCATGCACTAATTGCCTAATGTCTATCACAGGTGAAGAACATCAGAGTATTCTGTGGACACAAGATCTTAAGACATTAGCTGCTGCCCTCCCTGTTGGAGTTTAGGATCAAGATGTAGCTTACAGCCTCCCTCTCTTACCCTCATCTATTTTCTCCCCTCTCCCTCTCAACCTGTCACCCTGTCTCTCAGTTTGTCACCCTCGTTTGCTCTCAGCCTGTTATCCTCACTCTCAAACTTTCATCCTTTTCTCTCTCACGCCACTTGTCTCCAAATCTTTCCCTCTTCATTTTCTCTATCTTTTCGATTTTCACAACAAAAACATAACAATAGTTTACAGAGATCTATATTGCTTATGTATTAGCCCTCTTAACATAAATTGTTAAAATATATGACTTAAAAAATAAAAAACAAACATGAAAAAACATAAAGTAAAACACTTTTATAAACCACACGACAATCAAAAAGCAGACAAGCATTTAATTTAGTTCCCTAATGAATTAAATATGCTTCTAAATTTTCAAAATGATTATCTGCAGATTTATTTCATTTTCCAGGAAGTAAATTTGTGTATTGAAATCTGTACTATTCAGACTCAGACATATCTATGGGATATGTTGTTACAGTATGTCTGATAAGCTCAATTGAAGTTGACCGACGATTGGAAAAAACAGTTATCAAGAGTTTTAATGTGTTAATAAAAACGTGCATTAATAACCTTCAAAAATCCTCCAATAATGTTCATCAGGGGTGACTAGAATAAATAAACATCCAGTGTTTAAAGGGACAGTCTACACCAGAATTGTTATTGTTTTAAAAAATAGATAATCCCTTTATTACCCATTCCCCAGTTTTGCATAACCAACACAGTTATATTAATATACTTTTTACCTCTGTGATTACCTTGTATCTAAGCCTCTGCCAACTGCCCCCTTATTTAAGTTCTTTTGATAGACTTTCATTTTAGCCAATCAGTGCTGACTCCTAGATAACTCCACGTGTGTGAGCACAGTGTTATATATATGACACACATGAACTAACACCCTGTCAAAATGCATTCAGATAAGAGGCGGCCTTCAAGGTCGAATAAATTAGCATATGAACCTCCTAGGTTTAGCTTTCATATCAGTAGAACAAAGCAAAATTGGTGAAAAAAAGTAAATTGGAAAGTTGTTTACAATTACATGCCCTATCTGAATCATGAAAGTTTCTTTTGGACTAGACTGTCCCTTTAAGGGATAAATACATGCTAGACATAATGATGTATTCAAAGCAAAGATTAGCCTTAGAATAATTTGTAGATTTTTATTTACATTTATATTAGTTGTTTACACATATATTCAATATTAAAGGTATAGTTTCTATAAAGTTCTCAGTTTCTATAAAGTAAAGGGTGAAGCCATGTTTGAACTAGTTTTCTATTTATTTCCCTCTTCTGCTGTGAACAAGAACATGGTGGCACCTATTGCCTTTGTAGAAACTCAGTGGAATGTAGAAAACCAGCAATTTTCAGAGTTAAATTACAGGAAAAGGGGCTAAAATAAATAATGAAAGTATAATGCAATTTTTTTTTAATTTAAATGAATTAAATGTAACATTTTACACACATTTAACAATAAACACATTTGGCACAGTGCAACAGAATTATTTGAACTAAACCATTCACTTACTTTAAAGTTGCACAATTGTAGCTGTTAAAAAAAGAAGTATTTTTTTCTTTTCTTATTTATTTATTACAATACAGAAAACATATGAGGCCAGATTACAAGTGGAGCGCTATTTAATGCTCCCGCTCGAGCATTAACTGCGCTAGAAGTAAGCTTTTTGCGTTCGTAGGGTTTCACTCGTATTATGAGTTAAAAAGAAAACTGTTTTCAATCACACGCTAACACGACGAGCGCAAAAAGCTGAACTTAGAATATCGCGTGCGCATTCACGTTTTCCCCCATAAAAGTAAATGGAGCAAAATATGTGAATATAAAACCTTACTCGCTTGCAAACCCAAACCCATATTCTCAAGTGCGCTACCATGACATGAAAATATAAATATTTCACATAGAAGAATATGTTCTTTTTATTTATAAATATATGCATGTATATTATATATACTGTACATATATATATATATATATATATATATATATATACATATACAGTATATACATACATGATATACAGATATATATAGGAATATCTATTTAAAAATACTTAGAACATATTCTGCGATGTGCAGAACATTGGAATGTGAAATAATGACATTAAATACATAGTTCAAACCTTTAATAAATATAAATATTGCATAAATATGTTTTAAAATGTTTTCATCTACTTGACTGCAAATGACTCCAATGCACTTATATATGTCTATATATGTGTACATATGTATTTATGTGTTTATATGTGATTGTGTATATATGTCTATATATGTGTACATATGTATTTATGTGTTTATATGTGATTGTGTATATATGTCTATATATGTGTACATATGTATTTATGTGTTTATATGCGATTGTGTATATATGTCTGTATATGTGTACATATGTATTTATGTGTTTATATGTGATTGTGTATATATGTCTATAAATGTGTACATATGTATTTATGTGTTTATATGTGATTGTGTATATATGTCTATATATGTGTACATATGTATTTATGTGTTTATATGTCTGTAAATAGATATATACACATATAAATACATAAATCTTTAGAGATGTATATTTATGTATGTCTCTGTTAAAGCCTTTTGCTTTGCCTGAGACCTTTGAGTGTAATGTATTTTTGATGTGTTTTGTGACACTTTTTAGTTTTGCTAAACAGTTAACTAGAGCTCTGAGGATGCGGTAATTATTCTAGTCTTTACTTTCAACTTGTAATACGAGCGTTAAACCTGATGAGCACAAGCACCTGTGATAAACTCCTTATTTCTCGCGCGTAACTGTTAGCGCTTCATTCATACTCTTACCCATATTCACAGAACATAATAATTCAGGTACGAGAAAACAGCATATTATACCATACTACAATTATACTTTCTCTGTCTTTTACTCTTTTGGAATGTTCTATAAATCATCTTAACATGTAAGTATTTTAATATGCTTCTTTCTTTAAAAAAAGAGAGTTTTATTACATAATAAAGTGAACATTTTTAACAATTATGTCCCTTTCTTTCCTTTTAAGTTTTATATGTATGGGAATGTTATTTTCCATTATACAAAACAAAAACAAAAAAAATAAAAAAAAAAATCAGACCATATTTTTTTTATGTCTGAAAAATATTTTTTTACATAGTGCAAAGTTTAAAACAACCCCACAATATAGCAAAACAAAAAACATGTGGCTACTGTTTTCAATGGAATATTAATATCCCGCACATCAAATCTTGTTCCTAAAAAGAAAAAACATGCCAAAAATGTAATACACATTTATTTAATAACTTAACAATACATAATGTACAATTTTACAGTGCAATACATATATATTACACATTAAATACACATGTACACTATACCCACAAACCTCCAGGTCATTTAGGTTTATTGTTTTTTTTATTTTAAACAATGGTCATTGCATACACAGTCAATATATAGGCGTTCCATGGAAGTAACCTGTATAAAAATGGGGAAACTTTGCAGGTATGGACTAATGTTCTAAATACTCAAAAGCTTAGGTAAACATTATTTTAAACATATATGTCTCTCGCCACACTTTTAGTGACAAGATGAGAAATTGCAAGAAATCGACTGCATTTGCTGTGAAATGTAGTTGCCTATAGATTATTTGAACTATTAGAAAACATAATCCATTTTTTACATGTATGAAACCCACATTATATGTTGTGCAAACATGGTTTGAAAATATTTCCCCTCCACATTGCTAAAATGTGCTGGGAATGTTCAAAGGCAGCGAACCCTATTCTTTCCTATGGATTGGAAGGCACATTGGCAATCTTTTGTACAGTGAAGGTTAGCCCACTTCTTCATAACATTTCACCTGGCGGGAGCTTTGCAAGGCTGGTGAGGCTAAAATGAGCATTTCTCGGTGGACCTGCTGACTTCCTGTGGACCCGCAGAATTTCCCTTGACCCCACACTTGGAGCACCAAGACACACCCATAAACTGCCCGGAAACACACCAACTGACTATACACACCCACAATCCGCTCCCACTAAACACCCCTGTTACCACCCCTCTCAACACAGCTCCAGCCACATAACAGTGACGGACAGCCATCAACCTCCTGAGTCCCTGATACAAAGCAACAAATGGGAGGTAGGACGGTGAGGTGGGGCCTGTGTAGACCCATTGTATGACCTCTCCTACCACCCATGCCTGTGGAAGACACCTGGCAACACTATTAGAACCTGTCTATTTTCCTCACCATTTACAATCAAGCTTATTAATGGCTTCTGCTGTTGCTATGGTGCAGTCTCTAGGCCCTCCATTATCTCTGAAGTCAATAAACCTGTTGTTGCTGTTTATGGTCTACAATTTCACCTTATTTCTTTAAAGACAGTAAAGATTAAATCCATAACAATTCCAGTACAAAGTGCATTTAATTGCTTTTTTACATGGTGTTACTGTCTATAACACTCCTATACCTTTCAAGAACCTAATTCAGCATCAATATTTAAAAGGATCAGAAAACCTCTCTCTGGCAGCTTTTTGCGGGATTTTTTGTATTCATCAAACCTCTATCCTTTCAAAGTCAATTTTCAATAGCAAATCTTGGTTGTTTGCCCAACAATTCAATATAAATCTTTTTTTTAGGATGCTGTGTTCATATGTTAATAAACAATCATTTAATAAAAAGCTACAAACTTTTAAATTATGTGTTCTCAAAATTAGTGTGTATAGTTTGGTGTGTGGTGATACTAGTGTCAGACTCAACTGTGCAACCCCTAATTCTGATATACTCCCAGTATCAGAAAAAGTGCAGAATAAACGAACCAAAGAGGGGCGGGGTGCGCTCAAACGTAGAGCTGTGAGTAGGACTACCTATATATGGTGAACATAGGATCCAATCTATGATTGGATATTAAGTATATTCTAGAACTAATTAATGAGGAGGGGAGGGAAGAGATATTTAACACAAAGTATTCCCTCTAATCCTCTAGGAGGCGCTAAAGATAACAATGAATATGAGGATAAACATACAGTGCATGGTGACAGAATAAGAATCACATGTAATCTATTACCACAGACAAGTGAATGGATATAAGAGAGTCCAAGTAAATGTCAGCTCAGATCCTTAAAGAGCGTGTTTGATTGTAGAAAAGATTCAGGAGGCAGCTCTCTAACAGCATACAACGATGGACGATCTGTTATAAAGATTTAATAGATAGAGGTGCCAATGGTGCAGATCAATGAGGAATCTCAAGGGTTACCAATAAGAGATATACACAGGGTACTCACTTGTGAAGAAGGCAATCAATTATGCCCATAGGAGCAGGCTGGATTTTTACAGTAGTCCAGCTAACTGATCAAGGCCCCACAGGCAACTCCAAGGTACATGGGATCATCAGGTCCAAGATGTAGCCCAAGCAGGTATACAGGCAGGATAGTGGGATTAGGGACTCACACCCTAATAGTAGCGTAGCACCAAGATATAGCGGACACTTCAAAGTTGGTAAAATAAAAACAAATTTATTTAAAAATTGTAAAATACACAACTTATACCAGTGCCAAATAAAATCTTGGATAAAAGGAGAAACCATGCAATGCGTTTCTCAGTAAAAACTGTTTCATCAGGCATGTACCTTGGAGTTGCCTGTGGGGCCTTGATCAGTTAGCTGGACTACTGTAAAAATCCAGCCTGCTCCTATGGGCATAATTGATTGCCTTCTTCACAAGTGAGTACCCTGTGTATATCTCTTATTGGTAACCCTTGAGATTCCTCATTGATCTGCACCATTGGCGCCTCTATCTATTATATCTTTATAACATATTCTAGAACTAATTGTTCTGGTATAAATAGAAATGCAGAATGTATAATCCATATAGATGAAAAAATATTAGTGGATGATTTTCTAGCGTCAGTGTAATATACTTGGTGCTCAAAATAGTGACAATTTAGTAAAGGAATGATATGTTAAGGTGATTACTAATGTAGACTGGTGTTAATAAATATTCCTATACTGTGTATAGTATGTGTGTTCCGTTAAATAGTGGAAAATGTGAACAGTACTAAGTGTCAACTGTGTCGTGTGTCACAAAAAAATATATATAATTATAATATAGTGATGTCCTATTAGGATTAGTTAAAATGACACTTACTGCTATAGTGTATCATATATCTACTTTTGTATGCTTATATATTGTCATTAATTTTTTATGTTTCTACCTGCCTAGGAATTGCATTTATGTTTCCACTTGCATTTATGTTTCAACTTGCATATAATATATCTTTCTAATCGATTCCTAATATTAATATATATTGATCATTTGTAGTAAAATAATTATATTAATCATTTGTATCAGCCTCTTATTTTTTAAGATATCGATCATTGTACCCAATACCAATGGATCTCATTTCTATTGCAATAAATTGAAGGTCCCATAGGTATATTATACCTCCACTGATTCACGCAAACACCACACTTTCCCTATTTAACATATATGTGTAAGTGTCATTTTAACTAATCCTAATAGGACATCACTATATTATAATTATATATATTTTTTTGTGACACACGACACAGTTGACACTTAGTACTGTTCACATTTTCCACTATTTAACGGAACACACATACTATACACAGTATCAAGTGTATGTCCCTTAGGAATATTTATTAACACCAGTCTACATTAGTAATCACCTTAACATATCATTCCTTTACTAAATTGTCACTATTTTGAGCACACTACACTGACGCTAGAAAATCATCCACTAATATTTTTTCATCTATACGGATTATACATTCTGCATTTCTATTTATACCAGAACAATTAGTTCTAGAATACACTTAGTATCGAATCATAGATTGGATCCTATGTTCACCATATATAGGTAGTCCTACTCACAGCTCTACGTTTGAGCGCACCCCTCCCCTCTTTGGCTCAAAATTAGTGTGATCATTAGAATGTAGATTTATGAATGCAATTAAATATTCAAATGTTAAAAATTGTTAAAGTGTCAGTAAACCTTAAAAATAATGTTATATAATTCTGCACATAGTGCAGAATTATATAACATTATATTAGTCAAACCTTATAAAACCTAATGTACACTTTTAATTATGGCGCTTTTACAGACCCGCTCTCTGCTCTCTGCTGAGCGGGTCTGTTATATTCACACAGCGCATCGGGCCAGCTGTATAGTCACAGCCCGGCCTGACCGCGCCATAAGGCTAAGTGCAGCTCGCTCCTGCTGTCAGACAGAGCAGAGGCGAGCTGCACTATGTGCAGAATTATATAACATTATTTTTAAGGTTTACTGTCCCTTTAAGTCTAATCTAACTAAAAATGATATGAAATTGGTACTTGTGAACATCATGAATTTATTTTAATGGCTAAAAGGATATGAAAGCCAATTTTTTTTCTTTCATGATTCAGATAGAACATGCAATTTTAAGAACTTTTCTAATTTACTCCTATAATCAATTTTTCTTCATTCACTTCGTATCTTTATTTTTTAAAGCAGGAATGGAAACTTAGGAGCCAACCCATTTTTGTTTTAACAATCTACATTTAGCCAGTAATCAGCAAGCTCTACCTAGATTCTGAATCATTAAATAAACAATTTGGGTTTCATATCCCTTTAACCCCTTCACTAGGGACGGGCGAATGTTTCTAAAAATTCAAAATGTAATTTTGATATATTCGTTCGTTCGAATTTCAAATGTTTATATAACATTCTAACATTCTATTTTCGAATTATCATTTTTGAATTTTTTTTTAAAAAAAAAATCGAAAATATTTGTTTGAATAATAGAATGTTTAAGCTATGTATACATTCAATTTTGAAATGTAATATTCGAAATCGAATGTGACATTCGAATTTGAATGTAAGATTCAAATTCAAAATAGTATTTCTAGTCTACAACTGTTTAATAAATGTAATATGTGAATGGTATATTTAAATTTGAATGTCACATTCATATTCAAAATAGTATTTCTAGTCTACAACTGTGTTTTATAAATGTAATATTCAAATTCGAATCTCACATTCGAATTTGAATTTCACATTCGAATTCGAAAGTGACATTCGAAAACTGTAAATAACATTCGATAATAGAATTTTTAAGAATATTCGTTCTTATCAACATCCTATTAAGTAAATCGAATTTCTACAATAACATTCGTTCTAACATTCGAATTTGAATTTAAACACATTCGCCCATCCCTACACTTCACTAACGAGACTTTAAGAGAAGAACTTTCCTAAAATACCGGATATTTTTTTGAATTTTTGCTATCACTCCATTTAAACAGAAATATTATTTACTTGTCGGATCCCCCCTCTAACTAGTGTCTGCCATCTTAGATACTGACAGCTGTCTTCCCGCCCGATCATTGGAACCCCCACCCTCTGACTCCAATTTTCTTTCTGTAGCGTAGATACCTATCCCTCCCTGTCCCTTTATTTTGTAGTGTAGGGCCATCCCACTCCACTGCTGGACTACTCACCTGCCTCCCGGATTCCCTTACACACCTCCCGCCTGCACCAGCAGATGATCGTTATAGACGGTGACAAACAAAGTGTCACCATCTGGCATCTGACTTCATATGGAACAGGAGCATTGATTGTACTCCTGTTCCATATGTGGGCAGATGCCATAAACTCATGAACTACAGCTCTCGGCTATAACTTTAACAGCTGAGACAGCTGGAGCTTCCTGCAGCTCAAACGTATATATATACGTTGTGCGGTACAATAAGCAAAGCACTAGACGGCGTATATATATATATATATATATATATATATGGCACATTGGGTTAAGGCGTTAAAGGGACAAAATTAAAATGTATTAGAGCATTTTATTACTGCACAACTGCTTGTATATAATTATATATTTATTTCCTACAAAAGGGTCAAATAGATAGGAAAAAGCCAGCTGCAAAGCAGCAATGCACTACTGGGAGCTTGCTGAATATATCTAGTGAGTCAATGACAAGAGGCAAATGAGCGAAGTCAACAGTCACCAGCTAGCTCCCAGCAGTGCACTGTTATTTAGTTAGTTAATTTAATAATAGAAATAATTTGAAAAGTCTTATAAAATAGCATGCTCTGAGTGCTAGAGTGCTAAAGGAATTAAAAATGGCTATAACACAGGTTAGCAGTAGAAACATACTTTGTACACAGCACAGAAAAAGAAGCATTGTTAAATAGGCACACAACAGGTGCAATTTATCAGGAACTCCCAAAGAGACTATTTCCTGCTTAATCCCAGGTATAATGAGGTCAGAGCAGGGGAACTGACAGCAATATAACTTCTTCCTTTTAAGATTTTCCTTCTAGAATGTGAACTTATACTGTTCCAGTCTAAAAAAATAAAATAACATCTTTAAACCACAAATAACTACAAGTGACGTTGTTGTTTTGCAAATTATCACCTCTTTTTCCGTATCACATCATTAGAAATAAAGTGGAAAAACTAGACACAGGCAGGAAGTCAAATAATGAGTCAGAGAAAAGTTGGCTCAAACCATTGGTCTGTTTTCTGGCTTATTACTAATGAGCTGATAAACATCAGATCATGTCACAAAGGATTCCAACTGGGGAGGCCATTCATTGGTCCTTCTTTATCAAAACAACTGGAACAATTCATGGAAAAGATAAGGAACTCTCTAACCAGTAACTAAATTAAAAGGGACAGTCAACACAAAAATTGTTTAAAAAGATAGATAATGCCTTTACTACCCATTCCCCAGCTTTGCACAAAAAAACATGGTTATATTAACATATATTACCTTTAAACCTCTAAATCTATGTCTGTTTCTAAGTCCATAAAGACAGCCCCATGATCACATGCTTTTTTATTTGCTTTTCACATCAGGGGAAGCTAGTTCACGTGAGCCATATAGATAACATTGTGCTGACGCCCGTGGATTCACAAAAATTGTTTAAAAAGATAGATAATGCCTTTACTACCCATTCCCCAGCTTTGCACAAAAAAAACATGGTTATATTAACATATATTACCTTTAAACCTCTAAATCTATGTCTGTTTCTAAGTCCATAAAGACAGCCCCATGATCACATGCTTTTTTATTTGCTTTTCACATCAGGGGAATCTAGTTCATGTGAGCCATATAGATAACATTGTGCTGACGCCCGTGGATTCTAACAACACAGCACTAATTGGCTTAAATGCAAGTCAATAGATAAAGTCATGTGATAAGGGGGCAGTTAGAAGATGCTTAGAAACAAGGTCATCACAAAGTGTATTAATATAACCATGTTTTCTGTGCAAAACTGTGGAATGAGTAATAAAGGGATTATCTATATTTTAAAACAAAAAAAACTAATTCGGGTTGACTGTTTCTTTAATTGTATTTTATGTTATTTAAAACATGTTTAAATAAATGTAACTGTGTATATATATATGTATATATGTATATATATATATATATGTATATATGTATATATATATATATATATATATATATATATATATATATATATATATATATATAAAACAACATTTTAAATTAGGGGGAGGTAAAAAGTGAGTTTAAAATCCTCCACTACGCACAAAATATAGAGAAAATAACTCATTGTTTAGTTCATTAACAAATCTAGACAGGCCAGTAGGCCTGTTTTTCCCACAGAAAATCTCTGGAATACACTGTTTCCAATGCAGCAAGGAATTCTTGGTAAGAAATGCAAATTAGGTTCACAATGACACACCTTTATACTTCATGTCTGCTTTTCAGCAGATTCCCTTTACGCCAAAGCATCACTGTTCACACAGCTTATAAGCTTAGCTAGGGTTAAAGCAGTGGTTCATAACTATCCCAGTACAGACTGTTTCGTGGTTATTGCCACTCATCAGCTGGTAGAAAGTTTGAATCACTGCTGGGTGAAGTTGTTATCGGGCAAATATCTATCTATCTATCTATCTATCTATCTATCTATATATATATATATATACAGGGAGTGCAGAATTATTAGGCAAGTTGTATTTTTGAGGATTAATTTTATTATTGAACAACAACCATGTTCTCAATGAACCCAAAAAACTCATTAATATCAAAGCTGAATATTTTTGGAAGTAGTTTTTAGTTTGTTTTTAGTTATAGCTATTTTAGGGGGATATCTGTGTGTGCAGGTGACTATTACTGTGCATAATTATTAGGCAACTTAACAAAAAACAAATATATACCCATTTCAATTATTTATTTTTACCAGTGAAACCAATATAACATCTCAACATTCACAAATATACATTTCTGACATTCAAAAACAAAACAAAAACAAATCAGTGACCAATATAGCCACCTTTCTTTGCAAGGACACTCAAAAGCCTGCCATCCATGGATTCTGTCAGTGTTTTGATCGGTTCACCATCAACATTGCGTGCAGCAGCAACCACAGCCTCCCAGACACTGTTCAGAGAGGTGTACTGTTTTCCCTCCTTGTAAATCTCACATTTGATGATGGACCACAGGTTCTCAATGGGGTTCAGATCAGGTGAACAAGGAGGCCATGTCATTAGATTTTCTTCTTTTATACCCTTTCTTGCCAGCCACGCTGTGGAGTACTTGGATGCGTGTGATGGAGCATTGTCCTGCATGAAAATCATGTTTTTCTTGAAGGATGCAGACTTCTTCCTGTACCACTGCTTGAAGAAGGTGTCTTCCAGAAACTGGCAGTAGGACTGGGAGTTGAGCTTGACTCCATCCTCAACTCGAAAAGGCCCCACAAGCTCATCTTTGATGATACCAGCCCAAACCAGTACTCCACCTCCACCTTGCTGGCGTCTGAGTCGGACTGGAGCTCTCTGCCCTTTACCAATCCAGCCACGGGCCCATCCATCTGGCCCATCAAGACTCACTCTCATTTCATCAGTCCATAAAACCTTACAAAAATCAGTCTTGAGATATTTCTTGGCCCAGTCTTGACGTTTCAGCTTGTGTGTCTTGTTCAGTGGAGGTCGTCTTTCAGCCTTTCTTACCTTGGCCATGTCTCTGAGTATTGCACACCTTGTGCTTTTGGGCACTCCAGTGATGTTGCAGCTCTGAAATATGGCCAAACTGGTGGCAAGTGGCATCTTGGCAGCTGCACGCTTGACTTTTCTCAGTTCATGGGCAGTTATTTTGCGCCTTGGTTTTTCCACACGCTTCTTGCGACCCTGTTGACTATTTTGAATGAAACGCTTGATTGTTCGATGATCACGCTTCAGAAGCTTTGCAATAATTTTAAGAGTGCTGCATCCCTCTGCAAGATATCTCACTATTTTTGACTTTTCTGAGCCTGTCAAGTCCTTCTTTTGACCCATTTTGCCAAAGAAAAGGAAGTTGCCTAATAATTATGCACACCTGATATAGGGTGTTGATGTCATTAGACCACACCCCTTCTCATTACAGAGATGCACATCACCTAATATGCTTAATTGGTAGCAGGCTTTCGAGCCTATACAGCTTGGAGTAAGACAACATGCATAAAGAGGATGATGTGGTCAAAATACTCATTTGCCTAATAATTCTGCACTCCCTGTATATATATATATATATATATATATATATATATATATTAAACAGATCCCGCACTCTCTGCTGTAAATACACAAACTTCTTTAATCGAACTGTGACGTTTCGGGGTCGTTAACCCCTTCCTCAGACAGACATCAAATACGGTGCAACTTACCTCCCTTAAATACCCTCCACAATGTACTGTTAATGCGGGTCACCTGTAGCGTCTCATCTGCGCAACTGCGCATACGCAGAGATAACTATGGTGGCCACAATAAGACAAAAAACTAAAAGCAATATTAAAAATGGAAAAACACTGCAATTACATTGGTACAGTAATTTCTTACCCAAAGAAGGAAACTGAATACTCTAAATAGCCAAAGCAACACAGCACTAATTGGCTTAAATGCAAGTCAATAGATAAAGTCATGTGATCAGGGGGCAGTTAAAAGATGCTTAGTAACAAGGTCATCACAAAGTGTATTAATATAACCATGTTTTCTGTGCAAAACTGTGGAATGGGTAATAAAGGGATTATCTATATTTTAAAACAAAAAATCAAATTCGGGTTGACTGTTTCTTTAAATGTATTTTATGTTTTTTAAAACATGTTTAAATAAATGTAACTGTGTATATGTATATGTATGTATATGTATGTATATATATATATATATATATATATATATATATATATATATATATATATAAAAACAAAAACAGAGACCGCACTCATAGCCAACAGCCAACAGCCAACAGACCGCAATTCAATGCTCCTTTATACAAGTTGTCACCCTGCAGGTATAAAAAAAGCTTTACCTATATCACAGTTCCACAGGGTGGTAAGAAATAATTCAACCAGAGAGGGTAAGGAAGAACAACTCACCAACATGTATCAAAAATTTAAAGAAAGGAGATATGAGGATGAGGTGTTACAAGAAGCCTATGCCCAAGCTGTGAATATGACGCAAGATCAAGCTTTAACTAGCAGTGAACAAAATAAGGACCAACAAACCATGGACAGACTAATATTTGTCACTGAATACAGTCCGGACAAGAGAGATTTCAGAGGTGTTCTAGATGAACATTGGAAAATCATATCAAGTGATAAAACGTTACCTCTGCAAGAAACTAGACCCCCAATGATCAGCTATCGGAGGGGCAAATCTCTAAGGGACATGTTAATGCATCCTGATATGACTCAGGTTTATATGAGTTCTACATGGCTAAGACAGGGCAAGAAGATTGGATGTTTTAAATGTTTGGGCTGCACGACATGCAGTGCACTAATACAGTGTAGTGAATTCACACATCCATGGACCAACAAGAGGTTCAAAATTAAGTACCGTGTGACCTGTACAACAGTTTTCATCGTATATCTGTTACATTGCATTTGTGGCAGATTTTACGTTGGAAAAACCACAGATGATTTGCGTACACGAATGGCGAATCACAGGGCGGCCATCAGAACAGCAATAAAGAATGGAGACTCTGAACAGCCAGTGGCCAGGCATTTTGCCAAACATGGACATACGGTCAAGGACCTGAGATATGTGATCATTGACCATGTCCCCCCCTTGTTCAGGGGTGGTGACAGAGGCAAATTACTGCTACAAAAGGAGTCTAGATGGATCCACACACTGGACACATTAACCCCCAAGGGACTGAATACCAATTTCGATTTACATTGTTTCCTGTAAGGAGACAATGAGATTAATTAACAATATGTGAATTAACATCTGAGTATAGGAGGGAGTTTATTAATACTAGATCCTGATGTGTCCATACATTTAAAAATATGACCATTCTAATACTGTTAAAATTTCTGTATTTATAATTCAGGGTTGTGAGAAAGAGTGAGCCAGCTCTACTTTTCAAGTTGAATTACATTTGTTTTCAATTGTGACAGTTTTGTATATATCTAACAGTCTCTCTAGACAGATTTAACATTTTCCAGCATATCGCTGTCAATACTTAGCCCCCTACCCCCCCCCCCCTCCTCAGATACCGGGCTAAAATGCCAGTGTATGACAATAATGTTTCTGATGTATTTATCAGTCATTTTGATACCTTAATGTTTAGAATACTGATGAGGATGTGTTAGAAATATAAATGGGGTGTCTTCGTATCATGTAGATGTTATTCTTACAGCGCTGTTCCATTGTATTTGTTTAAGCATTACCGTTGCCAAGCTACGGCAATTTTTACTTTGCTTTTTTCAGTTGGCCTGCTGGGGGTTCCGTAGTGCTGCCTCGCGCATGCGCAGTTGCGTGGAGTAGACGCTGCTGGAAGCCCATCGCAGGCAGAGCTGGATGGTTTGCACCTGGGGTAAGAGAGATTTTATTTATGTATATAAAGGGCTTGCACTATGTTATTTGTTATGTTTGACAAAGGGGGAAACCCCGAAACGTTACAGATTGAATAAAGTCCACAGTGGTGGTGAAAAATAAGACCTATGAGTGCGGTCTCTGCTTTTGTTTATATTATCCTTATGTACTGCACCTAGGCATCATATGTACAACGTGAGTGCTTGGTGACCACAATTTGCTTATTTATATATATATATATATATATATATATATATATATATATATATATAACAACATTTAAATTAGGGGGAGGTAAAAGGTGAGTTTAAAATCCTCCACTACGCACAAAATAAAGAGAAAATAACTCATTGTGTAGTTCATTAACAAATCTAGACAGGAAAACCTCTGGAATACACTGTTTCCAATGCAGAAAGGAATTCTGGGTAAGATATGCAAATATGGTTCACAGTGACACACCTTTTTACTTCATGTCCCTTTACACCGAAGCATCACTGTTCACACAGCTTATAAGCTTAGCTAGGGTTAAAACAGTGGTTCATAACTATCCCAGTACAGACTGTTTCGTGGTTATTGCTCAGCTGGGAGAAAGTTTTAATCACTGCTGGGTGAAGTTGTTATCGGGCAAATATATATATATATATATATATATATATATCTGAAAAGTAGGTGACAAAACAGGCGCACAAGGCACACTTTGTGTAATACGTTCTGGTATTGAAAATTATATAGAAATGTGAAAAATCCACGCTCACCTGGTGATACCTCACAGTATGAGGTATTTAGAAAGCCTTAGTGTTAGTAAAGTCTTCCTCCTCTCACTCCTCTATCTCTCCACGATCCTCAGATGTCCAGAATCTTTCCCCTGTTAGTGGGAAACTTGTAGGGCCAAAGTAGATGGTATTAAAGGGAGAGGGGATAGGGGAGACAGTGTGCTATTGACATATAAACACTACTAACACAAGTGTGTAAAATTAACACCAGGTTTATTATTAATCAGTTAAAACACCTATTACTTCAATAGGCACATATGACAATATTTTAAAACAGTAACTATAGAGCCGTAGTAGAACCGGTAGCAGGATCCTATGTATGGACCTCACAACCAGGTGCCTTCTAATTCGCTCTTAACACATAAAATATAGTAGTAAAAATGGAGCTCTGAAGGAATATAGTTAGACCGCTGCACTATGTTACAATTGTGCAGCAGCCTGTTCCTTATGCAGCTCCGTGTGAACTCCTGTGTAATGTGCTGACGTTTGGCGGGGGGCGGAGCCTAACGCGTTTCGTAACCAATGGGTTACTTCATCAGAGGTGTGGGCCGCCCCCCTACCTAGAAGAATATATACGCTTAGACTGAGGATAATTATCCTCCTACTAGCCCCTACGACGCCATCTTGTTTGTGGGCAGCAAGATATTTATTCCAGTAGCGATATGTGGGCTTTTATTAGTGTAAGCTTTTGAAAATAGTTTATATTTTAACCAAATGCAGCTCATATTAATAAAACGGATGTGTCTATCTGAGTGCATTTAGAGGAAAAAAGTGGTATTGTTTAAGCTTTATACTGCATTACTTCTTAGGGAACATATATATTATTATTGCACCCATTGGATAAAAATTCTCTCTGTTTACAGAGATAAGAAGTATTATGTATATAAAACCAGCTATACAGATAAAATCAACAGTAGATTATCAATATTGTTATAAAACTGCTAGGAAGTAATCAGATGTATAAATAAAGTGAATATTCCTTATAAAATACATTTAAAACTTATCTATACATAAGGTGCTCACAGTCAATAAATAATTAATTTCTGTTAAAAATATATACTGTCCCTATATAAATGAATTTTATATGTACAAAATAAATTATTTTATGAATAATAAAACCCTAAACCTGTTATAAAAAAGCTGCCAGATCAATATCTCTGTTTAACCCCTTAGGTTCTAGAGTCTCCAATTTGTGTATCCAGAATGTTTCTCTTTTGCGGAGATCCAAAAGTTTGCTACCTCCCCTTTTGCCTAAATGAACTTGTTCTATGGCTTTAATAAAAAAATCATTCTTATTTTTCCCATGTACCTGTGTGAAATGATGTATTAGGGGGGTTTTTAAAGTTCCAGCCTCAATGTTTTTCATGTGTTCCAAGCACCGTATCTTAAGACCCCTTGTAGTGCGACCAATATATCTCTTGGGGGTACTGCAGGTGCATTCTAGCATGTACACTACATGATCTGATTTTCAGTTCATCATGCTTTTTATAGGATACTTTTCTCCATTATTATCACATTCAATATACTTGTTAAACCGTTTATCCCTGTGTGTGTGTGCACAGCAAACACAGTTTTTTCTCTGACATTTAAAAAAAAAAACCTTTTATATCCATAACATGGCCTTTCATGCTTGTTTTCTTGATTTTTTGTGTATCACTAGGTGCTAGAAGATTTTTCAGATTTGTGTTTTTCTTATACGTAATGTTAGGTCTACTGCCTATAGTATCTTTTAGTATTGGATCATTTTTTAATATGGACCAATTTTTTTGGAGAATGTTTTTAATTTTCCAGTGACCCTCGTTGAATGTTGTTACAAAGTTTATTCTGTTGTCTCTCTTTCGGTGTCTGTCTTGTGTATCATTAGTTATATTTTTGGCTGATGACTTCATTTGCGGTTTGTTTTTATGTACAAGCTCCTGTCTATCTAGTTTCATTGCTTTATCAAAAGCTCCCTGTACCTTTTCTGTTGGGTAATGTTTTTCTGCAAATTTATTTTTCAGATGTTCTGCTTCTGCTACAAAGGTGTTAATGTCTGTGCAGTTACGTCTCAATCTCTGAAATTGCCCATATGGGATATTTTCTATCCACTTAGGGTGGTGACTACTTCTTGCATCTAAATATCCATTGGTATCAGTAGTTTTTCTATAAAGTTTACTAGATACTTTTCCATTTGAAATGTATAAAGTGACACCTAGAAAGTCAATAGACTCTTCTTCTAGTCTATGGGTAAATTTAAGATTCATGCAATTGGTATTTAGGTCTTGAACATATGTATTCCAGGCATCAGTTTCCCCGTCCCAGATGATTAAAATATCATCTATGAACCGATGCCAGAAAATTACGTTCTTATGTTTGAATTGTGACCCTTCATAGACCATATCTTCTTCAAATGCCCCCATGTACAGGTTCGCAAAGTTGGGTGCGAATTTAGTACCCATTGCAGTCCCTGTACTCTGCAAATAATATTGCCCTTCAAATTTGAAGTAGTTGTTTTGTAGAATATATTTAATTGAATCTACTATAAAGCTTCTTTGGATAGGGGAAATTAGGTTAGCTTTGTCTAGTGCTTTTCTAATGGCACTGGTACCACACTCATGTGGGATCGATGTATACAATGCCGTAACATCAAGTGTAGCCCATTTGTAAGTGGGCTTCCATTCCAAACTTTCTATAATTTGTAGGAGGTGAGGGGTGTCTCTCAGATACAAAGGTAATTCTACAACCATTGGTCTTAAAAACAAATCTACATACTCTGAGAGGCGCGATGTGAGTGAATCAATACCCGAAATGATGGGTCTGCCAGGGGGTTTATCAAGACTTTTATGTGTTTTGGGTAAGTAGTAAAATATTGCCATTTTTGGTTCATCATTTGCTAGATATTTTCTCTCTCTTTCATTAAGTACCCTGTTTTGATATCCACTATTTATGTGCTCCATATATGATCTTAAAAATATTTGGGTAGGGTCTTTCTTTAGAGTTACATATGTACTGGTGTCAGAGAGTTGGCGTTTTGCTTCTTCTAGGTAATCTGTCCTGTTTAGAAGGACGATCCCCCCTCCCTTATCCGCCTCCCTGATTATGATCTGTTCATTATCTGTTAGTGATTTCAAAACATTTTTTTCTTTTAAGCTCAAATTGTGGTTTTTTATCTTATAATTGGTACATAAATCCATACATTCTTGGATAACCTTATCCTTAAATAAGGTGATAAATTTCCCTTGTGATTGCACTGGGAAGAATATTGATTTCGGTCTTAGACCACTATTGATTGTACTCGGTTCCCATGTTGTCCCATAATTTGGTTCTACTTCCACTTCAATAGGGAGGGAAAAATCAATTTGGAGGGGGTAGTTGTTCCCACTTTCCTTATCCAAATCTATTAATGCCTCTAATGTTTCCATATCTGTTTGAGTAAGTGTTTCTGTATCATGTGACTTTCTTTCTTTTTCAAAATGCCTTACTAGTGTTAACTTTCTTATGAACTTGTTTATATCAATAAACAGATCAAATGGATTAGGTTTTTGCGTTGGTGCGAATGATAAGCCTCTTTTCAAAAGGTTTGTCTCATCCCAGCTGAGTGTATGTGTAGATAGATTAAAGATTTTTATTGTTTCATCTCTCAGTGTCTCATTTCCCTGCGTCTTTTTAAGCTGAGATTTTCTTCCAGCTCTACACCCTCTTCTTCTTCCATTTGTCTTTTTCCCCTTCTCCCCTCTATATTTGTGCGTGGTTGTCGCCATTCTGGGGGGTATGTTGTGGGGGTATCCTGTCTCTTTGTATTTCTAGCACTCTTGGTTCGTCTGTATGGTGTCTGTCGTGAAAATCCTTATTATAGTGGTCATTTCTATTTCTAGAGGTGTCACTTGTACTGGGTTCCCAATATTGGTCTACATGTTCCCACTGGTCTCTCTTGTCTTTATAGTTGTGCTTTCTCATTGTATGGGGGTTGTAGTCTCTATTAGGTACAGAATTGTATACTCTCCTAGCCCTCCCATAGGAGTTTCCTCTCGAGGAGTGAAATGGTCCATATCTATTTCTTCCTTGAGCAGTGTTTGTGTTATTTCCATAGCTTGCATTTTGATATTGGTTATCTCTATTTGTAGTATCAAATCTATTCTGTCTAGGAGTAGTATCAAATCTATTTTGTCTAGGAGTAAGTTTCTTAGGTGGATACTCAAATCTAATGTTAGATGGCCTGGGTGTACCTGTCTCTGGCCTTTTATTTCCTTTTAAATGATTATTTCTAATTAACTCATTGTGTAGGGTATTATCATTGATGTTACTTGTCAGTGGTGTGTTTGGTGTATCATTACCTCCTGGTGTTATAGGTGTAAATGGTACATCAGTTTCAATCTCAATATTACCTGTCTGTTCACTGGCTTTTCTTTGGAGATCACGTTCTAGCTTTTTCTTTTTCTTAAGTTTTAAGTCCCTCTCCAATTTTCCCAATCTTTCTCTTATGTCACTGTCTAATTTATCATAATAATTATCTCCTTTAAATGGTAATAATAACTCTCTCAACTTTAGTATTTCTGCAGTGACTCTTTCTAGATTGGCCTCTCTGAATCTAATTATGATTCTGATAAGTTTATTTGAACTTTCCTCTAAAACTGATTCCCATTCAGTGATAAGTTCAATATCTGTGCTGTTAAATATGGCTGTTTTTGTTAACATTAAACCTCTGGGTATTACACCAGCCTTTAAATAGGTTTCCAATCCTATTATATCACACCAGTTTTTGATTTGAATCTTACTCAATTTCTCTACTTGTTTGAATAGTTCTTTGGGGTTTACTGGTTTTGGAACATTACTAGTAGTAGCAGTTTCCCCTTGTAGATCTATGGACAGAGTTCTCTTTTTGCTATTTGGGTCAAAATAGACTCCGAAATTACACATAGATGTATCTTCAGCTGCTGATGACATGATATATGAATAGGGTCACTGGTACCCCAAACAATTACCCAAAATAAAATACACAAATAATACACAATCAGCGCTAGAAAGATATGAGGTATCTGTTTGTCTAAATATATAATCCCATCCGTTACCCAGATTATATATGTATATATTAGACTAATACAGTTTCTGTAACCAACAGTCTCAGGTATATAAGGGTGGTTAGTCTATGGAAAAGGTTCCTTATGATCCACAGTGCAGGTTCCCGTGTGCATATGTATATATGGCAGCCCGTTTGAGAATAAAGGTGATCCCCTGCAGGGCGAGGTTCCTAATGTTGTTAATCTGAAAAGTAGGTGACAAAACAGGCGCACAAGGCACACTTCGTGTAATACGTTCTGGTATTGAAAATTATATAGAAATGTGAAAAATCCACGCTCACCTGGTGATACCTCACAGTATGAGGTATTTAGAAAGCCTTAGTGTTAGTAAAGTCTTCCTCCTCTCACTCCTCTATCTCTCCACGAACCTCAGATGTCCAGAATCTTTCCCCTGTTAGTGGGAAACTTGTAGGGCCAAAGTAGATGGTATTAAAGGGAGAGGGGATAGGGGAGACAGTGTGCTATTGACATATAAACACTACTAACACAAGTGTGTAAAATTAACACCAGGTTTATTATTAATCAGTTAAAACACCTATTACTTCAATAGGCACATATGACAATATTTTATAACAGTAACTATAGAGCCGTAGTAGGACCGGTAGCAGGATCCTATATATGGACCTCACAACCAGGTGCCTTCTAATTCGCTCTTAACACATAAAATATAGTAGTAAAAATGGAGCTCTGAAGGAATATAGTTAGACCGCTGTACTATGTTACAATTGTGCAGCAGCCTGTTCCTTATGCAGCTCCGTGTGAACTCCTGTGTAATGTGCTACCTAGAAGAATATATACGCTTAGACTGAGGATAATTATCCTCCTACTAGCCCCTACGATGCCATCTTGTTTGTGGGCAGCAAGATATTTATTCCAGTAGCGATATGTGGGCTTTTATTAGTGTAAGCTTTTGAAAATAGTTTATATTTTAACCAAATGCAGCTCATATTAATAAAACGGATGTGTCTATCTGAGTGCATTTAGAGGAAAAAAGTGGTATCGTTTAAGCTTTATACTGCATTACTTCTTAGGGAACATATATATTATTATTGCACCCATTGGATAAAAATTATCTCTGTTTACAGAGATAAGAAGTATTATGTATATAAAACCAGCTATACAGATAAAATCAACAATAGATTATCAATATTGTTATAAAACTGCTAGGAAGTAATCAGATGTATAAATAAAGTGAATATTCCTTATAAAATACATTTAAAACTTATCTATACATAAGGTGCTCACAGTCAATAAATAATTAATTTCTGTTAAAAATATATACTGTCCCTATATAAATGAATTTTATATGTACAAAATAAATTATTTTATGAATAATAAAACCCTAAACCTGTTATAAAAAAGCTGCCAGATCAATATCTCTGTTTAACCCCTTAGGTTCTAGAGTCTCCAATTTGTGTATCCAGAATGTTTCTCTTTTGCGGAGATCCAAAAGTTTGCTACCTCCCCTTTTGCCTAAATGAACTTGTTCTATGGCTTTAATAAAAAAATCATTCTTATTTTTCCTATGTACCTGTGTGAAATGATTTATTAGGGGGGTTTTTAAAGTTCCAGCCTCAATGTTTTTCATGTGTTCCAAGCACCGTATCTTAAGACCCCTTGTAGTGCGACCAATATATCTCTTGGGGGTACTGCAGGTGCATTCTAGCATGTACACTACATGATCTGATTTACAGTTCATCATGCTTTTTATAGGATACTTTTCTCCATTATTATCACATTCAATATACTTGTTAAACCGTTTATCCCTGTGTGTGTGTGCACAGCAAACACAGTTTTTTCTCTGACATTTAAAAAAACCTTTTATATCCATAACATGGCCTTTCATGCTTGTTTTCTTGATTTTTTGTGTATCACTAGGTGCTAGAAGATTTTTCAGATTTGTGTTTTTCTTATACGTAATGTTAGGTCTACTGCCTATAGTATCTTTTAGTATTGGATCATTTTTTAATATGGACCAATTTTTTTGGAGAATGTTTTTAATTTTCCAGTGACCCTCGTTGAATGTGGTTACAAAGTTTATTCTGTTGTCTCTCTTTCGGTGTCTGTCTTGTGTATCATTAGTTATATTTTTGGCTGATGACTTCATTTGCGGTTTGTTTTTATGTACAAGCTCCTGTCTATCTAGTTTCATTGCTTTATCAAAAGCTCCCTGTACCTTTTCTGTAACCACATTCAACGAGGATCACTGGAAAATTAAAAACATTCTCCAAAAAAATTGGTCCATATTAAAAAATGATCCAATACTAAAAGATACTATAGGCAGTAGACCTAACATTACGTATAAGGAAAACACAAATCTGAAAAATCTTCTAGCACCTAGTGATACACAAAAAATCAAGAAAACAAGCATGAAAGGCCATGTTATGGATATAAAAGGTTTTTTTAAATGTCAAAGAAAAAACTGTGTTTGCTGTGCACACACACACAGGGATAAACGGTTTAACAAGTATATTGAATGTGATAATAATGGAGAAAAGTATCCTATAAAAAGCATGATGAACTGTAAATCAGATCATGTAGTGTACATGCTAGAATGCACCTGCAGTACCCCCAAGAGATATATTGGTCGCACTACAAGGGGTCTTAAGATACGGTGCTTGGAACACATGAAAAACATTGAGGATGGAACTTTAAAAACCCCCCTAATAAATCATTTCACACAGGTACATGGGAAAAATAAGAATGATGTTTTTATTAAAGCCATAGAACAAGTTCATTTAGGCAAAAGGGGAGGTAGCAAACTTTTGGATCTCCGCAAAAGAGAAACATTCTGGATACACAAATTGGAGACTCTAGAACCTAAGGGGTTAAACAGAGATATTGATCTGGCAGCTTTTTTATAACAGGTTTAGGGTTTTATTATTCATAAAATAATTTATTTTGTACATATAAAATTCATTTATATAGTGACAGTATATATTTTTAACAGAAATTAATTATTTATTGACTGTGAGCACCTTATGTATAAATAAGTTTTAAATGTATTTTATAAGGAATATTCACTTTATTTATACATCTGATTACTTCCTAGCAGTTTTATAACAATATTGATAATCTATTGTTGATTTTATCTGTATAGCTGGTTTTATATACATAATACTTCTTATCTCTGTAAACAGAGAGAATTTTTATCCAATGGGTGCAATAATATTATATATGTTCCCTAAGAAGTAATGCAGTATAAAGCTTAAACGATACCACTTTTTTCCTCTAAATGCACTCAGATAGACACATCCGTTTTATTAATATGAGCTGCATTTGGTTAAAATATAAACTATTTTCAAAAGCTTACACTAATAAAAGCCCACATATCGCTACTGGAATAAATATCTTGCTGCCCACAAACAAGATGGCGTCGTAGGGGCTAGTAGGAGGATAATTATCCTCAGTCTAAGCGTATATATTCTTCTAGGTAGGGGGGCGGCCCACACCTCTGATGAAGTAACCCATTGGTTACGAAATGCGTTAGGCTCCGCCCCCCGCCAAACGTCAGCACACTACACAGGAGTTCACACGGAGCTGCATAAGGAACAGGCTGCTGCACAATTGTAACATAGTGCAGCGGTCTAACTATATTCCTTCAGAGCTCCATTTTTATTACTATATTTTATGTGTTAAGAGCGAATTAGAAGGCACCTGGTTGTGAGGTCCATACATAGGATCCTGGTACCGGTCCTACTACGGCTCTATAGTTACTGTTATAAAATATTGTCATATGTGCCTATTGAAGTAATAGGTGTTTTAACAGATTAATAATAAACCTGGTGTTAATTTTACACACTTGTGTTAGTAGTGTTTATATGTCAATAGCACACTGTCTCCCCTATCCCCTCTCCCTTTAATACCATCTACTTTGGCCCTACAAATTTCCCACTAACAGGGGAAAGATTCTGGACATCTGAGGATCGTGGAGAGATAGAGGAGTAAGAGGAGGAAGACTTTACTAACACTAAGGCTTTCTAAATACCTCATACTGTGAGGTATCACCAGGTGAGCGGGGATTTTTCACATTTCTATATAATTTTCAATATCAGAACGTATTACACGAAGTGTGCCTTGTGCGCCTGTTTTGTCACCTACTTTTCAGATTAACAAGAGGAACCTCGCCCTGCGGGGGATCACCTTTATTCTCAAACGGGCTGCCATATATACATATGCACACGGGAACCTGCACTGTGGATCATAAGGAACTTTTTCCATAGACTAACCACCCTTATATACCTGAGACTGTTGGTTACAGAAACTGTATTAGTCTAATATATACATATATAATCTGGGTAACGGATGGGATTATATATTTAGACAAACAGATACCTCATATCCTTCTAGCGCTGATTGTGTATTATTTGTGTATTTTATTTTGGGTAATTGTTTGGGGTACCAGTGACCCTATTCATATATCATGTCATCAGCAGCTGAAGATACATCTATGTGTAATTTCGGAGTCTATTTTGACCCAAATAGCAAAAAGAGAACTCTGTCCATAGATCTACAAGGGGAAACTGCTACTACTAGTAATGTTCCAAAACCAGTAAACCCCAAAGAACTATTCAAACAAGTAGAGAAATTGAGTAAGATTCAAATCAAAAACTGGTGTGATATAATAGGATTGGAAACCTATTTAAAGGCTGGTGTAATACCCAGAGGTTTAATGTTAACAAAAACAGCCATATTTAACAGCACAGATATTGAACTTATCACTGAATGGGAATCAGTTTTAGAGGAAAGTTCAAATAAACTTATCAGAATCATAATTAGATTCAGAGAGGCCAATCTAGAAAGAGTCACTGCAGAAATACTAAAGTTGAGAGAGTTATTATTACCATTTAAAGGAGATAATTATTATGATAAATTAGACAGTGACATAAGAGAAAGATTGGGAAAATTGGAGAGGGACTTAAAACTTAAGAAAAAGAAAAAGCTAGAACGTGATCTCCAAAGAAAAGCCAGTGAACAGACAGGTAATATTGAGATTGAAACTGATGTACCATTTACACCTATAACACCAGGAGGTAATGATACACCAAACACACCACTGACAAGTAACATCAATGATAATACCCTACACAATGAGTTAATTAGAAATAATCATTTAAAAGGAAATAAAAGGCCAGAGACAGGTACACCCAGGCCATCTAACATTAGATTTGAGTATCCACCTAAGAAACTTACTCCTAGACAAAATAGATTTGATTCTACTCCTAGACAGAATAGATTTGATACTACAAATAGAGATAACCAATATCAAAATGCAAGCTATGGAAATAATACAAACACTGCTCAAGGAAGAAATAGATATGGACCATATCACTCCTCGAGAGGAAACTCCTATGGGAGGGGTAGGAGAGTATACAATTCTGTACCTAATAGAGACTACAACCCCCATACAATGAGAAATCACAATTATAAAGAAAAGAGAGACCAGTGGGAACATGTAGACCAATATTGGGAACCCAGTACAAGTGACACCTCTAGAAATAGAAATGACCACTATAGTAAGGATTTTCACGACAGACACCATACAGACGAACCAAGAGTGCTAGAAATACAAAGAGACAGGATACCCCCACAACATACCCCCCAGAATGGCGACAACCACGCACAAATATAGAGGGGAGAAGGGGAAAAAGACAAATGGAAGAAGAAGAGGGTGTAGAGCTGGAAGAAAATCTCAGCTTAAAAAGACGCAGGGAAATGAGACACTGAGAGATGAAACAATAATAATCTTTAATCTATCTACACATACACTCAGCTGGGATGAGACAAACCTTTTAAAAAGAGGCTTATCATTCGCACCAACGCAAAAACCTAATCCATTTGATCTGTTTATTGATATAAACAAGTTCATAAGAAAGTTAACACTAGTAAGGCATTTTGAAAAAGAAATAAAGTCACATGATACAGAAACACTTACTCAAACAGATATGGAAACATTAGAGGCATTAATAGATTTGGATAAGGAAAGTGGGAACAACTACCCCCTCCAAATTGATTTTTCCCTCCCTATTGAAGTGGAAGTAGAACCAAATTATGAGACAACATGGGAACCAAGTACAATCAATAGTGGTCTAAGACCGAAATCAATATTCTTCCCAGTGCAATCACAAGGGAAATTTATCACCTTATTTAAGGATAAGGTTATCCAAGAATGCATGGATTTATGTACCAATTATAAGATAAAAAAAAAACACAATTTGAGCTTAAAAGAAAAAAATGTTTTGAAATCACTAACAGATAATGAACAGATCATAATCAGGGAGGCGGATAAGGGAGGGGGGATCGTCCTTCTAAACAGGACAGATTACCTAGAAGAAGCAAAACGCCAACTCTCTGACACCAGTACATATGTAACTCTAAAGAAAGACCCTACCCAAATATTTTTAAGATCATATATGGAGCACATAAATAGTGGATATCAAAACAGGGTACTTAATGAAAGAGAGAGAAAATATCTAGCAAATGATGAACCAAAAAAGGCAATATTTTACTACTTACTCAAAATACATAAAAGTCTTGATAAACCCCCTGGCAGACCCATCATTTCGGGTATTGATTCACTCACATCGCGCCTCTCAGAGTATGTAGATTTGTTTTTAAGACCAATGGTTGTAGAATTACCTTCGTATCTGAGAGACACCCCTCACCTCCTACAAATTATAGAAAGTTTGGAATGGAAGCCCACTTACAAATGGGCTACACTTGATTTTACGGCATTGTATACAGCAATCCCACATGAGTGTGGTACCAGTGCCATTAGAAAAGCACTAGACAAAGCTAACCTAATTTCCCCTATCCAAAGAAGCTTTATAGTAGATTCAATTAAATATATTCTACAAAACAACTACTTCAAATTTGAAGGGCAATATTATTTGCAGAGTACAGGGACTGCAATGGGTACTAAATTCGCACCCAACTTTGCGAACCTGTACATGGGGGCATTTGAAGAAGATATGGTCTATGAAGGGTCACAATTCAAACATAAGAACATAATTTTCTGGCATCGGTTCATAGATGATATTTTAATCATCTGGGACGGGGAAACTGATGCCTGGAATACATATGTTCAAGACCTAAATACCAATTGCATGTATCTTAAATTTACCCATAGACTAGAAGAAGAGTCTATTGACTTTCTAGATGTCACTTTATACATTTCAAATGGAAAATTATCTAGTAAACTTTATAGAAAAACTACTGATACCAATGGATATTTAGATGCAAGAAGTAGTCACCACCCTAAGTGGATAGAAAATATCCCATATGGGCAATTTCAGAGATTGAGACGTAACTGCACAGATATTAACACCTTTGTAGCAGAAGCAGAACATCTGAAAAATAAATTTGCAGAAAAACATTACCCAACAGAAAAGGTACAGGGAGCTTTTGATAAAGCAATGAAACTAGATAGACAGGAGCTTGTACATAAAAACAAACCGCAAATGAAGTCATCAGCCAAAAATATAACTAATGATACACAAGACAGACACCGAAAGAGAGACAACAGAATAAACTTTGTAACCACATTCAACGAGGGTCACTGGAAAATTAAAAACATTCTCCAAAAAAATTGGTCCATATTAAAAAATGATCCAATACTAAAAGATACTATAGGCAGTAGACCTAACATTACGTATAAGAAAAACACAAATCTGAAAAATCTTCTAGCACCTAGTGATACACAAAAAATCAAGAAAACAAGCATGAAAGGCCATGTTATGGATATAAAATGTTTTTTTTAAATGTCAGAGAAAAAACTGTGTTTGCTGTGCACACACACACAGGGATAAACGGTTTAACAAGTATATTGAATGTGATAATAATGGAGAAAAGTATCCTATAAAAAGCATGATGAACTGTAAATCAGATCATGTAGTGTACATGCTAGAATGCACCTGCAGTACCCCCAAGAGATATATTGGTCGCACTACAAGGGGTCTTAAGATACGGTGCTTGGAACACATGAAAAACATTGAGGCTGGAACTTTAAAAACCCCCCTAATAAATCATTTCACACAGGTACATGGGAAAAATAAGAATGATGTTTTTATTAAAGCCATAGAACAAGTTCATTTAGGCAAAAGGGGAGGTAGCAAACTTTTGGATCTCCGCAAAAGAGAAACATTCTGGATACACAAATTGGAGACTCTAGAACCTAAGGGGTTAAACAGAGATATTGATCTGGCAGCTTTTTTATAACAGGTTTAGGGTTTTATTATTCATAAAATAATTTATTTTGTACATATAAAATTCATTTATATAGGGACAGTATATATTTTTAACAGAAATTAATTATTTATTGACTGTGAGCACCTTATGTATAGATAGGTTTTAAATGTATTTTATAAGGAATATTCACTTTATTTATACATCTGATTACTTCCTAGCAGTTTTATAACAATATTGATAATCTATTGTTGATTTTATCTGTATAGCTGGTTTTATATACATAATACTTCTTATCTCTGTAAACAGAGAGAATTTTTATCCAATGGGTGCAATAATAATATATATGTTCCCTAAGAAGTAATGCAGTATAAAGCTTAAACGATACCACTTTTTTCCTCTAAATGCACTAAGATAGACACATCCGTTTTATTAATATGAGCTGCATTTGGTTAAAATATAAACTATTTTCAAAAGCTTACACTAATAAAAGCCCACATATCGCTACTGGAATAAATATCTTGCTGCCCACAAACAAGATGGCGTCGTAGGGGCTAGTAGGAGTATAATTATCCTCAGTCTAAGCGTATATATTCTTCTAGGTAGGGGGCGGCCCACACCTCTGATGAAGTAACCCATTGGTTACGAAACGTGTTAGGCTCCGCCCCCCGCCAAACGTCAGCACACTACACAGGAGTTCACACAGAGCTGCATAAGGAACAGGCTGCTGCACAATTGTAACATAGTGCAGCGGTCTAACTATATTCCTTCAGAGCTCCATTTTTACTACTATATTTTATGTGTTAAGAGCGAATTAGAAGGCACGTGGTTGTGAGGTCCATACATAGGATCCTGGTACCGGTCCTACTACGGCTCTATAGTTACTGTTATAAAATATTGTCATATGTGCCTATTGAAGTAATAGGTGTTTTAACAGATTAATAATAAACCTGGTGTTAATTTTACACACTTGTGTTAGTAGTGTTTATATGTCAATAGCACACTGTCTCCCCTATCCCCTCTCCCTTTAATACCATCTACTTTGGCCCTACAAGTTTCCCACTAACAGGGGAAAGATTCTGGACATCTGAGGATCGTGGAGAGATAGAGGAGTGAGAGGAGGAAGACTTTACTAACACTAAGGTGAGCGTGGATTTTTCACATTTATATATAATTTTCAATACCAGAACGTATTACACGAAGTGTGCCTTGTGCGCCTGTTTTGTCACCTACTTTTCAGATTAACAAGAGGAACCTCGCCCTGCGGGGGATCACCTTTATTCTCAAATGGGCTGCCATATATACATATGCACACGGGAACCTGCACTGTGGATCATAAGGAACTTTTTCCATAGACTAACCACCCTTATATACCTGAGACTGTTGGTTACAGAAACTGTATTAGTCTAATATATACATATATAATCTGGGTAACTGATGGGATTATATATTTAGACAAACAGATACCTCATATCCTTCTAGCGCTGATTGTGTATTATTTGTGTATATATATATATATATATATATATATATATATATATAAATTAATTAAACAGATCCCGCACTCTCCGCTGTAAATACACAAACTTCTTTATCAACTGTGACATTTCGGGGTCGTTAACCCCTTCCTCAGACAGACATCAAATACGGTGCAACTTACCCCCCTTAAATACCCTCCACAATGTACTGTGAATGCGGGTCACCTGTAGCGTCTGATCTGCGCAACTGCACATGCGCAGAGATAACTATGGTGGCCACAATAAGACAAAAAACTAAAAGCAATATTAAAAATGGAAAAACACTGCAATTACATTGGTACAGTAATTTCTTACCCAATTAAGGAAACTGAATACTCTAAATAGCCAAAGTAAATTAAACGAATAGCGCATGCTACAAATATGCAAACAATAAATGAAAAATAAATAAACTAGCACAAAAACAAATGGCTACACGTAATTGTCATACATTTAGGACAACAAAAGGAACAAAAATATAAGGCATTGTTTACAAACAACAGGTATCTAGTAACTAGATACAACTTATGATCCAGGGAAAAATGAAACCAACCTACCGCAAACATTGCTTTAATTATAAATTATCCCTGTATCCTTTACTAAAAGACAAACTCCAAAACTGACTGACAGATCAGGGTTAAAATAAGACTAACCGTACTACACAATATATTATTATGTGTATAACAGGAAACTGCATGATACTTACAAGAAACATTGCATGTCAAAATGGGTATTCAATCCCCTGGATATTAGAGTATCCAAGGTGTAAATCCACCTGGTCTCTTTTTGCATTAACAATTTGGCCCTATTTCCAAGCATGAATAAGGTGCTGTGACACCGAAACGTCGCTATTTGTGTTCAAATAAAGTCAGTTTGAAACAGTGCTGGAGACCCTGCTTATCTTTGTACATGTGTATTAGGGCTTGGCAGTGCCCTAGGTCTACCGTGCACATCCTTCACTCCCATGTGCTGTTCCCTTTCTGGACTTTGCTATTCCCACCCCTCGGTAGAGGTGGACCGTGATCAATGATCACATATCTCAGATCGGCCACAGTATGTTTGGCAGACAAAAAATGTATAGCCACTGGCTGGTCACTTTCCCCAGTGGATAGGTCTGGGCATATGGACGCCCTGTGATTGGCCATATGGGTACATAGATCATCATTTGTTTTGCCAACGTAATATCTGCCACAGCAACAATGCAGCATGCACACTATAAACTTAGTTGTACATGTGAATCTGTGTTTAATGGCATAGTGCTTGTTGTGCCATAGAAGCACAAAATGGGTAGTTTGAATCTACCCATTGCAGGTGGTACAGCCCCTACATTTAAAACAACCCTGTTTAGGTTTCCCTAACCAAGTCTTGTTGGTATAGCTTTGGGGATTATCAGGGCGCATCAAAAAGTCCCTCAATGATCGTGAGCATTTGCATTCAACCCTTGAATGGGTCATATTCTTAAAACACAAACAAAAAGGTATTGGCGCACATCCATTTTCAAAAGCACAACATATTTTTTTTGAACTGCTGCAAAAAATTGCCTGCAAACAACATCAAGGAACAACTATTCTTTTTAAATAAAATTGGGATCTTAGTCACACAATATGGCCATATTTTGCTTAGCCAGTCACCACTTACAAGGTGCCCCAATATAGACTGGTCCTAGCATTACAGTCCTTTGCCTCAGAGGGCTGAATCATTCCTGCTTTTACTCTTCATAATAGAATGAGACTTCCAGGCTTAATATTCAAAACTCTATTACACTGTCATAAGCACACCTGAGCTTGGGTAGGGTGCTTTAACCAACGGGAGATGGTCAGTCTCCCTGATTATGTTTTAATACAAATGCAAGATTTGCATTTGTATTAAATCATATTCTTAAAAGGTAAGCATTCATCTGTGTTGATGATATGTCAGTTCTCCTGTAGGATACCAGGTATCTGCCATTTGTCAGAAGAATAAGTTGTGATGAAAGTCATCCTTGGAACTACACCAGGTATGTCATCATTGGTTCTCTTCATCAATGCTTCAGCCTGTGTTAATTTGTAGATGATAGATTTGATATCTGTGTGTATGAGTTTTGCGTTTATATCCCCTCTGTATAAACTTGTTCTCCATCTCCTGGAGTTGTTCCAGCTTTTTGCTTTCAGTGCTGTTGTTCCATACTACTCTCTTCAGTTGGGTGATAGGCAATGCCCTCTTCAGGGCTGGTGGATGGCAACTCTCGGCTTGTAGAATGGAGTTCCTATCAGTCTCCTTGGTATATAGAGTAGTTTCCAGGCGAATTCCATTCTTAAAGATTAAGAAATCGAAAAACTCTATGCAGGTATCTGAAGCATTCATTTTGAATTTTAGGTGTTCACTTGATCTATTTAGTTGAGAAAACCAGTTATCCAATTCATGTCTGGTTCCTGTCCAAGTAATATTTACAATCAAAACGAAAATAATTAAATTCCAGATAGAATTCGAGAAGGCGTTATATTACCTCAACAGGTGGACCTACATATGAGTGTCGATTCAGATGTCTCCTTGTGGAATCCAGGCCACCCGCATGAGGAATAGTAGTGTACAAACTGGTGACAACCAGAGTCACCAGTAAATCAGTGTCTGTGATTGTCATATCATCCTGTTGTAGAATCTTAATCATTTCAATAGAATCTAATGGAAATAATGGGATGTTTCTCACTATAGGCTGTAGTATAGAGTCCACATAAATGGCAAGAGATTGTAATACAGATCCACAATTGGCCTCCCTTGGGGCTTCAATGGATTTTTATGGACCTTTGGTAAGGTATAGAGGATATGAGTTATTGGACAATCAGTGGGCAAGTAAGAGGCTAGGGATTTATCAATCCTACCTTGTTGTGCCAAAGATTGTATGTAATCATCAATCTCCTTCTTGAAGCCCTTTATAGGATTTCCAGGTAAGGCTCTATAGGTCTTGCTGTCATTCAATTGCAACATAATATCAGACTTGTAATCATCATAGTTCATAACTACCAGAGCACCCCCCTTATCCGCTTCTCTGAAAACAAGTTTAGGATTATTCCTTAAGTTCACCAATGCTTTCCATTCTTTTCTGGATAGGTTTTTATGTAATTGGGGTTGATTCAAATGGATGGCTGTTGTAAGGTCATGTTTCATCAGTCTAGAGAATGTATTAATGCTAGTATTATGGCTCTTGGGATCAAAATCACTCTTCTTTTTCAGCACGCTCCCCTCCATATTACTATCTTTAAAGAATTATTTAAATCTTAAATTTCTTTGAAATTTATAGGTCTCAATTTCTAAATCAAAGGGATCAGTTGTAGTAGTAGGTATGAATGAGAACCCTTTCCATAAAACTATACATTCTTCTTTGGTCAGAGTATGGTTACTCAGGTTGATAATGTTATCCTCTATTTCTTCCATTGGTGTGGTGGTCTCCCTCTCCTTCTTATTTCTCTGTCTCCCTCAGCGTATCCTTCTCCACCATAGTTTTTTGATGATCTGGTGGTCACGCCCTGTGTAGTGCCTGAAGGTGCACTATGTACGTTGGTCTCCCCCTCTAAACCAGTATCAGAACTGTCTACAGTTAATAAAGTTCTAGGTTTGAATACCTGTTGTCTTCTGGGTCTATTGTATCTTCTCTCTTCAGGTCCCAAGGACCACTTACCTGTAGTCAGAGATGACCGCCTCCCACTTACGTTCTTTGAACATCACCAATTATTTTTCGTATTCAACTAGCTTGGTTTTCAACTTGCCCAGCCAGTGATCTTCTTTATTAGCTTCAAGGATCAGTAAATTCTGTTGCTCGAATTGGGAGATTTCTACTTCGCACAGATTAAGCTGGCTTTTGGTCTCTTCTATGACTAACAGAAATAAATCCAAGGAACACTTATTTAGTATTCAGCACCACTTGTTACAAAAACTGATGTTGTTTCTTCCAACTGTGGGGATATTTTTAATACAGAACCCCCTTGGAATAAAGCGTTTATGGTGGTACTCCGAAAGATACCCCCCCATGTAGCTTTAAGTCAATACAACGCTTCTTCAGTTTAACCAAGTGTGTAAAGAGATATGCTGGTTGTTCTCTTTTTTTCTTTGATAGCTACTGCATCAAACCTTATTGCCACAGCATCATTTCCAGAAAACTGAAAGACATTATACCCCTGAATGAAGTTGCACCATATTTGATGTCTGTCTGAGGAAGGGGTTAATAACCTTGAAACATCACAGTTCGATTAAAGAAATTTGTGTATTTACAGCAGAGAGTGCAGGATCTGTTTATTTAATTTGTTTATCTCTTTTACCCAGAGCACCCTGGAAGTTGGATGATTCATTGTGTGTGCAGATCCCCTGCCTGAAAATGTACTATTGTTATATTTGGGACCAGTGCACCACTCCATTTCTGTTTTCCCCTGTACCTGGACATTTATGCTCACTACATGGTAAGCCAGTTATTTTTTGTATTTCTTTTTTTTTTTATTAATATGGAAAATGCACCTGAAAGTGATTTGACACCAGAATAAACTGAAGAAGAAATTCAGGGGTCTAATGTCTTTCAGTATTCTGAGGATGATGCTGTGACAATAAGGTTTGATTCGATAGCTATCAAAGAAAAAAGAGAACAACCAGCATATCTCTTTACACACTTGGCTAAACTGAAGAAGCGTTGTATAGACTTAAAACAAAACTACACGGGGAGTATCTTTCAGAGTACCATCGTAAACGCTTTATTCCAAGGGGGTTCTGTATTAAAAATATCCCCACAGTTGGAATAAACAACATCAATTTTTGTAGCAAGTGGTGGTTATAGCAACAATGGTATCTGCATCAGTATAATAACACCCAGCTCTATATAATGACACAGTAGTGACACTAGCACATGGGTATAGCCAGAGGAGGGCTAGATATAGGATCAGTGGTATCTGCATCATTATAATAACACCCAGCACTAGATAATGACACAGTAGTGACACTGGCACATGGATATAGCCAGAGGAGGGCTAGTTATAGGATCAGTGGTATCTGCATCATTATAATAACACCCAGCACTATATAATGAAACAGTAGTGACACTGGCACATGTGTATAGCTAGAAGAGGGCTGGTTATAGGATCAGTGGTATCTGCATCAGTATAATAGCACCCAGTGTTATATAATGACACAGTAGTGACACTGGCACATGGGTATAGCCAGAGGAGGGCTGGTCATAGGATCAGTGGTATCTGCATCATTATAATAACACCAAGCACTATATAATGAAACAGTAGTGACACTGGCACATGGGTATAGCCAGAGGAGGGCTGGTTATAGGATCAGTGGTATCTGCATCAGTATAATAATACCAAGCACTATAAAATAATGTTTTTAATTTCAAATGTACCTTGGCGTCCTTCACTAAGGTCTGTACTTTGGAAAATGTCTGCCACAGCCTTTGTTTGTGCCTATCCCTGCGGTCATCTCTGACTACAGGGAGAAAAGACTATATAAGTGGTCCTTGGGGCCTGAAGAGAGAAGATACAATAGACCCAGAAGACAACAGGTATTCAAACCTAGAACTATATAAACTGTAGACAGTTCTGATACTGGTTCAGAGGGGGAGACCAACGTACATAGTGCACCCTCAGGCACTGCACAGGGCGTGATCACCAGATCGTCAAAAAATACGCAGAGGGAAACAGAGGAATAAGAAATAGAGGGAGGATAACATTATCATCCTGAGTAACCATACTCTGACCAAAGAAGAACGTATGGTCTTATGGAAAGGGTTCTCATTCATACCTACTACTACAACTGATCCCTTTGATTTAGAAATTGAGACCTATACATTTCAAAGAAATTTAAGATTGAAAGAGTTCTTTAAAGATAGTAATATGGAGGGGAGCGTGCTGAAAAAGAAGAGTGATTTTGATCCCAAGAGCCATAATGCTAGCATTAATACATTCTCTAGACTGATGAAACATGACCTTACAACAGCCATCCATTTGAATCAACCCATATTACATAAAAACCTATCTGGAAAAGAATGGAAAGCATTGATAGACTTAAAGGGATACTAAACCCACATTTTTTCTTTCATGATTCAGATAGAGCATGCAATTGTAGACAACTTTCTAATTTACTCCTATTATCAATTTTTCTTCCTTTGCTTACTATCTTTATTTGAAAAAGCAGGAATGTAAGCATAGGTGCGGACCATTTTTGGTTCAGCACCTGGGTAGCACTTGGTGATTGGTGGCTACATTTAGCCAACAATCAGCAAATGCTACCCAGGTGCTGAACCAAAAAGTGGCCGTCTCAAAAGCTTATATACCTACTTTTTCAAATAAAGATAGCAAGAGAACAAAGAAAAAGTGATAATAGGAGTAAATTAAAAAGTTGTCTACAATTGCATGCTCTATCTGAATCATGAAATAAAAAAAATTGGGTTTAGTATCCCTTTAAAGGAATAATGCTACACTTGTTTTCGGAGAAGCGGACAAGGGGGGTGCTCTGGTGGTTATGAACTATGATGATTACAAGTCTGATATTATGTTGCAATTGAATGACAGACAGATCTATAGAGCCTTACCTGGGGATCCTATAAAGGGCTTCAAGAAGGAGATTGTTGATTACATACAATCTTTGAAACAACAAGGTTGGATTGATAAAACCCTAGCCTCTTACTTGCTCACTGATTGTCCAATAACTCCTATCCTCTATACCTTACCAAAGGTCCATAAAGATCCATTGAAGCCCCAAGGGAGGCCAATTGTCTCCGCTCATAGATCTGTATTACAATCCCTTGCCATTTATATGGACTCTATACTACAGCCTATATTGAGAAACATCCCATCGTTTCTATTAGATTCTATTGAAATAATTAATATTCTACAACAGGATGATATGACATTCACAGACACTGATTCACTAGTGACTCTGGACGTCACCAGTTTCTACACTGCTATTCCTCATGCCTGGATGCCACAAGGAGACATCTGAATCGATGCCTGTATGTAGGTCCACCTCTTGAGGTAATATTACGCCTTCTTGAATTCTGTCTGGAATTGAATTATTTTCATTTTTAACGTAAATATTACTTGCAGACTTCTGGCACATCGATGGGGTCAACTATGGCCCCATCTTATGCCAACATCTTTATGGCGGAATTCGAGTTATTTGACACTGACCTCTTTAGGAACTTGAACATCAGGATGTTCAAGAAATATATAGATGACTTGTTAATCATATGGACATGAACCAGACATGAATTAGATAACTGGTTTTCCCAACTAAATAGATCAAGTGAACACCTAAGATTTAAAATGAATGCTTCAGATACCTGCATAGCGTTTTTATATTTGTTAATCTTTAAGAATGGAATTCGCCTGGAAACTACTCTATATACCAAGGAGACCAATAGGAACTCCATTCTACGAGCCAAGAGTTGCTATCTACCAGCCATGAAAAGGGCATTGCCTATCTACCAACTGAAGAGAGTAGTATGGAACAACAGCACTGAAAGCAAAAAGCTGGCACAACTCCAGGAGATGGATAACAAGTTTATACAGAGGGGATATAAACACAAAACTCTCCAAGATATCAAATCTACCATGTCCAAATTAACACAGGCTGAAGCATTGATGAAGAGAACCAATGATGACATACCTGGTGTAGTTCCAAGGATGACTTTGTCACAACGTATTCTCCTGACAAATGGAAGATACCTGGTATCCTTCAGGAGAATTAGCATATCATCAACACAGATGAATGCTTACCTCCATACATGTGGCCCTATTCACTGGTGAAAGTGACCAGCCAGTGGCTAGACATTTTTTGTCTGCCAAACATACTGTGGCCGATCTGAGATATGTGATCATTGATAACGTTCCACCTCTACAAGGGGTGGAAATAGGGCCAAATTATTGTTGCAAAAAGAGACCAGGTGGATTTACACCTTGGATACTCTAATAAACAGAGGATTTAATACCCATTTTGACATGCAATGTTTCTTGTAAGTATCATGCAGTTTCCTGTTATACACATAATAATATATTGTGTAGTACGGTTAGTCTTATTTTAACCCTGATCTGTCAGTCAGTTTTGGAGTTTGTCTTTTAGTAAGGGATAAAGAGATAATTTATAATTATTATGTCTTTTTGACATATTTCTTCCTATTTAAAGCAATGTTTGCGGTAGGTTGGTTTAATTTTTCCCTGGCTCATTAGTTGTATCTAGTTACTAGGTATCGCTTCTAGATATGATATTATTACATCTTGTACTTAGGATTTACCTGTTGTTTGTATACAATGCCTTGTATTTTTGTTCCTTTTGTTGTCCAAAATGTATGAAAATTATGTGTAGCCATTTGTTTTTGTGCTAGTTTATTTATTTTTCATTTATTGTTTGCATATTTGTAACATGCGCTATTTGTTTTATTTACTTTGGCTATTTAGAGTATTCAGTTTTGTTCTTTGGGTAGGAGATTACTGTACCAATGTAATTGCAGTCTTTTTACATTTTTACTATTGTTTTTAGTTTTTTGTCTTAGTGTGGCCACCATAGTTATCTCTGTGCATGTGCAATTGCGCAGATGAGAAGCTACAGGTGACCCGCATTCACAGTACATTGTGGAGGGTATTTAAGGGTGTTGGTTGTTCTCTTTTTCTTATTATTTTCTTATTCTCACAGCATCATCCTCAGAACACTGAAAGACATTAGACCCATTTGGGTCTTATCCTATATCTTTGGCAGGCTGTGAAATAGCAAGATATGTGGATTTGGGGAAATAGGGGTCCCCATTTTGCTGTCCATAACTATTAGAATATCTGACTAGAGGTCCCACACTCTCCCACACCCCCACCAGATATGTAATAGAGTTCCTTCTTCACCACAACCACGTCTGCATTTACGATCAGTACATTTTAAAGCCTGTTAAGGTTTATATTGTGTAAAATATCACCTAGAAATAAATTTGTAGTTCATCTCTTGCACTCTGTCTGAGACGGATGTTTTCTTATGAAGTAGAAAGATTTCCCCCCAGTCTTTTAGAGTCAAATGAGTGTTCAAATCCTCATTCCACTTCCTAGCATAATAAGGTAACTGCATTTGATTGTTAGTAAGATTTTATATGTTAAAGAAATTGAAAAAATATTGATATGATCATGCGCTTTAAAAATAATAAATAAAATAATGAATTGTTATGTAATGCTGCATGCTGGGGGCGGAGTCGCATCACACATCTTCAAGGAGCTCCGTGTCTTAACCTCTTATTTATAATGGGAAGTTAATTAGAGACTTTTTGGGCTTGTCTTTAACCCTATTCATTTTACCTAACTATCGTGAGCTACTCATTTTCTTAAACAATAGAACATGATAAGAATATGATTGTATCAAATAAATATAAGTCTATAAATGGCTACCGGCTTCTTTCGATGCCTCAAAAGTGCACTGTGATCTTAGGCACTTTTGTATTAAGTAGCCTGATATCCGAAACTAAACAGGTATAGCTAAATCTAATCTACAAAATTACCAGTACCTGAAAACCTTGTATCCTCACTGCTATTGCAAACAAAGGGGTTAATTGCATTGGGGTGTGTGTAGGGAACATGTTTTCAGAAAACCTCTCTTTGTTGTTGCTTATGTGGTTACCTGTATATATTTTTGTTTTATATATTCGGTTTTGGGCAACAGTGACAGACCGTGTGTTGTAGTTGTTCCTGAGTTCGGAATTAAACGACACACGAGTTTGTGTGCCAAAAGAGAAATGTTGTCCAGACTCAATTATTCCCATCTCCTCTACAATATATTCCTTTAATACTGGCATTGGTTATAAATTAAATATCAAGATGGCTACACTTTCCTGCAGAATATGTAGGTCTGCTCTTATTTTGACTCTCATACATGCTTTGTAAATGCGTGCCCCCTCCTGAATAAAAAATGCCCCCCCATTTAATTCATTCTGGAGCCGACCCTGCTGTAAACCATGAAATCGCAAAGTGACAAGGTTTCCTCCATTGCAATAATGCAACTGCAAAAGTGTTGTGAAAAATGGAAAGCAGCACTGTCATGAACGGGTTTTGTCTTTGTGCAATTCCTATTACTGTAATTAGATTATGAAACAGGGTTATTTGAGTTTTTTTAAAAACACAATTCTATCACAAAGACTCATTCCTGTTTGAAATGTAGTTTATGGAGACAGTACTGAAACCACCAATCACAACAATGCGAGTGTGATTTAGAAACAAATATTTACAGAATGCTAATGCTGCACACAATTTATTTTCTCGATGTTGTGTTTGTGATTTACTTTTTCTCACTTTTTCTGCATATGTATATTTGTGTCCTGCCCCGTGCAGGTGGACTATACAATATTGATGAAAAAAGTTTTAATGAATCTAGACCATATATACAAATACACCTCTAAAATGTCATCAGTGACCATATCAGAATGTCTTGCACATGAACAACATATAATTGAAAATATGTCTAGGCCAGTTCAGGACTTTATCAAGTGCCTTGAGGTGTCCAATTTGCTTTTTCTGCAAAAAACAAAACAGCGGATAATATTGGATTGGAATTTTTACTTTCTTGCAAATAAAATGAGGTATTTTAAAAAGCATGTTTCCTTTTGAAAAATGGATGTTCCTTAGCTGAAAAAAATGTGGAATGTGTCACTGTCTACCTTTGGAGTTGTAGGGATTTTCATTATCTGATAAGGAGCTTTTGATTCACAAAGATCTGCACAAACATGCATTTCCTGTTTTTAAGCTTCAAGCTGGGCCGGCTCAACCATGGGACCAAGTTGGTCCATCGGACCCAGGCAGCACTTGACAACAGGCAGCACTTTAGTGACTGAGTCAGTCACTGTCAGACCCAGATCACCCTGTTCTCTGTCTCAGTGGGGGGAGTCACAGGCTTCCAGCAGCAGAGCCTCATCATGCACAAAGACACAGAACCAGTTAGGGGCGACATGTAAGGTGGGACAAGTTTATCTTTTCCACAACTTCCTTCCCACTTATTGCACAGTTGTGCATAAGCTTAGTAAGGTCAGCAGCCAGGCTAGTAGGTTGAAATGCTAATCAGTAATGTTACTACTGGGTGGGGCGTTATTGCATTCTTGGACTCAGGCAGCACAACAAGCTTTAACTTAAACTTTTTCAGTAAAAAATACTGCACGGTATATTATATTATATATTTTTGGGGGGAATGAAATGTCCCTTTTAAGATACTTTTCAGTTTACTTCTATCATCAAATTGACTTTTTTTACTTTGTTGAAAACTATACCTAAGTAGACTCACAAGCAACAATGCTCTACTGAGAGCTAGCAGGTGATTGGTGGCTATGACCATATGCCTCTTGTTATTGGCTCACTAGATCTGTTCAGCTAGTTCCCGGTCATGCATTTCTGCTCTGGAGCTGACTTTAACTATGTGTTTAGCCATAATCTGAGAAGTCTCCTTAATACGTCAAAGTCTCTCAAATTAAATTTGAAAGTCAACTTTCAGCATGAAGATTCTGTATCATGCTATGCAGGTTTCTTGATATATAGAGACACATATTGCAATATAATGCTAAAAAAAGATTTTGGATGTTTTCTCTCCATGCTGGGGAGTTAAATAGAAATGCATGTGTATACATCTGTTGTAAACAAGAACTTTTTTTTTAGTAAAAGTTTTACAGCATGTATTCTTCTAGTAAGTTATTACTCTTTTTTTTTAATGGGCACATAGGTTCTGTGCTTCCTCATTCAAACACTGTGCCTACATTGACATGTATTCGTTAGTGATAATACAAATAGAGCAATTTAATGTAATATATGCAGGTGCAGTGTACAAGGCATATGCCCATATGCTCCGTGCACAGTAAAAGCTATCACTGAAACATTTTTTTCTAAACTGTGGGTATTGCAAAAATACTTCTATTCAAAAATAAAATGCATTCATAAGCATTTCAATTTTGAGTTTTATATCCTTGTAAAAAAGTATATTATTTACATAATATAAAAAAATAAAATCATCAGGGCAAAGCACAGCTAAATATGTTTGTGCTGACATTCTCTTCCCTAGAGCTAATTAGCGTTAGCCATAAAGTAACCATTGGACCATTGGTTCCTAATTAAAATTTAATTTCTCTGACATTTAACTGTTAAACCAATGGACATTTACTGGTACAATTAATAAAATCATTGCATTTAATTTAAATAACTAACACCTAGATTACGAGTTTTTTGCGTTAGAGGCTGTGCGGTGCTAACGAGCAGTTTTCCCTCACCGCTCACTTACATGCAGTGCTTGTATTACGAGTTTTCAGAAACTCATCGTTAAAAGTTAGCATTGAGCAAAATTTTGCTCATTACCGCACTCCAATACCAGCGCTGCTTAAGTCAGCAGTGAGCTGGTGTAACGTGCTCGTGCACGATTTCCCCATAGAAATCAATGGGAAGAGCCAGCTGAAAAAAGCGTAAAACTCACTAATGCACCTCTATTGATTTCTATGGGGAAATACAATTTATGTCTAAACCTAACACCCTAACATGAACCCCGAGTCTAAACACCCATAATCTTACAAGTATTAACCCCATCTGCCGTCCCCGACATCGCCGACACCTACATTAGATTCCGATTGGCTGATAGAATTCTATCAGCAAATCGGAATTAAGGTAGGAAAAATCCTATTGGCTGATGCAATCAGCCAATAGGATTGAGCTTGCATTCTATTGGCTGTTCCAATCAGTCAATAGAGTGCAAGCTCAATCCTATTGGCTGATTGGATCAGCCAATAGGATTGAACTTCAATCCTATTGGCTGATTGCATCAGCCAATGGATTTTTCCTACCTTAATTCCGATTGACTGATAGAGTTCTATCAGCCAATCGGAATCTAATGGGCGCCATCTTGGATGACATCACTTAAACGTACCTTCATTCGTCGGGTAGTCGTCGGCAGAAGAGGATGCTCCGTGTCGAATGGCTTGAAGATGGACCCGCTCCTCACCAGATGGATGAAGATAGAAGATCCCAGCTTGGATGAAAACTTCTGCCCGTCTGGAGGACCACTTCTGCCTGGCTTGGATGAAGACTTCTGCCTGTCTGGAGGGCCACCTCTGCCCGGCTTGGATGAAGACTTCTGCCTGTCTGGAGGACCACTTCTGCCGGTAAGTCGATCTTCAGGGGTTTAGTGTTAGTTTTTTTTAAGGGTGTATTGGGTGGGTTTTATTTCTTAGATTCGGGTTTGGGCTTGCAAAAGAGCTAACTGCCCTTTTAAGGGCAATACCCATCCAAATGCCCTTTTCAGGGCAATGGGGAGCTTAGATTTTTTAGATAGTATTTTATTTGGGGGGTTGGTTGTGTGGGTGGTGGGTTTTACTTTTGGGGGGTTTGTTTGTATTTTTTTTTTCAGGTTAAATAGATGATTACTTTGGGGCAATGCCCTGCAAAAGGCCCTTTTAAGGGCTATTGGTAGTTTAGTTTAGGCTAGGTTTTTTTATTTTGGGGGGGCTTTTTTATTTTAATAGGGCTATTAGATTAGGTGTAATTAGTTTAAATTTCTGTAATTTGTTTATTATTTTCTGCAATTTAGTTTTTGTTTGTTTTGTAATTTAGCTAATTTAATTTAATTTAGGTAATTGTATTTAATTTAGTTAATTTATTTAATTGTAGTGTAGTGTTAGGTGTTAGTGTAACTTAGGTTAGATTTTATTTTACAGGTAAATTTGTATTTATTTTAGCTAGGTAGTTATTAAATAGTTAATAACTATTTAATAACTATTCTACCTTGTTAAAATAAATACAAACTTGCCTGTAAAATTAAAATAAATCCTAAGATAGATACAATGTAACTATTATTTATATTGTAGCCAGTTTTTATAGGTAAGTATTTAGTTATAAATAGGATTATTATTTATTTAGATTTATTTAAATTATATTTAAGTTAGGGGGTGTTAGGTTTAGGGTTAGACTTAGGTTTAGGGGTTAATAACTTTAATATAGTGGCGGCGACATTGGGGGCAGCAGATTAGGGGTTAATAAATGTAGGTAGGTGGCGGCGATGTTAGGGCCGGCAGATTAGGGGTTAATAATATTTAACTAATGTTTGCGAGGCGGGAGTGCGGCGGTTTAGGGGTTAATATGTTTATTATAGTGGCAGTGACGTTGGGGGCGGCAGATTAGGGGTTAATAAGTGGAGGTAGGTTGCGGCGACATTGGGGAAGACAGATTAGGGGTTAATAAATATAATGTAGGTGTCGGCGATGTTGGGGTCAGCAGATTAGGGGTTTATAAATATAATGTAGGTGGTGGCGGTATCCGGAGCAGCAGATTAGGGGTTAAAATTTTTATTTTAGTATTTGCAATGCGGGAGGGCCTCGGTTTAGGGGTTATTAGGTAGTTTATGGGTGTTTAGTGTACTTTTTAGCACTTTAGTTATGAGTTTTATGCTACGGCATTGTAGTGTAAAACTCATAACTACTGACTTTTAAATGCGTTAGGACTCTTGACAGGGTAGGGTGTACCGCCCACTTTTTGGCCTCCCAGGACAGACTCGTAATACCGGCGCTATGGAAGTCCCATAGAAAAAAGACTTTACAAAGTTTACGTAAGTTGTTTTGCGGTAAGGCCAAACAAGTGTGCGTTGACCCTAAACCTGCAAGACTCGTAATACCAGCGGGCGTAAAAAAGCAGTGTTAGGACCTCTTAACGCTGCTTTTTCAGCCTAACGCACAACTCATAATCTAGCCGTAAACTACTCTGATGTTAAGATATGGGGGCCTATTTATCAAGCCGTCAACCGCAAATACGCCGGAATTCCGCAGCGTAATTGTGGAGAGCTTGATTCCCCTTAGTTATCAAAGCCTACAGACCGGCAAAAGTTGAATTTTGTGACGTAACATACGATCCGCAGGCCTCAGTCCGACACAGATCGATGCTTAGGTCACTACATATGTTCCGAATGCAAATTCGGCACTATCTGACAACTTTTGCAAGTTAGCAAAAATCTACCAGGTACGCTCGCCACTATTCTGGCCCAGTGTACGTGCTTTTCAATACGCCGTCCTGGAGGCGGCGGATGCCATAGGAATCAATGGGAGTCTAAAAGCAGCGAGAGTTATGTTCGGTGCTGCCCGATATCCCATTGATTTCTATGGGAGATTATAAGTAACGTTTACACCTAACACCCTAAAATGTACCCCGAGTCTAAACACCCCTAATCTTTCGCCCTCTACACCGCCACCACCTAGATTATACTTATTAACCCCTATTCTGCCGTCCCGACACCGCCGTCACCTACATTATGTTATTAACCCCTATCCCACCGCTCCCGGAGCCCACCTCAACTAAATAAAGTTATTAACCCCTAAACCGCCAGCCCCCCACATCACCATAAACTAAATTAACCTATTAACCCCTAAACCTAACAACCCGCTAACTTAATATTAAATATTAACTCATCCCTATCTTATTATAAATTTAAACTTACCTTTAAAATTAAATTAAACTATATTAAACTATTAATTAATCTACCCTAAATATTATACTAGGGGGCGGCAGATTAGGGGGTGGCAGATTAGGGGTTAAAAAGTATAATGTACTGTAGGTGGCAATGGGCTCTGGGAGCGGAGGGATAGGGGTTAATACATTTATTAGAGTGGCGGTGGGCTCCGGGAGTGGTGGTTTAGGGGGTTAATAACTTTATTTAGTTGCGGTGGGCTCCGGGAGTGGCGGTATAGGGGTTACACATTTTAGTATAGTGTGTGTGTTTAGTGACATGCTATAAATAAAGCTGTGAAAAAGCCGAATAGCAGCGAGATCGATGACTGTTAGTTAACAACAAGTCACTGCTCATCGCCCTGTACTTGGTGTGCAGCTTTTTTTTTTTTTTTTTTATAAATATGGAGATCATATTCAGGTCCAAAGCAGCGTTGTTAGGCGATGTTAGGCAAGCATATTGGTGCCGGCAAATGCAGCACGGTTGATGGGTTGATAAATAGGCCCCATGTGATCATTTCAAGAGGATAAACAAGGGACATGCGCATAGATTACAAGTGTTGCAGTACGGCTATACCTCTGAAGAATTGGCCTTTGCAAACTAAATATTCAGCTCACCCGTATTACAAGTCGCGGAGGTATGGCTATACTGCTAGCGTTTTAGCCTATACCGCAGCGATCCATTCTGCACTCAAAAAATGGCTTTTGAGTGTGGAATATTCAGCTCACCCATATTACAGGTTGTTCGTTCAGGCTATTATGCTAGTGTGATAGCTTATACTGCCACAATCCATTTCACAATCAAAGAACAGTAGTTATTGATTTTGTGAAACAAAAATGTTTCACAAAACTCATAACAAAATGTTACAAAGTACATTAACACCCATAAACTTTCCGCCACCTACCCACATCGCCAACACTAAATAAATCTATTAACCCCTAAACCGCCGACCCCACACTTTGTGACTACCTAAATAAACCTATTAACCCCTAAACTGCCGGCACCCACATCGCAACAAACTAACTTAAACTATTAACCCCTAAACCTAACACACCTTAACTATAAATTTAACTTACAATATAACTACCTTAAAATAAATAAAAACTTACCTGTGAAATAAAAAAGAACTAAGCTTAAAATATAAATAAACCTAAAATTACTATTTAAAAAAACATAATTTATGTAAGAATTTACCTGATAAATTCATTTCTTTCATATTGGCAAGAGTCCATGAGCTAGTGACGTATGGGATATACATTCCTACCAGGAGGGGCAAAGTTTCCCAAACCTCAAAATGCCTATAAATACACCCCCACCACACCCACAATTCAGTTTAATGAATAGCCAAGAAGTGGGGTGATAAGAAAGGAGCGAAAGCATCAAAAAGGAATTGGAATAATTGTGCTTTATAGAAAAAAATCATAACCACCATAAAAGGGTGGGTCTCATGGACTCTTGCCAATTTGAAAGAAATGAATTTATCAGGTAAATTCTTACATAAATTATGTTTTCTTTCATGTAATTGGCAAGAGTCCATGAGCTACCGACGTATGGGATAGCTAATACCCAAGATGTGGCACTCCACGCAAGAGTCACTAGAAAGGAAGGGATAAAAATAAAGACAGCCAATTCCACTGAAAAATTAATCCACAACCCAAATCAAAAGTTTTAATCTTCTAAAGAAAAAAAATGAAATTATAAGCAGAATAATCAAACTGAAACAGCTGCCTGTAGTATTTTTCTACCAAAAAACTGCTTCTGAAAAAGAGAAACATCAAAATGGTAGAATTTAGTAAAAATAAGCAAAGAAAACCAAGTTGCTGCTTTGCAAATCTTATCAACAGAAGCTTCATTCTAAAATAACCAGGAAGTAGAATGAGCCGTAAACCTCTGAGGCGGGAATTTACCCGACTCTAAATAAGCATGATGAATCAAAAGCTTTAACCAAGACGCCAAAGAAATGGCAGAAGCCTTCTGACCTTTCCTAGAACCAGAAAAGAAAATAAATAGACTAGAAGTCTTTCTGAAATCTTTAGTAGCTTCAACATAATATGTTGAAGCTCTTACCACATCCAAAGAATGTAAGGATCTCTCCAGAAAATTCTTAGGATTAGGCCATAAAGAAGGGACAACAATTTCTCTACTAAAGTTGTTGGAGTTCACAACTTTAGGTAAAAATTTAAACGAAGTCCGCAAAAACCGCCTTATCCTGATGAAAAATCAGAAAAGGAGACTCACAAGAAAGAGCAGATAAATGAGAATCTCTTCTAGCAGAAGAGATGACCAAAAGGAACAACACTTTCCAAGAAAGTAATTTAATGTCCAGAGAATGCATAGGCTCAAATGGAGGAGCCTTTAAAGCCTTCAAAACCAAAATAAGACTCCAAGGAGGAGAAATTGATTTAATGACAGGCTTGATACGAACCAAAGCCTGTACAAAACAATGAATACCAGGTAGTTTAGCAATTTTTCTGTAGAACAGAACAGAAAGAGCAGAGATTTGACCTTTCAAAGAACTTGCAGACAAACCCTTATCTAAACCATCCTGAAGAAACTGTAAAATTCTAGGAATTCTAAAAGAATGCCAAGAGAATTTATGAGAAGAGCACCATGAAATCTAAGTCTTCCAAACTCGATAAAAAATCTTTCTAGATACAGATTTACGAGCCTGCAACATAGTAATAATCACTGAGTCAGAGAAACCTCTATGACTAAGCGTTCAATTTCCATACATCAAATTTAATAATTTGAGATCCTGACGGAAAAAATGAACCTTGAGATATAAGGTCTGGCCTTAATGGAAGTGGCCAAGGTTGGCAACTGGACATCCGAACAAGATCCACATACCAAAACCTGAGTGGCAATGCTGGAGCCACCAGCAGCACAAACGATTGCTCCATGATGATTTTGAAAATAACTCTTAGAAGAAGAACTAGAGGCGGAAAAATATAGGCAGGTTGAAAACTCTAAGGAAGTGTCAATGCATACACTACTTCCGCCTGAGGATCCCTGGACCTGGATAGGTACCTGGGAAGTTTCTTGTTTAGATGAGATGCCATCAGATCTATTTCTGGAAGCCCCCACAACTGAACAATTTGAAAAAACACATCTGGGTGAAGAGACCATTCTCCTGGATGTAAAGCTTGATGACAGAGATAATCTGCTTCCCAATTGTCTATACCTGGGATATGCACCACAGAAATTAGACAGGAGCTGTATTTTGCCCAAGCAAGTATCCAAGATACTTCTTTCATAGCCTGAGGACTGAGAGTCCCACCCTGATAATTGACATACACCACAGTTGTGACATTGTCTGTCTGAAAACCAATAAACGTCTCTCTCTTCAAATAGAAGCCAAAACTGAAGAACTCTGAGAATCGCACAGAGTTCCAAAATATTGAATGGTAATCTCGCCTCTTGAGATCCCCAAACAGCTTCCCAACCTAAAAGAATCTGTTGTGATCATGGTCCAGGTTGGATGAACCGAAGAGACCCGTAGAACTATACGATGGTGATCTAACCACCAAGTCAGAGATAGTTGAATATTGGGATTCAAGGATATTACATGTGATATCCTAGAATAATCCCTGCACCATTAATTCAGCATTAAAAACTAGCTAGAATACAGTGGGGCAAAAAAGTATTTAGTCAGCCACCAATTGTGCAAGTTCTCCCACTTAAGAAGATGAGAGAGGTCTGTAATTTTCATCATAGGTATACCTCAATTATGAGAGACAAAATGTGGAAACAAATCCAGACAATCACATTGTCTGATTTGGAAAGAATGTATTTGCATATTATGGTGGAAAATAAGTATTTGGTCACCTACAAACAAGCAAGATTTCTGGCTCTCACAGACCTGTATCTTCTTCTTTAAGAAGCTCCTCTGTCCTCCACTCATTACCTGTATTAATGGCACCTGTTTGAACTTGTTATCAGTATAAAAGACACCTGTCCACAACCTCAAACAGTCACACTCCAAACTCCACTATGGTGAAGACCAAAGAGCTGTCAAAGGACACCAGAAACAAAATTGTAGACCTGCACCAGGCTGGGAAGACTGAATCTGCAATAGGCAAGCAGCTTGTTGTGAAGAAATCAACTGTGGGAGCAATAATTAGAAAATGGAAGACAAACAAGACCACTGATAATCTCCCTCGATCTGGGGCTCCACGCAAGATCTCACCCCGTGGGGTCAAAATGATCACAAGAACAGTGAGCAAACATCCCAGAACCACATGGGGGGACCTAGTGAATGACCTGCAGAGAGCTGGGCCCAATGTAACAAAGGCTACCATCAGTAACACACTATGCCGCCAGGGATTGCAGTGCCAAACGTGTCCCCCTGCTTAAGCCAGTACATGTCCGGGCCCGTCTGAAGTATGCTAGAGAGCATGTGGATGATCCAGAAGCGGATTCGGAGAATGTCATATGGTCAGATGAAACAAAAGTAGAACTGTTTGTTAGAAACACAACTCGTTGTGTTTGGAGGAGAGAGAATGCTGAGTTGCAACCAAAGAACACCATACCTACTGTGAAGCATGGGGGTGGCAACATCATGGTTTGGGTCTGTTTCTCTGCAAAGGGAACAGGACAACTGATCCGTGTACATGAAAGAATGAATGGGGCCATGTATCGTGAGATTTTGAGTGCAAACCTCCTTCCATCAGCAAGGGCATTGAAGATGAAACTTGGCTGGGTCTTTCAGCATGACAATGATCCCAAACACACCACCCGGGCAATGAAGGAGTGGCTTCGTAAGAAGCATTTCAAGGTCCTGGAGTGGCCTAGCCAGTCTCCAGATCTCAACCCCATAGAAAACCTTTGGAGGGAGTTGAACGACCGTGTTGCCCAGCGACAGCCCCAAGACATCACTGCTCTAGAGGAGATCTGCATGCAGGAATGGGCCAACAGACCAGCAACAGTGTGTGACAACCTTGTGAAGACTTACAGAAAACGTTTGACCTCTGTCATTGCCAAAAAAGACAGCCCCAAAACATCACTGCTCTAGAGAAGATCTGCATGCAGGAATGGGCCAACATACCAGCAACAGTGTGTGACAACCTTGTGAATACTTACAGAAAACGTTTGACCTCTTTCATTGCCAACAAAGGATATATAACAAAGTATTGAGATGAACTTTTGATATTGACCAAATACTTATTTTCCACCATAATTTGCAAATAAATTCTTACCAAATCAGACAATGTGATTGTCTGGATTTGTTTCCACATTTTGTCTCTCATAGTTGAGGTATACCTATGATGAAAATTACAGGCCTCTCTCATCTTCTTAAGTGGGAGAACTTGCACAATTGGCGGCTGACTAAATACTTTTTTGCCCCACTGTATGTGAGAGAGAAAAAGACTTCACACAGGCGCTCTTACTCTGAATCCTATTCTGTACCCCAATCTAAGAAGTTTGGACCGAATTGAACCAAACAACTTTAGAAAAATCTTAACCTGCCCCCCTACCAGCTAAGCTGGAATAAGGGCCGCACCTTCATGCAAATTTGGGGGCTGGCTTTGATCTCTTAAATGGTTTGAATTCATTCCATTTTGAAGAAAGCTTCCAATAAGAAACATGTTACTTGGGGGAAGAATTAGGCTTCTGTTCCTCATTAAGAACAAAAACTAATATAAGCTTAGAACATAATCTTGAAGCAAAAAAACTCCCTTCCCCAGAGTAACAGTTGAAAGTATTGAATCCAACTGTGAACCAAATAATTTATTACCATGGAAGGAAAGAAAAATTGAAATCTGGATTTTAGAAATCAAATCAGCATGCCAAGATTTAAGTCACAAAGTTCTTCTAGCTAAAATAGCTAAATACATAAATTTAACCTCAATTTTGTTAATATAAAAAAATGGCATCACAAATGAAATTATTAGCATGTTGAATCAAGTTAACAATGCTAAACAAATCATAAACCAATACTTGTTGTGCTAAAGTTTCCAACCAAAAAAGATGAAACAGCTGCAACATCAGCAAAAAAATTGCAGGTCTAAGAAAAGGACCTGAAAATAAAATAATTTTCCTTAGAAAAGATACAAGTTTCCCATCTAAAGGATCTTTAAAATAAATACTATTTTCCATAGGAATAGTAGTACGTTTAGCAAGAGTAGAGATAGCCCCATTAACTTTGGGGATCTTTTCCCAAAACTCCAACTAACTGCTGGCAAAGGATATCATTTTAAAACCTTAAAGAAGGAATAAAAGAAGTACCAGGCCTATTCCATTCCCCAGAATTAGGAACTGGAAAAAACCTCTGAAGTAACCACAGGAGGTTAATAAGCAGAATTTTAAATGTTAGCTAGCCTTAAAATCAAGAGGACTAGTCTCCTCAATATCCAAAATAATCAACACCTTTTCAACAAAGAACGAATGTACTCTATTTAAAAGTAAAAAAGTAGATTTGTTAGTGTCAATATCTGATGAAGGATATTCTGAATGAGATAAATAATCATCAGAGAAGGATAATTCAGTATGTTGTCGGTCATTTGAAAATTTATCAACTAAATGAGAAGTTTAAAAAAGACCTTTACATTTTATTAAAAGGCGGGATGGCAGACAAAGCCTTCAGAATAGAATCAGAAAAATATTCTTATAAATTCCCAGGTACAGTGGGGCAAAAAAGTATTTAGTCAGCCACCAATTGTGCAAGTTCTCCCACTTAAGGAGATGAGAGAGGCCTGTAATTTTCATCATAGGTATACCTCAACTATGAGAGACAAAATGTGGAAACAAATCCAGACAATCACATTGTCTGATTTAGAAAGAATTTATTTGCAAATTATGGTGGAAAATAAGTATTTGGTCAATATCAAAAGTTCATCTCAATACTTTGTTATATATACTTTGTTGGCAATGACAGAGGTCAAACGTTTTCTGTAAGTATTCACAAGGTTGTCACACACTGTTGCTGGTATGTTGGCCCATTCCTGCATGCAGATCTCCTCTAGAGCAGTGATGTTTTGGGGCTGTCTCTGGGCAACACAGACTTTCAACTCCCTCCAAAGGTTTTTTATGGGGTTGAGATCTGGAGACTGGCTAGGCCACTCCACAGGACCTTGAAATGCTTCTTACGAAGCCACTCCTTCTGTCAGACTCAGATACGATAGCTAGTAATGAGATTCATATAATGATTTGTGTACCACAGCTGCTGAGAATCATACTTGTACTAAAAAATATGAATGATTGTAGCAGAATGAAATATTGCTATGTGACATAAACTATCATGAGTGATAGTGTCAAACAGCACATTTAACAGTCAGCAAGGTTGATATTAGGGAATAGGTGAGAAAACACTATTGCTATCACATGTGTTTGGTATTAACACTGGTTTTATATAGCAGTGTCTCTCACTGTGAATCCCAAATAAAAAAAGAACAAACTTACAAAATACTTGTAAAAAATAATTATCATAAAGCACAGCTATGCAGAGGATAAATGTTGATCAACTTATTTATATATATATATGTGGTATTTTGAGAGGATAAGAGTAATGTGCACAGCAAAAGAAAAACTGACAGGTTGCTCTTTACGGTGAACTGAAAATACAGGCTCAGTGAATAATGGTAGCAGTAAGAACAAACTTGTAACAACTGAACTTTTAAAAGTACCTGAGTGGAAGTTAATAACCTAGAGAGTGAGGTCTGGAATCCGGTATGGAGAACCCCAGTGGGGAGTAAGCTGGTCCGGTGTAGAGAGCTTGATCAGGGCTCAGGTAGTTCTGTTGATGGCGTGTGACGTCACCGCGGAGTGATTCAAAGTAGATCCGGTACTCAGTGAGAGGTTGTGCAGGCAAGGTTCAGAGAGGAGCAGGGAAACAGGCAAGGCTCAGGATAATACCGTTTAGCTACCACTGGGTGGCAGACGGTCAATAACAAGCAATGTAGGATAGTAGATTAGAAGTTTTATAGAGAAAGTTGTTAATGAGAGTTTATTATTTAAAGGAACAGGTACATCGATATGCCTTGCAGCAGTGAGCCTGACAGTATCCCCCCTTCTAGGAGCAGCTCCGGTGCTCAGGATGTGGCCGATCCGGGTTCCTCCTATGGAAAAGCGACACCAGTCGAGGTGCAGAGATGTTACTAGCAGGTTCCCAGGAATCGTGCTCCGAAGAATACCCTTTCCAACTGATAAGATATTGCAACACCCCTCGGAACAACCGGGAATCAAGAATCGCTCGAACTTCATATTCGGTAGTAGGGTCTATTGAGATCTGAGGGACATAATCCGAAGGAACGTTTCTTAAAGCCTTGTAGGGCTTTAGAAGGGACACATGGAAGGTAGGGTGTACCTTCATGCTGTCCGGTAGTTTCAGGGTGACAGCATTCACGTTGAGTATTCGGGTGATAGGATAGGGTCCCAGGAATAAAGGAGAGAATTTCTTTGAAGGAGTGTTGAGCTTCAGGTTTTTTGTTGATAACCAGACGAGGTCACCTACAGCATACGGGGGCGGTTTTCTTCTTTTCCTATCATAAAACTTTTTCTGTGTTTCCTTTGCTGATTCAATAGCATTCTGTGTAGCAGAGAAGCTGGCAGAGATGGCATCGGAGAGTTCAGATAAACCTGGGAAAGTGGTACGGTTATCGGGGTGTAGATGAAACCTGGGGTGAAATCCGTAGTTCGCGAAGAATGGTGTAGTCCCAGTGGAGGTATTGATAGTGTTATTAAATGAAAATTCAGCATATGGTAAATGTTGGGACCATGTGTTTTGTTGATCAGAGCAGTACAGCCGTATATATCGTTCGATCCATTGGTTACATCGCTCTGCCTGTCCGTTACTTTGAGGATGATATGCAGTAGTGAGTCTCTTGTCAATCATAAATAATTCGCAAAACTTCGTCCATAACCTGCTAGAGAATTGACTGCCTCTGTCGCTCAAGATAGTAGTAGGAAGGCTATGGTGTTTGAAGACATGTTTTATGAGTAATTGGATGGTTTCCATGGCGGTAGGCAATTTGTGATATGAAATGAAATGTGCCATTTTACTGAATAGGTCTACTACTACTAAAATGGTATTAAAGTTGTTCGATACAGGTAGGTCTACTATGAAATCAAGTGCTATTTCTGGGATTGACCATGGGTTTGATGGAGTAGGTAAGGGCAGTAGAAATCCATAGGGTGCTTGTTTTGTTGATTTGGAAACGGTACATTTGTGACAGGATGTTACATATTGGTTTATTTCATTGGACATGTTAGGCCACCAGTAGGATCTCTTTGCGAGTTCTATTGTCTTTTTCATTCCCGGGTGTCCAGCGAGCGAAGAATCGTGGACGGTTTGAAGAACCATATGTCTACGAGTTGGAGGAATGTACAACTGATCTTGGTGGTAGTATAATTTATCCTTTCTCTTGTGCAGGAGCGATAAAGGTTTTGTTTGATCCTCCATTTGTTGTTGTTTGTAGTAGCTGTGGTTTGAAGTCACAGATAAAAGAAACGAACCTGTCTTTAGGGATTAGGCTGGTATCAGGTATAGGCTTCCGTACATAACAGGGTAACCTGGAGAGGGCGTCTGCTTTATGGTTCTGACTTGCTGGTCGATATACTATCTGATAATTAAATCTGGTGAGGAATAAATTCCACCTTACTTGCCTGGAGGAGAGGGTCCTAGTGCTTTTCAAGTACTTTAAATTTCTATGGTCCATATAGATCAATATAGGAACACTTGTACCCTCGAGTAAGTGCCTCCAATGCTCGAGTGATAGTTTAATGGCTAACATTTCTTTTTCCCCAATGGGGTAGTTCTGTTCAGCAGAATTCAGTGATCGAGAGAAAAAAGCAACAGGATGGAGAGGTTGTTTTAAGCCTTTTCTTTGTGAAAGAACAGCACCCACAGCAACGTCCGAGGCATCGACCTCCAGTATAAATTGATACTCTGGATTAGGAAACCTAAGGATAGGAGCGATAGTGAACTTTAGTTTTAACAGCTCAAAAGCTTCCTGTGCTGCAGGGTTCCATCTAAAAGGTATGCTAGTTCTTGTTAGCATCGTTAATGGTTTAGTGAGGGCAGAGAAATTTTTTATGAATTTGCGATAAAAATTCGCAAAGCCCAGGAAACTTTGGACTTCTTTTCTAAACTTAGGGACAGGCCAATCTTTAATGATTTGCATTTTTGATTCCTCCATATGTATACCTGAGGAACTGATGATATACCCAAGAAAAGCTATGGTCTGAGAATTGAATATACACTTCTCTGGTTTGACATACAGGTGGTTTTCCCTTAAACGAGATAGGACTTGTCTGACATGTAGAACGTGTTCAGAGAGTGTTTTAGAGTATATTAATATATCATCTAGATATATGACTATATAAACATCTAAGATATCTCTGAAGAGATCATTTATTAAATACTGGAAAGTGGTCGGGGCATTACTGAGCCCGAACGGCATGACTGTGTATTCATAGTGGCCATATCGGGTCCTGAACGCCGTTAACCACTCGTCGCCACTTCGCACTCTGATTAAATTATACGCCCCCCGAAGGTCCAATTTCGTAAAGAACTTGGCCCCTTCTAACCTCTCGATTAACTCTGGGATTAGGGGCAAAGGGTATCTGTTCTTTACTGTGATCTTGTTCAATTGTCTATAGTCTATAATAGGCCTTAGGGAGCCGTCCTTGTTTTTTACAAAGAATATTCCGGCTCCCGCCGGTGATGTCGAGGGGCGGATAAACCCTTTCCTTAGGTTTTCCTCTAAATATGATTTTAAATGATCAAGCTCTGTTTTAGAGAGGGGAAAAATGTGCCCACAGGGAATCTCTGCTCCAGGTATTATATCTATAGGGCAGTCGTACTTCCTATGGGGAGGTAAACTCTCTGACTCAGTTTTGTTAAATAAATCCATAAAATCCCTGTATTCATTGGGTATTTGGTTCTCAGTATCTGCCTGGGGAGTGAGTAGGATAGGCATAGGGAAACATGTGGTAGTGCAGTATCTAGAATTGAAGCTGAGAGAGAGTGTTTCCCAGGATATTTTGGGGTCATGTAGACTCAACCACGTTAAACCCAAGATAACAGGGGAAACTGGTGAAGAAATGACATCGAAAGACATATATTCCCTGTGATGGTCAGTCGTGGATACTAAAAGGGGTATTGTTTGATATTCAACTGGACCTGAGGAAAGGATCTTACCATCTATACCACGCAAATAAATAGGAGATTTTTTGTGCACAAGTGGTATTTTATTATTATAGGTGAATTCCTTATCAATATAAGAGGCGGTTGCCCCAGAGTCAATAATGGCTGGAACTTTGACCCGTAGAAGATCCCACTGTAATAGAAGATTAATTTTACAATAGGTTGTGGTGGAGTCATAAGTATTACAGCAGGATAAGGTTGAATAGTTCTTACCCTTTTGTTGTCTCAGCAAGGAGGGGCAGTCTTTTACAGTATGTTCTTCTGAAGCACAATATAAACACAGGTTGTTCTCTTGTCTTCTATTTTTCTCTTGGGTAGATAGGGGTCCTTTTAGGAACCCGATATCCATAGGTTCAGCTGTTGATTTACTAGAGGCCTGAGGTGTAGCAGTGTTATAGTGCTTTTTGTAGTGTGTGTCCTGATAAGACCTTTCATGCATGCGTTCTCTGAGACGTCTGTCTATAGTAATGGTTAGATTTATAAGCCCCTCGAAAGTGGGAGGTAAGTCTATGTGAGACAGCTCATCTTTAATAGGGTCAGATAGACAGATTCTAAACTGGTTTTTAAGAGATACATCATTCCACTGGGAATCTTTTGCCCATCTTTTAAAGTCAGAGATGTACTCTTCTACAATTCTTTTCTTTTGTTTCAGAGCCCTAAGAGCTGTCTCAGCAGTCTGTTGTTTGAACGGGTCTTCATATAATTGACCCATAGCTGTTAGGAAGGCATCAAGTGAGTTCAATATAGTGTTGTTTGTCTCAAAAAAGGTATTAGCCCATGTACGGGGCTCACCTCTCAAGAAAGAAATGATAGTCAGGACACGTGACCTATCATTTGGGTAGGTTTGTGGTTTCATTGTGAAAAGCAGAAGGCAGGCATTTTTAAAATCTCTATATTGAGATCTGTCACCAGAAAATGTATCAGGGAGACTTATTGGTGGTTCTGATGTATGCAACTTAGGTTCTATGTATTCTTTAATGTAAGCTTTAAGTGCAGTGTTTTCTGCCTTAAGTGTGGATAAGCCCTCTGTTAGTAAATCAACTCTTTGCTTTAGATTCTTCATACTTGTAGTCATCTCAGCTGGGTCCATTTTGTATTAATTGGCTTGTTATTCTGTCAGACTCAGATACGATAGCTAGTAATGAGATTCATATAATGAGTTGTGTGAACCACAGCTGCTGAGAATCATACTTGTACTAAAAAATATGAATGATTGTAGCAGAATGAAATATTGCTATGTGACATAAACTATCATGAGTGATAGTGTCAAACAGCACATTTAACAGTCAGCAAGATTGATATTAGGGAATAGGTGAGAAAACACTATTGCTATCACATGTGTTTGGTATTAACACTGGTTTTATATAGCAGTGTCTCTCACTGTGAATCCCAAATAAAAAAAGAACAAACTTACAAAATACTTGTAAAAAATAATTATCATAAAGCACAGCTATGCAGAGGATAAATGTTGATCAACTTATTTATATATATATATGTGGTATTTTGAGAGGATAAGAGTAATGTGCACAGCAAAAGAAAAACTGACAGGTTGCTCTTTACGGTGAACTGAAAATACAGGCTCAGTGAATAATGGTAGCAGTAAGAACAAACTTGTAACAACTGAACTTTTAAAAGTACCTGAGTGGAAGTTAATAACCTAGAGAGTGAGGTCTGGAATCCGGTATGGAGAACCCCAGTGAGGAGTAAGCTGGTCCGGTATAGAGAGCTTGATCAGGGCTCAGGTAGTTCTGTTGATGGCGTGTGACGTCACCACGGAGTGATTCAAAGTAGATCCGGTACTCAGTGAGAGGTTGTGCAGGCAAGGTTCAGAGAGGAGCAGGGAAACAGGCAAGGCTCAGGATAATACCGTTTAGCTACCACTGGGTGGCAGACGGTCAATAACAAGCAATGTAGGATAGTAGATTAGAGGTTTTATAGAGAAAGTTGTTAATGAGAGTTTATTATTTAAAGGAACAGGTACATCGATATGCCTTGCAGCAGTGAGCCTGACACCTTCATTGCCCAGGTGGTGTGTTTGTGATCATTGTCATGCTGAAAGACCCAGCCACATTTCGTCTTCAATGCCCTTGCTGATAGAAGGAGGTTTGCACTCAAAATCTCACAATACATGGCCCCATTCATTTTTTCATGTACACGGATCAGTCGTCCTGTTCCCTTTGCAGAGAAACAGCCCCAAAGCATGATGTTGCCACCCCCATGCTTCACAGTAGGTATGGTGTTCTTTGGTTGCAACTCAGCATTCTCTCTCCACCAAACACAAGTTGTGTTTCTACCAAACAGTTCTACTTTGGTTTCATCTGACCATATGACATTCTCCCAATCTGCTTCTGGATCATCCAAATGCTCTCTAGCATACTTCAGACGGGCCCGGGCATGTACTGGCAGGGCCGCCACTAGAAATTTTGGGGCCTCTGACTCAACCATTGATCAGGGCCCCCCTCCTTTGACATGTGCAATTTTTGACCAAGTGACTAAAATGTATATGCACTTTATTCTTAATTGTCTATTTAAACTTGGAAATGTTGTAAAGGTAGTAACATACACACACACACACAGACACACTCATACACTGAAACACACAAACACACTCACACATAAGGATTCACATATAGACACTCTAGCAGACACGCAAAGAAACACACTCAGACACAGAAACCCAAACAGACACTTAGCACTTGTTTACATTGACCTGACAAGTAATGAGGTAAACTACAGTTTTGTAAAAAAAGGAGATTTAGAAAACAAAATATGGAGTTCTGATTATCTTTTTGTAAAGGAAGATGACAACTAAATTATGACAACAGCATGCAGTGGCTGAAAGGAAGGGCACTGAACTTCCTAAACAATAATTTAAAGGTTAAATGGTGGAGTGGTTACTTCCGGAAAGGTCTTGTTAGTCTCAAAGTCTGTAGAAAGATGTGAATAATTAGTAGTAAGGTCAAAATGTCCTAAAAATTAACAGACAATGGACACACACACACAAACTCAAACTTGCACATACACCCAAGGAAACACAGACAGAGACAGCCTCAGAAAACACACAAAGACATACACACACACAGAGACAACCACATGAAAAACACAGAAAGACATACATACACACACCCTCCCTGAGAAATCCACAGAAAACACACAAAGACATACACACACCCTCACAGAGACACCCACAGAAAACACAGACATACATACATACATACACACAAACACCCTCACAGAAACACCCATAGAAAAAGCTCAAAGACATATGCACACACCCTAACAGACATGCACAGAAAATGCACAAAGACATACACACGGTAACACCCACCCTCACAGAGAGACCCACAGATAAAAAATACATACACATAGAGACACAAACCAAAGCACAAAGACATAAACACATACACCCACAGAAACACTCACAGGAGGAAACATTTATGCACCTTGCATCCCCTAAATCAACAGTGTGTGACATGCATGATAAAAAAAATGCAGAAATTAAGAGATCAATTTTTAAAGAATCATATTTGTAAATGTGCAAACAAAAATAATTCTGTGAATTCAAAATTGTACATTAATGAGCTGGGTAGATGGCTAGATGAAGAAAAGTACCTTTAAAAGGTTGACATATGTTTGTTTGTTTTTTTCCCATTTTCCCCAACCAAGAGCACCACTTCAAATATAGTGTACAAATTTTCCCATCTGTCAGCTGTACTTATGGATTTTGAAAATGCTGTAATCTATATGGTCTTGGTGGGACCATAAGCTGTGGTACTCATACCATTAGATCTGGTTAAATGCAGGATTTAGGCTTGTTGGTATGTATTTCAAAACTATCCGCTAGATTTGGAGTTTTGTCGGTAACGACCCGAAAAACTAACGCCGGCTTTTTTCTGGCCGCACCATAAAAATAACTCTGGTATTGAGAGTCCACAGAATGGCTGCGTTAGGCTCCAAAAAAGGAGCGTAGAGCATATTTAACGCAGCTTCAACTCTCGATACCAGAGTTGCTTACGCAAGCGGCCAGCCTCAAAAACGTGCTCATGCGCGATTCCCCCATAGAAAACAATGGGGCTGTTTGAGCTGAAAAAAAACCAAACACCTGCAAAAAAGCCGCGTTCAGCTCCTAACGCAGCCCCATTGTTTGCTATGCGGTAACCCTTCCTACGTCTGCACTTAACACTCTAACATGTACCCCGAGTCTAAACACCCCAACCTTACACTTATTAACCCCTAATCTGCCGCGCCCGCTATCGCTGACCCCTGCATATTATTATTAACCCCTAATCTGCCGCTCCGTAAACCGCCGCTACTTACATTATCCCTATGTACCCCTAATCTGCTTCCCTAACATCGCCGACCCCTATATTATATTTATTAACCCCTAATCTGCCCCCCACAACGTCGCCTCCACCTGCCTACACTTATTAACCCCTAATCTGCCGAGCGGACCTGAGCGCTACTATAATAAAGTTATTAACCCCTAATCCGCCTCACTAACCCTATAATAAATAGTATTAACCCCTAATCTGCCCTCCCTAACATCGCCGACACCTAACTTCAATTATTAACCCCTAATCTGCCGACTGGAGCTCACCGCTACTCTAATAAATGTATTAACCCCTAAAGCTAAGTCTAACCCTAACACTAACACCCCCCTAAATTAAATATAATTTACATCTAACGAAATTAATTAACTCTTATTAAATAAATTATTCCTATTTAAAGATAAATACTTACCTGTAAAATAAATCCTAATATAGCTACAATATAAATTATAATTATATTATAGCTATTTTAGGATTAATATTTATTTTACAGGTAACTTTGTATTTATTTTAACCAGGTACAATAGCTATTAAATAGTTAAGAACTATTTAATAGCTAAAATAGTTAAAATAATTACAAAATTACCTGTAAAATAAATACTAACCTAAGTTACAATTAAACCTAACACTACACTATCAATAAATTAATTAAATAAACTACCTACAATTACTTACAATTAACCTAACACTACACTATCAATAAATTAATTAAATACAATTCCTACAAATAAATACAATTAAATAAACTAGCTAAAGTACAAAAAATAAAAAAAGAACTAAGTTACAAAAAATAAAAAAATATTTACAAACATAAGAAAAATATTACAACAATTTTAAACTAATTACACCTACTCTAAGCCCCCTAATAAAATAACAAAGCCCCCCAAAATAAAAAAATGCCCTACCCTATTCTAAATTACTAAAGTTCAAAGCTCTTTAACCTTACCAGCCCTGAACAGGGCCCTTTGCGGGGCATGCCCCAAGACGTTCAGCTCTTTTGCCTGTAAAAAAAAACATACAATACCCCCCCAACATTACAACCCACCACCCACATACGCCTAATCTAACCCAAACCCCCCTTAAATAAACCTAACACTAAGCCCCTGAAGATCTTCCTACCTTATCTTCACCCTGCCAGGTTCACCGATCCGTCCTGAAGAGCTCCTCCAATGTCCTGATCCAAGCCCAAGCGGGGGGCTGAAGAGGTCCATGATCCGGCTGAAGTCTTCATCCAAGCGGGAGCTGAAGAGGTCCATGATCCGGATGAAGTCTTCATCCAAGCGGGAGCTGAAGAGGTCCATGATCCGGATGAAGTCTTCTATCAACTGCATCTTCAATCTTCTTTCTTCCGGATCCATCTTGCAGACCTCCGACGCGGAACATCCTCTTGTCCCGACGCCTACTAGCCGAATGACGGTTCCTTTAAGGGATGTCATCCAAGATGGCGTCCCTCGAATTCCGATTGGCTGATAGGATTCTATCAGCCAATCGGAATTAAGGTAGGAATATTCTGATTGGCTGATGGAATCAGCCAATCAGAATCAAGTTCAATCCGATTGGCTGATCCAATCAGCCAATCAGATTGAGCTCGCATTCTATTGGCTGTTCCGATCAGCCAATAGAATGCGAGCTCAATCTGATTGGCTGATTGGATCAGCCAATCGGATTGAACTTGATTCTGATTGGCTGATTCCATCAGCCAATCAGAATATTCCTACCTTAATTCCGATTGGCTGATAGAATCCTATCAGCCAATCGGAATTCGAGGGACGCCATCTTGTATGACGTCCCTTAAAGGAACCGTCATTTGGCTAGTAGGCATCGGGAGAAGAGGATGTTCCGCGTCGGAGGTCTGCAAGATGGATCCGGAAGAAAGAAGATTGAAGATGCAGTTGATAGAATACTTCATCCGGATCATGGACCTCTTCAGCTCCCGCTTGGATGAAGACTTCAGCCGGATCATGGACCTCTTCAGCCCCCCGCTTGGGCTTGGATCAGGACATCGGAGGAGCTCTTCAGGACGGATCGGTGAACCTGGCAGGGTGAAGATAAGGTAGGAAGATCTTCAGGGGCTTAGTGTTAGGTTTATTTAAGGGGGGTTTGGGTTAGATTAGGGGTATGTGGGTGGTGGGTTGTAATGTTGGGGGGGGGGGTATTGTATGTTTTTTTTTACAGGCAAAAGAGCTGAACTTCTTGGGGCATGCCCCACAAAGGGCCCTGCTCAGGGCTGGTAAGGTTAAAGAGCTTTGAACTTTAGTAATTTAGAATAGGGTAGGGCATTTTTTTTATTTGGGGGGTTTTGTTATTTTATTAGGGGGCTTAGAGTAGGTGTAATTAGTTTAAAATTGTTGCAATATTTTTCTTATGTTTGTAAATATTTTTTTATTTTTTGTAACTTAGTTCTTTTTTATTTTTTGTACTTTAGCTAGTTTATTTAATTGTATTTATTTGTAGGAATTGTATTTAATTAATTTATTGATAGTGTAGTGTTAGGTTAATTGTAGGTAATTGTAGGTAGTTTATTTAATTAATTTATTGATAGGGTAGTGTTAGGTTTAATTGTAACTTAGGTTAGTATTTATTTTACAGGTAATTTTGTAATTATTTTAACTATTTTAGCTATTAAATAGTTCTTAACTATTTAATAGCTATTGTACCTGGTTAAAATAAATACAAAGTTACCTGTAAAATAAATATAAATCCTAAAATAGCTATAATATAATTATAATTTATATTGTAGCTATATTAGGATTTATTTTACAGGTAAGTATTTATCTTTAAATAGGAATAATTTATTTAATAAGAGTTAATTAATTTCGTTAGATGTAAATTATATTTAATTTAGGGGGGTGTTAGTGTTAGGGTTAGACTTAGCTTTAGGGGTTAATACATTTATTAGAGTAGCGGTGAGCTCCAGTCGGCAGATTAGAGGTTAATAATTGAAGTTAGGTGTCGGCGATGTTAGGGAGGGCAGATTAGGGGTTAATACTATTTATTATAGGGTTAGTGAGGCGGATTAGGGGTTAATAACTTTATTATAGTAGCGCTCAGGTCCGCTCGGCAGATTAGGGGTTAATAAGTGTAGGCAGGTGGATGCGACGTTGAGGGGGGCAGATTAGGGGTTAATAAATATAATATAGGGGTCGGCGGTGTTAGGGGCAGCAGATTAGGGGTACATAAGGATAATTTAGGTGGCGGCGCTTTGCAGTCGGCAGATTAGGGGTTAATAAGTGTAGGCAGATGGAGGCGACGTTGAGGGGGGCAGATTAGGGGTTAATAAATATAATACAGGGGTCGGCGGTGTTAGGGGGAGCAGATTAGGGGTACATAAGGATAACGTAGGTGGCGGTCGGCAGATTAGGGGTTAAAAAAATGTATTTGAGTGTCGGCGATGTGGGGGGACCTCGGTTTAGGGGTACATAGGTAGTTTATGGGTGTTAGTGTACTTTAGAGTACAGTAGTTAAGAGCTTTATGAACCGGCGTTAGCCCAGAAAGCTCTTAACTACTGACTTTTTTCCTGCGGCTGGAGTTTTGTCGTTAGATGTCTAACGCTCACTTCAGAAACGACTCTAAATACCGGAGTTAGAAAAATCCCATTGAAAAGATAGGATACGCAATTGACGTAAGGGGATCTGCGGTATGGAAAAGTCGCGGCTGAAAAGTGAGCGTTAGACCCTATTTTGAGTGACTCCAAATACCGGCGGTAGCCTAAAACCAGCGTTAGGAGCCTCTAACGCTGGTTTTCACGGCTAACGCCAAACTCCAAATCTAGGTCTAAGTCAGCTGTAGTGTAAACTGAACAGTTTTAAGTTAACCTGTCTCATTTCAAACACTGAGCAATCTTAGTCTGAGAGTATAAAATTTTATGCAGATGTAAAAATCTTAGATAAAATGCCTCCTTGCATCTGGAAAGTATGTATATAAAATGCATATCGGCCAAAAGGGCATCTACCATTTGTGTATTGAGGAGGAAACATTTCTGCATGGTTTTAAATATAGAATTTCTACAGTACAGGTAGCCCTCAGTTTACGCTAGGGTTAAGTTCCAGAAGGAATGGTTGTAAATCGAAACTGTTGTAAATTGAAACCCAGTTTATAATGTAAGTCAATGGGAAGTGAGGGAGTTAGGTTCCAGGCCCCTCTCAAAATTGGCATAAGTAACACCTAATACATTATTTTTAAAGCTTTGAAATGAAGACTTTAAATGCTAAACAGCATTATAAACCTAATAAAATAATCACACAACACAGAATATATAAATAAACTAAGTTAAATGAACAAAAACATTTGCTAAACAGCATTATAAACCTAATAAAATAATCACACAACACAGACTTCACTTGCATTTTTCTGCAAATAGTTCTTTTTATGCATTCCAATCTGGACTGATTTATAGACAGGAAGATCTTGTTCCTTTGAAATCTGCTCGATAGCTCAGGTCTGGTTAACATGATTACTTTCAGCTTGCTTGGCTTTGCTGCAACACAATCGAACAGCTCCACCTACTGGCTATTTTAATAAATGCACTGTTTCTTAATGCTTTCCAATAGCAGTCACATGACTGAAAAAAAAGGTTGTTATTCTGAAACGGTGTAAATTGAACCGTTGTAAAACGAGGGCCACCTGTATTGTCAAATAATCATAAATACACTGCTGCTAAAAAAATGTGTTTTTATGGACCCCTAGCCCCACCATATAACTACTACCACACTGAAGTTACAATCCAAAATTGCACAAAGAAATAAAAAACATTTGCTAAGTAAGTCCTACCTCCTCTGCAAATGAAAGTGATCTGCCGTCTGACTCAGGCACACACTGTACAAAGTGCCAAGTCTGTCTCACACTGAGCATAGTGGTTTAGTGCACACTAAGAAATCCTCTCAAATGCTAATACTTTACTCCTTGTAATAACATTTCCCATGCTCAATTAGCACTCTGCTATAGTACCCACTGGTGGCTGCCAAAATTAAAAAAAAAACATTTTTTTTTTTTAGTTCTTGCCTCATGGGGCCCCCCTAGCTCATTGGGCCCCTGACAGGAGTCACCCCTGTCACCCCCTGATGGCAGCCCTGTGTACTGGCTTAAGCAGGGGCAGGTCTGGCACTGCAGGATCTGAGTCCCTGGCTGCGTAGTGTGTTACTGATGGTATAGTAACAAAGTAGAAGCAGCACCAGCTTGGAGTATTCTTGTTACCTTTTATTCATCAGAGACATATAAAAACAACAACAACGTTTCGGTCAGAACCTGACCTTAATCATGTTATACAAACAATTGAAAAAACCACTCCTTATGTAGCCATAATGGGCGGGGTTACTACCTTTACAGGTATGGGACTATTAGTTAACCGTCTGTATCTATACATCAGGAAGGCTTTCTTCATGCTCCCTCTAGTGGTTTAGTCAATTTCCTCTTATCAACCTATTACAACCTATTACAACCTGGAAAATACAATATAGTATACATATTCATCAGTATAGTGATTACCTTGAATTATTGCATTCCTAACTATGTACATAATTTACCAAAACATTCAATCTGTTATCAAAACATTTTAAAGAATTCATAATAATTCACAAGAAAAATAGAGAAACTTAAATTCAAACTCCTACACAGCATTCCACTAATGGGTAAAAACAATAACCTATTAATTTTGTAGAGAATCAATGCAGTTGTTTATTGAAGGGTAATTTGCCAATCTATCTCCCTATTCATTCCACGGGGTATAAGTGTTTGCAAGGTATAAATCCAGTATGTTTCTCTGGATTTGAGAATTTGCTGTCTATCTCCCCCTCTTCTAGGTCTTTTTATCTGTTCTATAACCTGATATCTCAGCTGGGAGATAGTATGTCTGTGAGATAGTATGATGGTAGCCTTTGTTACGTTGGTCCCAGCTCTCTGCAGGTCATTCACTAGGTCCCCCTGTGTGGTTCTGGGATGTTTGCTCACTGTTCTTGTGATTATTTTGACCCCACGGGGTGAGATCTTGCGTGGAGCCCCAGATCGAGGGAGATTGTCAGTGGTCTTGTTTGTCTTCCATTTTCTAATTATTGCTCCCACAGTGGATTTCTTCACACCAAGCTTCTTGCCTATTGCAGATTCAGTCTTCCTAGCCTGGTACAGGTCTACAATTTTGTTTCTGGTGTCCTTCGACAGCTCTTTGGTCTTCACCATAGTGGAGTTTGGAGTGTGACTGTTTAAGGTTGTGGACAGGTGTCTTTTATACTGATAACAAGTTCAAACAGGTGCCATTAATACAGGTAATGAGTGGAGGACAGAGGAGCCTCTTAAAGAAGAAGATACAGGTCTGTGAGAGCCAGAAATCTTGCTTGTTTGTAGGTGACCAAATACTTATTTTCCACCATAATTTGCAAATAAATTATTTCCAAATCAGACAATGTGATTGTCTGGATTTGTTTCCACATTTTGTCTCTCATAGTTAAGGTATATCTATGATGAAAATTACAGGCCTCTCTCATCTGCTTAAGTGGGAGAACTTGCACAATTGGTGACTGACTAAATACTTACATTACATGTTAACAGAATAGCAATAGACAATGCATTAATACTGATGGACATTTTTTCTGCATGTAAAAGTTTATCATGATAACTTATTACAAACCATAGCTAAAGATAAAAATTCATGACATTAAAATAACAAACTTAGCTTTGGTAGGACTGATATCAGTCAGCAGGAATCCAACAGTGTTTTCTGATACAGGAACAGTTTTAAGATATCTTGCAAATGTAAGAGAAAAAACTAGCTCATGGACTCTTGCCAATTACATGAAAGAAAAATAATAGATACCAAAAATAAAAAACCTGAATTAAAAAATTAAAAGATCCTAACACTACTTAAAGAAAACAAAAAACCCAACATTACAAAAAAATAACAGTCTAAAATTACAAAAAATAAAAAAAATGCAGATTACAAAATATAATAAACGAAATTATCTAAAATATAAACCTAATCTAATACCCCTGTAAAAACAAAAAGCCACCTCAAAATAAAAACACCACCTAATCTAACACTAAATTACCAATAGCCCTTAAAAGGGCCTTTTGCATTGCCCTGAAGCAATCAGCTCTTTTACATAAAAAAAACCTACAAATTAACCTCAAACAGGAAAACCCCCCACCCACCCAACCCCTCAAAATAAAAATGGGGCATTTGTATGGGCATTGCCCTTAAAAGGGCAATCAGCTCTTTTGCTGTCCATTAAAAAAATAAAAAAGCCCTAATCTAAAAAAAAACCCACCCCTCAAAAAAACAAAAAAAATAACACTAACCCAAAAACATAATCACTGTTCCTGAAGATCGGGCATCCATCTTCTTCCAGGTGGAGAAAAGTCTTCATCCAGGCAGATCCATCTTCATCAATCACGGTACCATCTTCTATCTTCTTCCCGGAGGTGCCGACTGCCGAGCGGTCTACTGAGGCGTGGAGTGGTCTTCGGCGGCAGGAGTCTTTTCTTCAACGTGGAGGTTCTCTTCATGAAATTGTCTGCTGCGCACTGAAGATTGAATGCAAGGTACCCGTTTTATATCGGGCACCTTGCATTCCTATTGGCTGAAATTTTCAAATCAGAGATACTGAAATCCTATTGGCTGATTTATTTATTTTTTTAGGTGTTTTTCTTTTAGATTAGAGATTCTTTTTATTTTTTCATGGGCAGCAAAAAGCCGATTGCCTTTTTAAGGACAATGCCCATACAAATGCTCATTTAAGGGCAATGGGCAGATTTGATTTTTTTAGAGTTAGGTCTTTTTTATTTTGGCGGGTTGGATGGATGGGGGGGGGTACTGTTAGGGGTTAATTTGTATTTTTTTATGTAAAAGAGCTGATTACTTCAGGGCAATGCCCTACAAAAGGCACTTTTAAGGGCTATTGGTAGTTTATTGTTAGATTAGGGGTTGTTTTTATTTTGGGGTAGCTTTTTGTTTTTTATAGGGGTATTAGATTAGGTTTAATTTTTTTATTTTGGATAATTTTAGTTTATTATTTTTTGCAATCTTAGATTTTTTTTAATGTTCGTAATTTTTTAGCAATGTTAGGTTTTTTGTTTTTGTTTTGTTTCATAGTGTTAGGATTGTTTTAATTTTGTCAGCAATGACAAATCCGGCTTCCTCCAATCACGGCGTTTCCTCAGGCATTTATTCCCCTGGGGGGGGAGTTGTGATTGGAGGATGCTGTATCCGTCATTGCTGACGTATGAAGGGACGAGCGGCAGTAGGGGGAATCGCTTCTCCGGCTTCAAGAAGAAAAGGTAAGTATTTTAACAAATTGGGTGAAATTTAAACTTTCATGAATGAAAGTGCCCTTGTTTTTAATAGTATTTTTAAAAACCGGGCACTCATTCTTGAAAGTTGACATTCACTTTAATATTTCATTAACGCTCTTTAAGATATCTACGTTTTCATGTGCGCTAACCCGACACTGCATTGGACCTACATTGTGAAACCCGAAGCAAGCAAGTTACACATATTTTACATTCTTATGTTCTTCACATATCATTTTTTGTAATTTTTATTATTAAATATAACATACTAACATAGTAGATGAGTAACATAGTAGATGAGGTTGAAATAAAGACTGAAGTCCATCAAGTTCCACCTATACAAATCTAATATACTTACAAAAAAGCTCCAGTTGATCTTAACTTAATCCCATTAAAAGGTAACCCATTTAAAACAAGCAATATCTATACTATAATTGCGTTTGTAATGTCCATAGCCGTCGTCAGTTGCGCACGCATCCTCAATGAAATGTTGGCAGCGCGAGACAGCCAACAGAATAATCTTAAATTTTGAAATAAAAAACCTAACATTACTATTAATATAAAAAAATAATATTTCTATTAAAATAAAAAAGGGGCAAAATAAATAGTGAAAGTAAAGTGCAAAGTTGTTTTACTACTCATATGTAACACTTTATATTAAAAAGGTGCTTACTGGCCCTTTAACATTTTTTTCATGCAGAAATATAATTTTAACATGTTTAGATAGAACTCTTTTAAACATAATAGAATGAAAAAAAATTGCTAATCTATAAAACAATATAGCTAATTCCATTCTATGCACACAATACCATTGTGAGAATATACCCCAAAATGTGCAGCGTAAGGTAAAGAAACATTTACTTTCTCCAATAAAACATAATTAAACTAATGTTTTTGCTTATGAATCAATGCTAATTCAACCCTTTCGTGACTGGGTTAAAGTGTTTACATGGGAACAACTGTTCCGATGTAGACAAATTGAAATCACGCGATCGTCCAAATGATCGCAAGATTTCAATTATGGGATCGGGTCTGGGGGGCGTCCCTATGATGCTAGGAACGCCCTCCAGACCGCAATCAAATCCTGCAAGCTCAGTAGGCTTCAGGACAGCCGTTGGCTATGAAGTTGTTTTCCGTCATAACGGCTTTAAAGCGCAACGCCGTTGTGACGGAATACAAAGGCATAACGGCGGGAAAGGGTTAAATAAATACATAAATAAATATTTAAGCTAATATCTTAAACCCTTGACGCGGTTAGGATGTTCCATGCCTTTGTAAAAGCCCTGAGCCTAACTTTTTTGGTGTCCTGCACCCTCCTGCTTTGACAAAATGCTATATCTGACTGGGGGACGTGTCTAGCATTGTAGGCAGCCCACCAGAATCCCATCCCAGCATTGGAATCACATGATCTCTGTGACAATCACGTGACTTCCTGTTTCCTGTTAATGTTTACATCAGAATTTTGTTCCGATCATTAACACTTGCCCCGATACTGAAGGGGTTAAAGGGACATGTAAGGTGCTCAAATATTTTATTGTATTAGTTGACATTTTTCTTGAACAGAGCTATGTTTTTAACCATTTGCAACGGGTTAATCACAAGCTGCTTAGACAATCAGGCTGGCAGATATGCAAAGCTATCATTCACCTGCCCTGTTCAGCTCAAGATCATAAGATTTCTATAATATTAATAACACTAACAAAATAATAACAATAAAAATAATATTTTCCATAGCACTGTTAGAATACATAATACTGTACTACAATAACAACTTGTAAAGTGTCTCAGTTCATTCTTTGACCCTTTCAAGTCCTCATCCTAGCAGGCCCAAATCAGCTTTTTATTGCTTCTGGGTAAATCTAATGAAAATAAAGTATGGTAATAAATAGAACTATAATCTATTACCTGTTGCTAATTTGCTAAGTCTGAGGGTTGTTTTCTCAAACAAATTGTAGCACCAATTAAGGACTATTTATATATAGTGATAATAATGCAACTTGAAATATATGCTAAACAACTGGCAAGAGTTACACAAGATGATACTGTGTACACATAGAGATAATGATTTGATTTTAGTTTATCAATTTGATATTGTCCTGTGTAAAAGATATTGAGGCTAAAAAATATTATTTAATTATAAATTTAGCAAAGGTTTTACCATAGATTTTTATGTTTCCTATAGCCCACATTTCAATTCTTCTTCTTCTTATTATAACTATTATTATTATTATTATTAATAATAATAATAATAATAATAATAATAATAATAATAATAAAAAATGCCAATACAGTTTGCATTACTATTACACAGATTACAATAAATGTTCAGTTAATATTCTGTGAAAAGCACTCTTGTCATTTTCCGTAGCTCACTAATAGTTAACAAGGTTTCATAACTTACCAATATAGCTCCCTGAGAGTGCATCTTTGCTTTCTGTTAGGTGTGAAAGAGCATTACATTGATATCCCAATTCATTTTTGTCTCTAAGCTGTAACTACTCTGAATGTCTTTATAGAAGCTCAAAGCCTTTCTATATAATAAAGCAGCATGAAGTCCCTCATTTGCATAAATTCCTTCTACACATGATCTCCTAACCCTTATTAACTCCTGCCCTACTTTCTTTACCTCAAATTAACACCCCACTACAATCACCAACCAAGCAGAAGATCTTTTGGATTGCCAATACAAAATGATTCCTACCTTAACCCCTTAATGAGCATCAACATACCCTGTACATCGCTAGTCTTTCTATGGGGGAGCCGCTTTCAATAGCCTGGTCTTCCCACCAGCGGCGAGACCATGCTATTTAAGTAAGCCTTCTGGAGAGAGGGAGGGTCTAATAGCACAGTCTTGCTTGCGGCAAGAACCATGCTATTATAGCCTCACATTCCCTTAATTTAAATCAACATGAAACCCAAAATTTTTCTTTCATGATTCAGATAGAGAATACAATTTTAAACAACATTCCAATTTACTTCTATTATCTAATTTGCTTTATTCTTTAGGTATCCTTTATTGAAGAAATAGCAATGCACATGGGTGAGACAATCACATGAGGCATCTATGTGCAGCAACCAATCAGCAGCTACTGAGCCTATTTAGATAAGCTTTTCAACAAAGGATATCAAGAGAATGGAGCAAATTAGATAATAGAAGTAAATGAGAAAGTTGTTTAAAATTGCATGCTGTTTCAAAATCATGAAAGAATAAAATTGGGTTTAATTTCCCTTTAATTCTGTTAACAGGTGTAAGTTTCATTATTCATAAAGAGCATCCAATTAAAAAAATAAATCCAATATACTTCTATTATCAAAACGTACGCCTTCTTATATACACCATTTCTGAGGCTCCAGCTCCTACTGAGCATGTGCAAAATTGCTCAGTATATCCATGTATGCACTTTGTGATTGGCTGATGGCTGTTACATGATACAGGGGAGGAAAAAGTGGATTCACTTTGAAATATGTCAGAATTTTTTTTTCTGCGCATTTCAAATTCAAAGTATCGCATTGTATTTGTATTGTGTATTTGTCAGTTCTTCAATTCTATTGTATCTAGTGGTCCTTTAAGGGGACATTCCTTGAATCCATACTGGTTATTTTTCTAAGTTTCCAATGTGTACTTTTGGTAATGACTTGTTAAAGGTAATGGGTGGCTGATGTTAATGGGGACAGTATTAACAACACCTTCACAATATTACAGCTTTGTAATGTAATTCATCTGACAAACATTTGGCCATTATTACGAACTTTTTCTTACACAGTTATTGTACAGTAATCACCTGTAGTGATTTTGTGTATAATGAGCTTTAGGGCATGTGTATTTATATTGCAGCCTGACCACTTTATGTTTATGCTGCTTGAGGAAGCAAGTGGATCTTGCGAAACGCGTTCAGCTTATGCTTTTACATGTACAACTTATGTTTTTAAGTGTACTTTATGTGTATAACACATTTTATTAAATACTTCTCCAAGTTTATCACTTGTTGAGATCTTTCTGGTTCCTGAGTTCCTGTAAAGTGTTCAGTGTATGCTGTGGGAGACCAGGACTGCATTACCAGAGTTGAGCCTCCAGGATAGCTCTTCATTACCTGGATTGCTTTATTATGCACTTTATGATAAGTGCCAGAAATCTGTGAGTATCCTTCCTAGGGGAATATCTATTTTTGGTGGGATCTGATTTCAGAGATAATACGCCATTGGAGCACCTTCTTCTTTATATTTCCCTATCATCTAGAACTTTGTCCATTTGTAAAGAGCTGCCTTATGGTGTGTGGATTTACAGAATTATCATCAGCCTGACTCGTCTGGCACCTCTGTTTCACCTCATAATCACTGTACGCAGTGGGGACTGAGTTTTATTCACTTGCACATATTGTAAACTGTGCCTATAATCAGGAGTATATGTTAATTTAATTATCTATCCATATTAAAAATTATCCTAATTTAGGACTAACAGCAGTATTTATTTTCTAACACTTCACACTGAAGGCTTGCTATTGGTCTTAAAGGGACATAAAACCCAAAATGTTTCTTTTGTGTTTCAGATACAATATACTATTTTAAGCTTCTTTCTAATTTACATCTATTATCTTCTATTATTATAGCAAGTTGTTCGGTGAACAGCATGCATCCCACACTTTAGATCTAAAGATATCTGGACATAGACATCTGCCTGAACATTGGAGTGATTTGCTTGTTGTACACAAGCTGCATATTATTTTTTAAATTGTGGCTCATTGGCATATAAATAAGTGAGTCCTTATGTTTGAAAAGAGACAGCAAAATTCCAAGAGGGTATTTGCCCACTCTTGCAACCCGCCTAAAGTTGCTCACAATTCAGGATTTTCGAGAAGTCATCCTCAAGATGAGACCAAATTTTTTTAATTGGGCTATGCAAGTCAGTTGTAACATTTTACAGCTGACTTGCATTTAGAGAAAAGCTGATCTGGAAAATGGCTTTCAGTTTATTTATCTCAACCTAATTAGCATAGCTCATTACTGTAATTAGACCTCTTTGGCTTCATATTTTTTAGAACAATAATACTTAATATTATTATGAAACATATTTTACCTCTTCCATGTAAGTAATATGCATCATTTCCTATTTCATTATTACACAAAATAGCATCTAAACAGATCAGCAAAGTTTAGAAATATGTGACATCCTAATTATTGCTCCTTCATTCTAGTATCATGACAAGTTTTAAATCTAGGCCAAAGGTTTGAGAGGACTGTCATTTTATAGTTTGAAAAAAAGCAATAATTAAAATAATATCTGTCAAAGAAATGACAGGAAAATAAATGGAAAAATAAAAAAGTATACTTTTTATTTTCTATTTAATAGTTCATTGTCTATGTATACTTAGAATGTCTCCTTTCATTATTTATCTCAATAAGTATCACATTGGCTTCTGGGAAACTAATGAGGCTGACTTGTGTCACCTCATAATCTTTCTGCCTCCATAACAATTGCCATGAAGCTTTCTCCTGCAGGCATTTCCAAGACATATAGTTCACTATCTGACATATATCTATTTCGAATAAGCTTGTGGAGATACTAATTTCTCAGTTTCTATAAAAAATGTGTTTTAACCATTAAGTAAATATATAGTTAAAGGGAAAGTCTACTTGAAAATTGTTATTGTTTCAAAAGATAGATAATCCCTTTAATATCCATTCGCCAGTTTTGCATAGCCAACACTGTTATATTAATATAGTTTTTACCTCTATGGTTTCCTGTATCTAAGCTTCTACAGACTGCCCCTTATCTCAGTGCTTTAAGAAATAAGGGACAGCCAGCTTAGAAAAAGGCAATATTTAAAGGTTATAAAGTATATTAATATAGTAATGTTGGTTATGCAAAGCTGGAGAATGGCTAGTAAAGGCGTTATATATCTTTTTAAACAATAAAAAAACAACAACAAGTAGACTGCCCCTTAAAATGTCCCTGATACAGTGAAGGCAACTTGATATTTCCTGTGTTCCAGTCTATACTGTTAAAACAGAGGTAGGATTTGGCAAACATAATTACTTAGATTACCTAAACTCACACAATATAATACAAAGTCTACTTTATTCACAGTCAAGTCAAAATTAAACCTGTATGGTTCAGATAGGACCTGCAATTTTAAACAACTTTCCAATTTTCTTTTATCAACAAATTTGCTTTGTTCTCTTAGTATTCTTTGTTTAAAGCTAAGCCTAGATAGGCTCATATGCGGATTTCTAAGCCCTTGAAGGCTGCCTCTTATCTCAGTGCATTATGACAGTTTTTCACAGTTAGACACTACTAGTGCATGTGTGTCATATAGACAACGTGCTCACTTCGTGGAGTTTTTAATGAGTCAACCCTAAATGGCTGAAATGAAAGTCTGACAAAGTAACTAAGATACGGGGACAGTCTGCAGAGGCTTAGATACAAGGTAATCACTGAGGTAAAAAGTGTATTAATATAACATTCAGCTAGATTACGAGTCTTGCGTTATGAGTAAAAAAGCAACGTTAAGGGTCATAACGCTGCTTTTTCACTACCGCTGGTATTACGAGTCTTGCAGATTTAGGGGCACCACACACATTTTTGGCCTTACCGCAAATCAACTTACGCAATTTGCGTATAGTCTATTTTCAATGGGACTTCCATAGCGCCGGTATTACAAGCTTTTTTTTTAGGCCAAAAAGTGAGCGGTACAGCCTATCCCGCAAGATTCGTAACGCATTCTAAAGTCAGTAGTTATGAGTTTTACACTACAACGCTGTAGCATAAAACTCATAACTAAAGTGCTAAAAAGTACACTAACACCCATAAACTACCTATTAACCCCTTAACTGAGGCCCTCCCGCATCGCAAACACTAAAATAAAATTATTAACCCCTAATCTGCCGCTCCGGTCATCGCCGCCACTAGAATAAACATATGAACTCCTAAACCACCGCACTCCCGCATCGCAAACACTAGTTAAATATTATTAACCCCTAATCTGCCGCACCTAGCATCGCCGCCACCTACCTACATTTATTAACCCCTAATCTTGCCACCCCCAACATCGCCGCCACTATACTAAAGTTTTTAACCCCTAACCCTAAGTCTAACCCTAACCCCCCTAACTTAAATATAATTAAAATAAATCTAAATAAAACTTACTATTAATAACTAAATAATTCATATTTAAAATGAAATACCTGTAAAATAAACCCTAAGCTAGCTACAATATAACTAATAGTTACATTGTAGCTAGCTTAGGTTTTATTTTTATTTTACAGGCAAGTTTGTATTTATTTTAACTAGGTAGAATAGTTACTAAATAGTTATTAACTATTTAATAACTACCTAGCTAAAATGAATACAAATTGACCTGTAAAATAAAACCTAACCTGTCTTACACTAACACCTAACCTAACCCTACAATTAAATAAATTCCCTAAATTAAATACAATTAACTAAATTCAATACAATTAGCTAAATTACAAAAAAAACCCACTAAATTACAGAAAATAAAAAACAAATTACAAGATCTTTAAACTAATTACACCTAATCTAATAGCCCTATCATAATAAAAAAGCCCACCCAAAATAAAAAAAAAACCTAGCCTAAACTAAACTAACAATAGCCCTTAAAAGGGTCTTTTGTGGGGCATTGCCCCAAAGAAATCAGCTCTTTTACCTGTCAAAAAAAAATACAAACAACCATCCCAACAGTAAAACCCACCACCCACACAAACATCCCCCCAAATAAAAGCCTGACTAAAAAAACCTAAGCTCCCCATTGCCCTGAAAAGGGCATTTGGATGGGCATTGACCTTAAAAGGGCATTTAGCTCTACCCCAAACCCGTAATCTAAAAATAAAACCCACCCAATACACCCTTAAAAATCCTAACACTAACCCATGAAGATCCACTTACAATTTTGAAGACTGGACATCCATCCTCAATGAAGCCAGGAGAAGTCTTCATCCACGTGGCAAGAAGTCCTCAACGAAGCCGGGAGAATTATTAATCCAAGTCGGCAGAAGTGGTCCTCCAGACGGGCAGAAGTCTTCACCCAGACGGCATCTTCTATCTTCATCCTTCCAACGCGGAGCAGCTCCATCTTCAAGACATCCGGCTTCCTCTACAATGAAGGTTCCTTTAAATGACGTCATCCAAGATGGCGTCCCTTAGATTTCGATTTGCTGATAGAATACTATCAGCCAATTGGAATTAAGGTTGAAAAAATCCTATTGGCTGATTGGATCAGCCAATAGGACTGAACTTCAATCCTATTGGCTGATCCAATCAGCCAACAGGATTGAGCTTGAATTCTATTGGCTGTTCCAGTTATATTGGCTATATTGTAGCTAGCTTAGGGTTTATTTTACAGGTAAGTATTTAGTTTTTATTATTTTATTATTTAGTTATTAATTGTAGGTTTTATTTAGATTTATTTTAATTATATTTAAATTAGGGGGGATTAGGGTTAGATTTAGGGTTAGGGGTTAATAACTTTCGTATAGTGGCGGTGACGATGGGGGCAGCAGATTAGGGGTTAATAAATGTAGGTAGGTGGTGGCAATGTTAGGGGCGGCAGATTAGGGGTTAATAATATTTAACTAGTGTTTGGGATGCGGGAGTGCAGGGGTTTAGTGGTTAATATGTTTATTATAGTGGCGGTGATTCCCGGATCGGCAGATTAGGGGTTAATAAGTATAATGTAGGTGTCAGCGATGTCAGGGGTGGCAGATTAGGGGTTAATAAGTGTAAGATTAGGGGTGTTTAGACTCGGGGTTCATGTTAGGGTGTTAGGTGTAAACATAAAATATGTTTCCCCATAGGAATCAATGGGGCTGCGTTACGGAGCTTTACGCTGCTTTTTTGCAGGTGTTCGACTTTTTTTTAGCTGGCTCTCCCCATTGATGTCTATGGGGAAATCGTGCACGAGCACGTACAACCAGCTCACCGCTGACTTAAGCAGCGCTGGTATTGGAGTGCAGTATGGAGCACAATTTTGCTCTACGCTCACTACTTGCCTTTTAACGCCGGGTTTGTAAAAACCTGTAATACCAGTGCTGTAGGTAAGTGAGCAGTGACAATAACATGCAAGTTAGCACCGCACCCCTCATAACGCAAAACTCATAATCTAGCCGATTGTTTGTTATGCAAAACTGGGGAATGGGTAATAAAGAGATTATCTATGTCTTTAAACAATACCATTTTTTGTTGTAGACTGTCCCTTTATTACTATATAATAGAAATGTGCAGTGAAAAATATCTATCTCATTAAAACATAACTTTTATTACAACAATTGATTAAAATAAATGTATTCTCAGGATTGCTTGAAGTCAGATTGTCTTGTAGTAAGTAAATTTAAAACCACTTAAACTGAGATATTGAATGTTTAACACATAAAAGGGAATACAGTGATTATTGCTAAAATAACAAGGGGCAAAAAATATCATCTGTCCCTAATTATTCTTGTATAAATAATATTAACGACTAAATCGGTATAATAATCTTCCAATTATATTTGTGTTATTAAACTCCAAATAAGTATTAAAATAATGTTCGGTTTGTTCCACATCCCCTTAAATACCATTTTGCCCTTATTAAAGAATTAGTTCAGCAAGCACATAAAAAAGACACTGAAATCTAAAAAAAAAAAAAGTTCCCCAGATGCGAGTTTCCATAATGATTCTTCAGATGGGATGTATACGATCACATAACCTGGATATTTATTGGCACAATCATCCTTCCTCCTTCTTCCATTGGAGCTGTGTTGTCAATTTAGCTCTCCTTGTTGGCTAATATTTATGTCAGTCAAGTTATGAGCCAACAGCAAATAAAGTTACACCTGGAATGATCTCCACATGTGTTAATGCTATTGGATTATGGCTGCCTGTTTGTTTCCATAGTAGTAAATTGATACTAGATAAGTACTGTAATGTAATTTTATATCTTTTACAATGATACTGATAGTCAATGGCTGCACCATACAACACTACCAATGTACAATTCTTATAGATATACAGTATATTACAAAATAATTTGCTTTTTAGGTATGATTTTTTTTTTTGATCAGTATTATCAAGATAGTAATAAAGCATTACATTAATATAGTGGGCACCATTACATATGCGGTTTGATATCCTATATACAGCGCTGCATATAAATGTGGCACGTGTATTTCACCCGTCGCCCACAATTTTTACTCCCATAAGCTAACATGGAACCGCGTCGCAAATCGGTATCCAATATTCAGTGAAAGGAATTATGTGGCGAAAATCGAGAAATCTTACTCCATTTTCACCTCGCCATACAAGGCAGCCGCAGCAGGCCTTTCGCTGAGTATGGGAGCACCGTAGCTCCCGAAACTGCCTGAAAAAATAAACTAACACCTAACGCATGTGCAATATCTATCTACCTGTCAACAGCAATCCCCCACCATAATAACTAATAAGGTGTATTAACCCCTATATGTGCCGTCAAACCCACATCGGAATTAAACCGACAACCCCCCACAATGTAATATGCCTAATTAAAGTATTAACACCTATATCCACCATCAAACCCACACCTCAAGTAATAACTAAATTATTAACCCCTATATCCGCCATCAGACCCAAACCGCAAGTAATAACTAAATTATTAACCCTTAAATCCGCCAACCCCAACATTGCAAACTACCTATAAAAACTATTAACCCCTAATCTGCCATCCATTAACCCACAACACAAACTACCTATTAAAGTATTAACCCCTAAACTGCCAAAGCCCACAACGCAATAAACCTAACACCCCCTAATCGAACCCAAATTACCTAAATTACAAAATACTAAAGATACTATTAAAATAAAAAAACTAGCACTACTTTAAAAATAAAAATAAACTAAGTATAAATTAAAGGGACAGTCTAGTCAAAATTAAAATTCTGGTGTAGACTGTCCCTTTAAGCTACAATTAAAAAAAATAAAAAACCTAAGATTACATAAAATAAAAAACAAAATTACCAAATTTAAAAAAAATATACCTAATCCCTATGAAAATAAAAGATCCCCCCCAAAATAAAAACACCCCGTACTCTAGGAATAAACTACCAGTAGCCCTTAAAAGGGCTTTTTGCAGGACATTGGCCCAAGGTAATCAGCTGTTTTACAACAAAATACACAAAGTCCCACCTAACAGTACCCCCCCACCCACCAAAATAAAATAACTTAACACTAAAAAACTACCCATTGCCTTGAAAAGGGCATTTGTTGAGCATTGCCCTTAAAAGGGCATTTAGCTCTTTTACTGCCCACCCTAATCTAAATAATTTTTTTTTTTTTTTTTAAAAAAACCTAAGTCTAACCCCCAGGTTGATACTCACCATTCCTGAAGTCCGACGGAGAAGGTCCTGTCCCATGTGGTGAAGTCTTCTTCCAAGCAGCGACCTCTTCTTCCAGAAACAATCGGGCGCGGAGTGGAGGGCGGAGATGAAGACCGGCGACCCTGGAACTGAAGACTGGCAACCAAGGAGCCATGGAGCGTGGAGTATCCTCTTCGTACGATCGCTGCCATACACTGGATAGAGAATTCAAGGTAGGCGATTAAAAATGGCTGTTCAAATCAGCCAATAGGATGAGAGCTACTGAAATTCTATTGGCTATTCAAATCAGCATTAGGTATAATTTTTTAATATTTTGGTAAAAAAATAATGTTTTACGTAATCTTAGATTTTTTTGCACCAGAATTTTAATTTTGACTAGACTGTCCCTTTAATTTATACTTAGTTTATTTTTATTTTTAAAGTAGAGTTAGTTTTTTTTTATTTTAATAGTAACTTTAGTATTTTGTTATTTAGGTAATTTGGGTTCATTCAGGGGGTGTTAGGTTAGGGGGATTTAGGTTTATTGCGTAGTGGGCTTTGGCGGTTTAGGGGTAATGCTTTGATAGGTTTATTGCGTTGTGGGCTTTCGTGGTTTAGGGGTTAATACGTTAATAGCTTTATTGTGTTGTGGGCTTTAGCGGTTTTGGGGATAATACTTTAATAGGTAGTTTGCGTTGTGGGCTAATGGCGGATTAGGGGTAAATAGTTTAATTAGGCATATTGTGTTGTGGGGGTTGTCGGTTAAAGGGTTAATACATTTATTATTAGTTGTTAGAGGGGGATTGCGGATATAGGGGTTTTATGTGTTGGCTTATTTTTGGGAGGCGTGTTAGACTTTTAAGGGAGATTATATATATATTTTTACTTTTCTTAGGCGCTGGCAGTTTCTAAAGTGCCGTAAGTCACTAGAGACTCCAGAAATTTGTATTTACGCTTATTTCTGGGCATCGCTAGTTTATCAAACTTACGGCACTTTATGAGCTGCCGGTGGGGTTTATTGGATACCCCGATGTGCGAGGTGAAATTACGGGCGCCGCAGGTTGCAGCGCTTGCACTGAAGCCTGTGCCGTATATGTAATCTTGCAGAGAATGTTTTCTGTAACTGATGGTGGCCTGCTAAACTAATTTGTATTTATTAATACAAGGAATACAGTATACCACTGTATAGTGTTGTCTCTAAGGCATCCCCCCCATGCATCACTGTGTTTTAATAGGAAAATGCATTAGAAACATCTCTATATGACACCTCTGTATTCCACTTAATATGTTCTCAGAATAATTATGTGTAGTAGAAGTATGATGATAAGGTGATAAGTTAAACACTGAAATTAAAAAATATAGTTATAGAATAAAATGTGAAAATAAGTGTAAAGAATAATATGAGTGAATGTGTAATTATGGAATAAAATGTGGAAATAAATGTAAAGAATAATATAACTGAATGCGTAATTATGGGATAAAATGTTGAAATAAGTGTAAAGAATAATATAACTGAATGTGTAATTATGGGATAAAATGTGGAAATAAGTGTAAAGAATAATATAACTGAATGTGTAATTATGGGATAAAATGTGGAAATAAGTGTAAAGAATAATATAACTGAATGTGTAATTATGGGATAAAATGTGGAAATAAGTGTAAAGAATAATATAACTGAATGTGTAATTATGGGACAAAATTTGAAAATAAGTGTATTATAATAATAAAAAATGAATGTGTAATTATGGGATAAAATATGAAATTAATAAGTGTAACAAATAATATAATTGAATGTGTAATTATGGGAAAAAATATTAAATTAATAAGTGTAAGGAATAATATAAGTGAATGTGTAATTATAGAATAAAATGTGAAAATAACTGCAAAGAATAATATGAGTGAATGTGTTATTATGGGATTAATTGATTAACTCCTTCCCTGCCAGGAATTTCTGAGAAAAACTTGCCCTAAGTACCAGAGAATTTTTAACATTTCGGCTATCACTCCGTTTAAAATAAGTGTAAGGAATAATATAAGTGAATGTGTAATTATGTGATAAAATGTGAAATTAATAAGTATAAGGAATAATATAAGTGAATGTGTAATTATGTGATAAAATGTGAAATTAATAAGTATAAGGAATAATATAAGTGAATGTGTAATTATGGGATAAAATGTGAAATTAATAAGTGTAAGGAATAATATAAGTGAATATCTTGTAGTATTATTATTATTATTATCATTTATTTGTATAGCGCCACCAAATTCCGTAGCACTTTGTACAGTGACAGGGGTATACAATGACAAAGATTTGTGCTAAAATACAAAAACATAACAAAACTAAACAAATCTAGTACAGGAGGAAGAGGGCCCTGCTCCGGAGAGCTCACAGTCTATAGGTTTAGGGTGCAGAGACATAAGGTTGGGGTAACTTGTTACATCGTTTGTATATGCAGCAGTGAGTCAGGCAGTTCATGTACATGTATTAGCTTGGTTCGGATGCGGGATGGATGAGAGATGGTAAGCCTCTCTGAATAGGTGAGTTTTCAAGGAGCGTCTGAAGCTATACAAGGTTGGAGACAGTCTAATGGAGCGGGGTAGAGAGTTCCAGAGGACAGAAGCAGCACGTGCGAAGTCTTGGAGGTGGGAGTGGGATGCAGAGATAACAGGAATGTAGAGACATAGGTCAGAGGTTGATCGAAGAGTACGAGATGGGGAATATTTCACGATGAGAGAGGAAATATAGTTGGGAGTAAGACTGTTGAGTGCTTTGTAGGTTAGGGTTAATACTTTAAATTGTATTCTGGAGTTTATGCGGAGCCAGTGTAGAGACTGGCAGAGCGGAGCAGCTGATGTAGATCGTCGACTTAGGTGGATGAGTCTAGCAGAAGCATTCATAATAGATTGGAGGGAGGAGAGGCGGTGTTTTGGAAGGCCATTTAGGAGTAGATTGCAATAATCAATGCGTGACAAAATGAGGGAATGAATAAGTATTTTTGTAGTTTTTTTAGTAAGGAAGGGACAAATTCTGGAAATGTTGTATAGGTGTAAAAGGCAGGATTTGGTAAGTGCTTGTATATGTGGGTTGAATGTGAGTTCTGAGTCTAGTGTGACCCCAAGACAGCGGACCTGGGGTGAGGTGTTGAGTATAGAGCATCCAACCATCAAAGAAATGTCAGTTGTTGGATGTCTCGAAGAGGGGGGGATAAGAAGCAGCTCAGTTTTGGACAGATTGAGTTGGAGGTAGTGTGAAGACATCCAAGAGAAAATTGCAGAGAGGCAGTCAGAAATCTGGTTGAGTGAAGAGGGAGAGATATCAGGAGAGGAAAGATAGATTTGGGTATCATCAGCATATAAGTGGTACTGGAATCCAAAGGAGGCTATAAGTTTTCCAAGGCAGGATGTATAAAGAGAGAAAAGCAAGGGGCCCAACACAGAGCCTTGTGGTACCCCAAATGAGAGAGGCATAGGATCACAAGATATGTTGTTAAAGGAAACTGCAAACGAGCAGTTTGACAGATATGATGCAAACCAGGAGAGGACTGTGTCTCGAATGCCAAATGAATGTAGTATTTTTAGAAAGAGAGAATGGTCAACTGTGTCAAAAGCTGCGGACAGGTCAAGAAGAATTAGTAAGGAGTAATGGCCTTTTGCTTTAGCTGATAACAGGTCATTTGTTACTTTAGCAAGAGCGGTTTCTGTTGAGTGTTTAGGGTGGAAACCAGATTGTAGTGAATCAAGTAAGGAGTTAGTTGTGAGAAATTTAGTTAGCCGATAATAGACTAGTCGTTCCAGTAATTTTGAAGCAAAGGGAAGTAAGAAGACCGGTTGATAGTTAGAAGGCATGGATTGGTATGATTGACGCATGCTTGAATGTGTCAGGAAATGTGCCAGCAGTGAGAGATTTGTTAAAAAGATGAGTTAGGGTAGCGGTTAGTGAAGCAGAGAGAGAGGGAATAAGTTGTGAAGGAATAGGGTCAAGTGGGCAGGTTGTGAGATGAGCCAAGGATAGGAGTGCAGAGACTTCTTCCTCTGTTACAGGAGGGAAGTAGCATAGATTTTTGTTAATAGAAGGGGTGGGTAGGATTGCTGGGTTTGAGGGGTGTGAGGTGCAGATCTCTTTTTTAATGGTGTCAATTTTATTTTTGAAGTGATCAGCAATAATTTGAGCAGTGAGGTTGGTAGTGGGCGGGGGGGGCAGGCGGATGTAGAAGGGAGTTAAAGGTTGAGAACAGTTTTCTGGGGTTGGATGCGTGAGATGACACAAGGGAGGAGAAATAGACTTGTTTGGCTAGGCTGAGCGCAGAGTTGTAGGACTTAAGGGTGAATTTATAATGTTGGAAATCAGCACAGGTGCGTGATTTCCTCCACTGCCGTTCAGCAGCCGTGGTCTGTTTAGTGTGCCACGGTTCTTGTCGAGTGATTGATGTACGTCGAAGAGTGAGGGTGAAGTTTTGTCAAGTATTGATTTTAGTGCCGAATTATACTGTAGAGTCACAAGGTTTGGACAAGAGAAGGATGAAATGTCAGAGAGCAGAGGACTCAGTTGAGTGGAAAAGTCTGTGAGATCCAAGTTATTTAAATTCCTGTAAGGTAGCAGTTTTTTGGGGGCTTGAAAAGATGTAGCAGGTAGAGTAAGAGAGAAAGTTAGTAGATGGTGGTCAGAGAGAGGAAAGGGGAAGTGAAGGGAGTTGGAATCAGAACAGAGATATATGAAGACCAAGTCTATGGAGTTGCCTTCACAGTGTGTTGGAGATGTTGTCCACTGGGACAGGCCTAAAGAAGTGGTAAGGGATAGAAGTTTAGAGGCAGCAGGTATGTTAGGCTTATCAAGGGGTATAATAGTATAATAGATTAACTCCTTCCCTGCCAGGAATTTCTGAGAAAAACTCACCCTAAGTACCAGAGAATTTTTAACATTTCTGCTATCACATAGTTTAAAATAAGTGTAAGAAATAATTTAATTGAATGTATAATTATGGGATAAAATGTGAAATTAATAAGTGTAAGGAATAATATAAGTGAATGTGTAGTTATAGGATGAAATGTGAAATTAATAAATGTAAGAAATAATATAAGTGAATGTTTAATTATGGGATAAAATGTGAAATTAATAAGTGTAAGGAATAATATAAGTGAATGTGTAGTTATAGGATGAAATGTGAAATTAATAAGTGTAAGGAATAATATAAGTGAATGTGTAGTTATGGGATGAAATGTGAAATTAATAAGTGTAAGGAATAATATAAGTGAATGTGTAGTTATGGGATGAAATGTGAAATTAATAAGTGTAAGGAATAATATAAGTGAATGTGTAGTTATGGGATAAAATGTGAAATTAATAAGTGTAAGGAATAATATAAGTGAATGTGTAATTATGAGATGAAATGTGAAATTAATAAGTGTAAGGAATAATATAAGTGAATGTTTAATTATGGGATAAAATGTGAAATGAATAAGTGTAAGGAATAATATAAGTGAATGTGTAATTATGGGATAAAATGTGAAATTAATAAGTGTAAGGAATAATATAAGTGAATGTGTAGTTATGGGATAAAATGTGAAATTAATAAGTGTAAGGAATAATATAAGTGAATGTCTAGTAGTATAATAGATTAACTCCTTCCCTGCCAGGAATTTCTGAGAAAAACTTGCCCCAAGTACCAGAGAATTTTTAACATTTCTTCTATCACTCCGTTTAAACAGATATAGAGCCTTTTTTTATTTACCTATATATAACTCTCACTCTTCTCACTGTTCTCTGCCATTTTTGTTGCTGACAGATAAATTAGTGCTTTTTACCCTCCCCACTTTGCCTCTAAAAGCTATCACCTCCTACCTCCTAGCCCATTTTTTTAGGAATGTAGGGATCCCCTCGCTACCCCCTCTTGCCCTAGTGTAGTCAAACTTAGAGAAACTACATAATACATTTAAAAAACAAAACGAAAAAAAAACAGCATATTATTCTAAGTCTATTTTTCCTTTGAATACTTCATTATGCCTAATATTTATTTACTGTTTTATGTTGCTTTAAATGGACATTCTAGACAAATATGAAATGCATTAAAAAAATTAAATTTTAAATAAATTCCTTTATTTTACTTTGGCCAATATAACAACTAAAGCGTAGCATGTTATTTTGCACTCTGCCTCTTCCAAACAGTAACGCTCGATTAGGCATTAAAAGCTGTGTGAGTGTGTGTGTGTTAGAATGTGGGTAAGTGTGTGCCTGTGTGTGAGTGTGTGTGTGTGAGTGTGTGTGAGTGAGTGTGTGTATGTGTTATAATGTGTGTAAGTGTGTGCCTGTGTGTGAGTGTGTGTGTGTGAGTGTGTGTGTGTGTGTTAGAATGTGTGTAAGTGTGTGAGTGTGTGTGTGAGTGTGTGTGTGTGAGTGTGTGTGTGTGTGAGTGTGTGTGTGAGTGTGTGTGTCTGTGTGTGTGTGTCTTATATGTAAAATTTACATTGAAAGTGCAAAAACTTAAATAGAATTTTTGTGCAAACTCAGCTTTGCACTCAATATTTATTCGTCATGAATAATTTTAGAGTAGGACCTCATAGAAATCCATTCTAGGAGGGAAATTATGCATCCTTCTTATCTAATGCGAATAATGTAGTACACACTATACATGATAAATATTAACCATTGAACACAAATAAAGCAAGCAGTATGGATTGTATTTCAGCGATGTTACAATGTTACTTGAATTTTTGCAATCGACGTGTAATCTAGGTCCATCTGTTTAATTAATTTAAAATGGATAAAGGGACATGAAGCCCAATTTTTCTCTTTTATGATTCAGATAGAGCATATATTTTTTTTAACAACTTTTCAATTTACTTAAATTATCAATTGTGCTTCATTCTTTTGGTATCCTTAATTGAAGAAACAGCAATGCACTACTTGGAATTAGCAGAACACATTAGTAGGTCATATATATACAGCCAGCAATCAGCGGCTATCTCCCAGCTCCTGAGTCTATCTAGGCATTCTTTTCAACAAAGGATACCAAGAGAACAAAGCACATTAGATAATAGGAGTAAATTGGTAAATTGCTAAAAATTGTATGCTCCATATAAATCATGAAATAAGGATATAGCCAGTGTATGGTGCATACTCATGTATGCCTGTTTTTTATTTGCTCACCCGCTATATGCTTATCTGCAGAGGCACCAGATCCTAACTGACAATGTATATGACACTTTTTACAGGGGAATTAGTTTATAAATAAAATGTTCTAATTAAATAGAGCATTTTGTTTTTATTCTAGAATGTCCCTTGGAATACTAGTAATTGTATGAGATGTATGTATAAATAAAACATCTTATTTTCTGTAAAGAACATACTGATATAAAGCTTATCACTTGAATTATGTCTGGATGTTTATCTATAAAATAGAACATTTACTTCTTTGTTATCATTATTGATAATCTCTATAGCTGATGTACATAATGAAGAATAATAACAGTTAAAAGGGGAAAACAATTTGTGTAATAGTGCCATGGATATAAATAATAGAAAGGTTGAGTCATTGCTCTAGTACGCTTCCCTACTAAACAGTTTATAGGCAGATGAGCAGATTCAGTACAACAAGTGCTCTTGGTATTCTAATGGAGTTTACTCCAAGTACAGTAAAATACTTGCTATATAGGCTGATCATAGCAAAAGAGCCAGAGATATAAAGAAGTGTATGGAAGGATGATATAATAGCAGACGGTCTCTAATCATTTTTTGTTTAATTAGATTCAAGAAATCCCATTAAAAAGGAACTGCCATATGTCTCCAGGGAGACATTTGTTAATTAGTAATAAACCTTAATTGCCTATCTCCCTGACAATGAATTCTCATGAACTGTTATAAACCAGTATATGCAGGGGATGGCAGATTAAAAGTACACTCAAATGCAACAATGACATGCTCTGATTTTTTAGAGCATGTCATATTTTGTATTAGTGACCCTTGAGAAAGAGGTTAAACATAGGTCTAAATTAAAAGTGGATTAAACAAAAATATTAGGGCTATTGCGTGTTAACAATGCTTAAGGGCAATTAATAGTGCTTCTGTTTTTGCATTCATATTACATGTCCAAAGTTATATGTTATTGCTGTAATGTTAATCTAGGGTGTGCTACAATCTGCAAATCATTGAGGGGGCATTAAATTCCTCACATAATAGACTTCTCTTACACAGTAAAATTCATATCAGATATCGCTCAAGCACTAAGGTGAGAGCTGTGCAAGTAGTGGCGATCTTAATGCAGTGCTGCACTATACTATTAACAATAATGCTTTACTTAAAAAGCTGTACATCATACAGAGGTATTTTGGATTTCTCTTGAGTGTAACACTTAAATGACCACCCTACGCTATCCATTAAAAGTATACAGCATGGTAAAAAAAATGTTAAGATTCTTTGGCTAACTTGTAATACCATATAATTTTTTAATCTTTGTGTGAGGTAACGCCCCCTGCACTATTGACTGTGCTCTAGACCAATGAGTGTCAAACTCATTTGAGTCGTAAGCACTTTCCATACGAGAGCGACTCACGTGGGCCGCCTTCTTGCCATTGCTAAACAAAGCAGTGGCGTTTGCTATAACTGTATACATTTCAAAAGATTGTGTTCTGTAACTTCCAAGTAACTTTTCACGCTTGGTGAAATGTCTTCTGTGCAGCCCTTTGGCAAAGGGGGCATGACTTAAAAAGAGGGGTTGTCAGTTCACATAAGGGACTTTTGGGAGGCAAATTGAAATGTATAATAAAATGTTCTGTATAGTAAGTTCTCGCTACTGTATCCTAGACTGGGGGCAAAAGGGTGAAAAGGATTTAATGAGTTGGAGGGCAACATGATTCTAGAAACTTCTAGTGATAACCTTGCCTAACTGTACCTCTTAAAGAGACAGTCTAGTCAAAATTAAACTTTCAGGATCCAGATAGCTTTCTATTGCACTCTCCACCAGAAGGCTCCCCCTCCTCCCTTCGTCACCCTGCAAACCGCTATGTAAACTATCCAAAATCATCAAATATAATTACATCACGGCAGGAGACCAAAGTGAAAGGCTAAAACTTAGCCTTTTATTCATTCCATAAAAACACATCACAAAAGAAAGCCGGTGTAGCAAAAGTCTAATGTGTTTCAGCTCATGTCTTACTCATAGATCATGCTACATCTGGCTAAACAGCCTGCTTAAGTATCCACTTTACATGTGAGGTATAAACATATGTAGCTATTAACCCTTAGATATTCAATCAGTAATCTCTCTGATTCTCACCCTAGCTTCGCTGGTGGTGAGTCCGAGATATTGTTTATTACATTGGGTTCTTTAAGGAACCCTTGAAACTTTCAAAACTATGGTAGGGTCTTGTGGAGAAAGGCAGGGAGTTCCACAAAATAGGGGCCATTCTGGAGAAGTCCTGTACATGGGAATATGAGGAAGGAAGTAACAAGAAAGGAAGAGAGAGAAGGAGGTCATAAGCAGAACGAAGGGGATGGGAGAGAGCATCTGGAGACAAGGGCCAAGATACATGGGGAAGCAATGTTATTAAGGGCCTTAAATGCTAGGACCAAGATTTTGTGTTTTATTCTGGACTCTAGAGAAATCCAGTTAATGGATTAGCAGAGAGGTGCAGCAGATGAGGAGCAACATTTAATGAAGAACATATAAACACAAAAGAGGAATGACATGAAAGAATAATCATGCCAGTTCTCACCAAGTATGAAAGTGCAGCACTCTGGGCCCTGATTATAGAGCAATGAAATTCCAAGCAGGATTTATAAAATTTAAGTTTTATTACTTACCAATTAAAAACAAAAACATTTGGTTACATAACATACACATTAAAAACGTCACAGATACTGGTTAAGCCTATAAATATGTAATAGAAAAAGGAGGGATCACTATATAAGCTTCAGGCCTCTACATAATGTGTTTAAAGATAATCCCTCACAATCGTGATAACGTCGCTCTCTAAAAAATAATAATAAGTAATTCACCCAATCAGGGTGTGAGAATGAACCACTATAGTGTGCTGGAAAGGCTAATCATTTGCTAACAGTGTGTCACTCTGTGTCCCTATAATCTACACATGACCCATTCATCTGAAAAATGATCACAGACCATTGAGCTGCTTATTACACACTAGGTGAAAGGATCCCAGAAATAGTAAAGTGAATAAATCCAATGTGTTACTACAAGGCATATGAAAAACACCCTAATCTAATATTGTATACGTTTATAAAATTGGGTACTGACTTCGATATTGAAGGTTCCTAGAACAACCTTAGTGTTATATAGCAAGGTTATTGTATCGGTACTAATAATATTCAGTTCATAAACTCCAGGTAGCATCATATACTCAGACAATCAACACACCATTATTCAGACTTATATTTTATTTGGTCAGTAATATAGTAAGTCAATTTGATAGTGATTATAGTCACTTGTCTTAACAGAACATTGTGTGTTGACTATAGGTAAGATTAAATCAATATTTAGTCCTATGTTGATATATCTGGCTTTGTAGTCAATTATATAAAATAATGCAGCGTGCTTATGAGTATCAGCAAAAATATACTTATATTAAGACCATTGACATCTGTGTAAAAATATATAGAGCACAAGCTGCGTTCTGGTACAATGTAGCAATGATTCACTGGTAGCAAAGGGATACGTACTATATCTGCTCTTTATATTAACATCTGATGCGTTGTGTGAACTTGCCAATAACATCTAATCCAGAAGATATTTGATCAATTAGATTCTAAGTAATGCAGCGTATCTGTATATATCAGTAGTAATATACCTACACAAGGGTCATTACTATTCACAGACCCCGCTAGTTATAAACCTCCAGCCTAAGGAGCAACTGGCTGAAGATAAAGTAACAAAGTGACCATTTACAAGTAATTCTGCTGTGGTTACGTACAGATCTCTACGGAGTGACTAGTAACACTATCTAAGTCTGGTACAACCCAGACTGTGTATCAACATTAACTATAGTAGCATAAGAGAGAGCAACAATAATTAACCAGAGTCTGGCATTTAAAATAACACAAGCATAAACTCCCTGACACATTTCGCCCTATTGGGCTTTATAAAAAGGCGAAACGAGTTCGAGCTACCCGGGCGGTGATGGGAGAGAGCAGAGTTGGGGCTACCCATTTTATTTTTAAAAGCCCCCTACTGCCGCAAAGCAGAAACCACAAAAAAAATGCAGAGTCTGTACCAAGAGGGGACAGAGAAGGGACACCATATACAGGGAGTGCAGAATTATTAGGCAAGTTGTATTTTTGAGGATTAATTTTATTATTGAACAACAACCATGTTCTCAATGAACCCAAAAAACTCATTAATATCAAAGCTGAATAGTTTTGGAAGTAGTTTTTAGTTTGTTTTTAGTTATAGCTATTTTAGGGGGATATCTGTGTGTGCAGGTGACTATTACTGTGCATAATTATTAGGCAACTTAACAAAAAACAAATATATACCCATTTCAATTATTTATTTTTACCAGTGAAACCAATATAACATCTCAACATTCACAAATATACATTTCTGACATTCAAAAACAAAACAAAAACAAATCAGTGACCAATATAGCCACCTTTCTTTGCAAGGACACTCAAAAGCCTGCCATCCATGGATTCTGTCAGTGTTTTGATCTGTTCACCATCAACATTGCGTGCAGCAGCAACCACAGCCTCCCAGACACTGTTCAGAGAGGTGTACTGTTTTCCCTCCTTGTAAATTTCACATTTGATGATGGACCACAGGTTCTCAATGGGGTTCAGATCAGGTGAACAAGGAGGCCATGTCATTAGATTTTCTTCTTTTATACCCTTTCTTGCCAGCCACGCTGTGGAGTACTTGGATGCGTGTGATGGAGTATTGTCCTGCATGAAAATCATGTTTTTCTTGAAGGATGCAGACTTCTTCCTGTATCACTGCTTGAAGAAGGTGTCTTCCAGAAACTGGCAGTAGGACTGGGAGTTGAGCTTGACTCCATCCTCAACCCGAAAAGGCCACACAAGCTCATCTTTGATGATACCAGCCCAAACCAGTACTCCACCTCCACCTTGCTGGCGTCTGAGTCGGACTGGAGCTCTCTGCCCTTTACCAATCCAGCCACGGGCCCATCCATCTGGCCCATCAAGACTCACTCTCATTTCATCAGTCCATAAAACCTTAGAAAAATCAGTCTTGAGATATTTCTTGGCCCAGTCTTGACGTTTCAGCTTGTGTGTCTTGTTCAGTGGTTGTCATCTTTCAGCCTTTCTTACCTTGGCCATGTCTCTGAGTATTGCACACCTTGTGCTTTTGGGCACTCCAGTGATGTTGCAGCTCTGAAATATGTCCAAACTGGTGGCAAGTGGCATCTTGGCAGCTGCACGCTTGACTTTTCTTGGTTCATGGGCAGTTATTTTGCGCCTTTTCCACACGCTTCTTGCGACCCTGTTGACTATTTTGAATGAAACGCTTGATTGTTCGATGATCACGCTTCAGAAGCTTTGCAATTTTAAGAGTGCTGCATCCCTCTGCAAGATATCTCACTATTTTTTACTTTTCTGAGCCTGTCAAGTCCTTCTTTTGACCCATTTTGCCAAAGGAAAGGAAGTTGCCTAATAATTATGCACACCTGATATAGGGTGTTGATGTCATTAGACCACACCCCTTCTTATTGCAGAGATGCACATCACCTAATATGCTTAATTCGTAGTAGGCTTTCGAGCCTATACAGCTTGGAGTAAGACAACATGCATAAAGAGGATGATGTGGTCAAAATACTCATTTGCCTAATAATTCTGCACTCCTTGTATTACTTCAAGCGGTACCATACAATGGTCCATTTTTTAAAAATAAAAAAAGTTTGCTGTTATTCTTTTTTTGGTTATGTTTACTGTTAGAGGTTTTCTTTACTTTTACTGTGCCAGATTTTTACATTTCACTACTCTATTTTTTATAAGTTCTAAAAATGAGGCTGTTTTTATTTTGTACCAAAACCCCTGTCAAACCTATCCATGGGGGGCATAGGTGTACTCAAGGTGCCATGCAGAAAAAAACCTGGAGGTTTTTTTGCAATAACTTACAACAGTCTCTCCTAAATCATAGTCAAAAAGCAATGTGTGTGTAAAAATGAAAATTGAAAAATTACCACCATACACTTTCTCCAATTCTTTTGGCTAAAACGGTTGCTTCAAAGGCATCAAAGCACACCATATACAATACCTTGGGATGTCAACATTTCAAAAATATACACTTTCATGGAAATAAATAAAACTGGGGTATGCGAACTAAAGATAACCCTATCAGAAGAAATAATCTCCCTTTTAATAACTAAAATTATAAGTCATAATATTGAAACATAACCTTCCCAAAATCCTGGCAAACCTATGCATGGGGGGCATAGGTGTACTCAGGGTGCCTTGCAGAAAACAACCTGAAGTGTTTTTTTGCAATAACGTACAACAGTCTCACCTAAATCATAGTAAAAAAGCAATGTGTGTGTAAAAATGAAAATTGAAAAATTACCACCATACACTTTCTCTATTTTTTTTTTGGCTAAAATGGTTGCATCAAAGGAATTAAAACACACCATATACAGTACCTTGGGGTGTCAACATTTCAAAAATATACACTTTCATGGCAATAAATAAAAATGGGGTATGTGACAGGCCCTGATATGAGATGCAGGACACAGCATAGAAGGTACAACACTATTTTATTGCAGAGCATAGAAGTATACAGCTTGTACAACACATCTAACTTGGTAACTGCGACATAGACAATAACGGCCCTAAACCACGCCCCCATCTGGTGACTTCACTTCCAACTCTCATCACATCTTCCCCCTTTTCAAAGGACAAAGCATACATTTTTTAGTTTTTTTTTTTTAATACATCAAATAACAAGGTATACAAAAAGCATACAGAAATAGTTTTGTTTAGTATACAACAAATAACAAGTTAAAGAGAATATATATATAAACAACATGAAATACAATCCTGACTTGAACATCGGGGTAGACTACCCAAGTCCACAGTGACCATGGTATTATTCTGCCTATACTTCTGGTCACTGCTCTAACTAGTGCTAATCCCGATATCGGGTTGGAAGTTTCACCACCCTTCCACTTGATGTCATTTTACATGAACTGTCCTCTGATACAGAAGAAGGTGATTGAGAGTCTGCTGGAAGCAGATAAGTATCCCCGTTGTGATCTTGCTGAGGGGAAGGAACCCCTCTTAAAACAGGGGATCCCACCGGCAGTGATACTGAGGCATCCAGTCCCAAACTCTCAGGTACTGGCTGAAGATGTCTTCGATTTCGACGTGTGACTGTCCCTCCATCAGTAGAGAGAGAGCATCCATTTACCATGGCAGGTGTCTTCCATTTCTTCTCATCATCCAGTTTAACTCTGACACATTGCCCCACATTTAGCTCCTGCAAGATAGCCCCTTTTAGCCTCTTCAACCCTCTTAAGGACCTCGTCCCACGGAACAGAGCTAGTTGGCTGGAAGACACCCACAGAGGGTAAAGTGGTGCGAATCTGACGTCCTAGCATCAGCTGTGCCGGGCTAAAACCTGTGGCTTGAATGGGAGTCGCCCTATAGGCCAAGAGGACTAGGTAGGGCTCAGACTGCTTCAAAATGAACTTTGTTGTTTGAACTGCCCTTTCAGCCATTCCATTGGCCGGCGGGTAATGTGGACTCGATGTAGAATGGACAAAATCATATTCACTGCTGAAAAAACTGAACTCCATGGAAGAAAACTGCATTCCGTTATCACTCACTAACTCCATTGGTACGCCCCACCGGGCGAACAAGCTCTTGAGACGAGTGATAACGGCTTGACTTGTGATTTCATTCAAGGGTGCAATCTCCAAACAACTGAAATAGTAGTCAATCACGACTAGGTACTTTTTCCCGTGCAGTTTGCACAAATCAGCAGCTATTTTCTGCCACGGGCCTGCAGGCAGTGGAGTAGAAATTAAGGGCTCCCTTCTCTGAGTAGGCCGGCGTTTCCGGCAAAAGGCACATTTTGACACATGGATTGCGATGTCAGAACTGATCCCAGGCCACAATACTGCCATAGCTGCCCTTTCTCTGCACTTTGTAATGCCCAAGTGGCCATCATGAATCCTGCTTAACATCTCCTGCCGCATGCTAACAGGAATAACAATGCGGTCCTGAAACAGCACCAACCAATTCAGCTCCATGAGCTGCAACCTTTCTGACTGGTAAGATCTTAAAGACATCCAGGCTGCCCGGCTCTCGGGCCAACCTTCTTTTATGTACTTAATAACTTATTGAAGGTCAGTATCTAAATATGTCTCCTTTCTTATTTGCTCTGGCTTCCCTGACGAAATGGATTTGGATGCCAGAACTGAGTCTACATACACATTCACATCTGATTCCGTTGAAGATTCTTCAGCAGCAGCCAGCAGGAGCCTGGAAAGTGTATCTGTCACTACCAGTTGTTTCCCCGGCACATGCACTGCCTTAACGTTGAACCTGAGCAGCCTCATCAGAAGTCTCTGGCATCTTAGGGGTGTTTTGTCAATATCGTAGGAGTTGATTAGAGGGACTAGTGGTTTATGGTCAGTCTCCAGACTAAATTTCTCTAAACTCACTAGGTAACGCTGAAAGCGCTCACAGGCCCAAACTGCAGCCAGGTACTCTTTCTCAATTTGGGTGTATTTCCATTCAGCAGCCGTCAGTGTACGGGAACAGTAGGCAATGGGCTTTAGTTTGTTCTCATTCAACTGCAGAGGGGCAGCCCCCAACCCATAACTGCTCGCATCAGCACTAACCACAGTCTTTTTAGAAGGGTTGTAGAACCCCAAAACTGGGGCAGATGCCAGCAGGGACTTGACCTGCACAAAAGATTCTTCCTTTGAAGGTTCCCAGACCCATGCAACATCTTTCTTTAGCAACTCTTTGATAGGGTGGATTGTGGATAAATCTGGAAGGAATGCCTACATAATTCACAAGGCCCAATATTTGTCTCAGCTCATGTACATCAGAAGGACTTTTCATCTGTTCAATATCAAGGATTTTATCAGGGTCCGGCTTGATGCCATCCCCATTGATAATATGCCAAAAGTAACATAACTCAGCCTTCCTAAAATGGCATTTCTCCTTTTTCAGCCTGGACTCAATCGCTGATCACGTTCTTCCAATGTAGACCCATATACCAAAATGTCGTCCATGACGACTGCCATGCCCTAGTGGTCCCTTAGGAGAGAACTCCTCTCTCTTTGAAAGATTTCAGGAGCAGAGGATATCCCGAAGGGGAGTCTGCAGAAGCAAAACCGACCTACCGGTGTAATGAAGGTAGTCAGTTTGCGGCACTTTGGATCTAGATGTATCTGCCAGAAGCCGCTGGAAACATCCAGTGTAGAGAAGAACTTTGCCCCAGCCAATTTCGGAGCTATGTCTTCAAGTGTCGGCAGCACATATCTCTCTCTCTTTACCACCTCATTCAGCCTTTTCAAGTCTACGCAGATGCGTACCTTCCCGTTTTTCTGCGCAACAGGCACAATGGGGGTACACCAGTCAGTTGCTTCAACAACCTCTTCAATAACTCCTATTCCTTCTCCACTTGAGGCATGAGCGGGAATGGAATTCTATGAGGAGTGGTAATGCTGTATGGGACTGTGTCACCTTTAAGTGATATTCGGACTGGGTTGCAGATATTCACTCTGGTGACCAGGCCCAAACCACAGGCTGCTTTTCTGCTCAATAGGTTGTTAACACACTGACCTCTAATCGCATGTACCCACATGGTGAATTTCCTCTGCTTGTACTCGCAGCTGGCAAGAAATTTCCCTGCACAATCGATGCAGCCACCAGGACTATGAACTTTTGTTGTAACTTTCGCCAGCTGAGGCTGTCGAGGCAGTTTTATAAATGCGCAAAGGACATAACGGTAATGTCTGCTCCTGTGTCCATCTTAAAGGCAACTTTGGCTCCCATTACAGTAAGAGTAACCCGCCAATCTTCATCTGAACCAGACCTTCAACAACAGACCCTACAAAGGACACTTCTTGACCCTCCTGGTCACTATCCACCTACATCTCCTTAATGTATTAAGTTTTACACTCCACTTCAAAATGGCCCATCTGGTTACATTTTATACATCTTTTGTCTTTATCAGGGCATACGACACTCTGACCATGGGTACGGTTACACCGCGTGCAGCGAGCATGCTGCGCCCTTCCGCTTCTGGGCCTATCTGTTGCCCTTGGTCTACTGCTCACACTGTGCCTTTCACTAGCAGCTCTCCAGAACTGCTGCCCTTCCTCCACAATACTCTCAGACCTCAGATCAGCACTTTGCTTTTCACCAGTTCACTCTGGCAGGCCATACTAATAGCCCCATCCAATGTTAAATCAGCCTCCAACTGTAGTTTTAGTGATACTTCAGCATCTGCAATTCCTATGACTATTCTGTCTCTGATTTGCTCCTCTTTAGCAACACCAAACTCACAGAATTCAGCTAGTTCATACAGGCTGTGCACAAATGACTCCACAGATTCTCCCACACTCTAAGCACGTTTGTGAAAACAGCCCTCTCATGAATCACATTTCTTTTGGGCACAAAGTGAGCACTGAGTTTGTTCATAACTATTTCAAAGTCAAATTCTTCCCCTTCTTGGAAAGTAAAAGCATTGAACACTCGCTCCACATCTTTCTCCATAGAGTATAAAAGAGAATTAACTTGTACTTCACCACTCTCCTTGTCCAGCTTGGAAGCAATCCTGAAGCGTTGAAACCGCTGACACCATGGCGGCCAAGCTGCATGCTGAGAGAAATCAAAAGGCTCAGGTGGGGTAAACTTTGACATTGTCATTAATCAGGAAACAGAAGCGCAGGCAAGTACTTCTGACAGCATGTCATGAGATGCAGGACACAGCATAGAAGGTACAACGCTATTTTATTGCAAAGCATTGAAGTATATAGCTTGTACAACACATCTAACTTGGTAACTGCTACATAGATAATAATGGCCCTAAACTACGCCCCCATCCGGTGACTTCACTTCCCACTCTCATCACAGGCCCCAAACTAAAGATAGGACTATCAGAAGAAATACTCTCATTTTTAACTAAAATTACAAGTCATAAAATTGTAACAGAACCTTCCCGAAATCCTGGCAAACCTATGCATGGGGAGCATAGGTGTACTCAGGAGGTTCTGCAGAAAAAAACCTGGAGGAGTCTCTCCTAAATCATAGTCAAAAAGCAATGTGTATGTAAAAATGAAAAAAAAAAGTATTACCATCATACACTTGCTCCAATTTTTTTGGCTAAAACGGTTGCATCAAAGCACACCATATACAATATCTTGGGGTATCAACATTTTAAAAATATACCCTTTCATGGCAATAAATAAAATGGGGTATGCAATATGCTCCAAACTAATGATAGGCCTATCAGAAGAAATACTCTCACTTTTAATAACTAAAATTACAAGTCATAAAATTGTAACAGAACCTTCCCAGGGTGTTCATAGGTGTACCCGGGAGGTCTTGCAGAAAACAACCTGGAGTGTTTTTTAGCAATAACTTACAACAAGCTCTCATAAATCATAGCCAAAAAGAAATGTGTATGTAAAAAGGAAAAAATACCACCACACACTTTCTCCAATTTTGTTTGTCTAAAACAGTTGCATCAAAGGCATCAAAATATCCCATATACAATACCTTGGGGTTTCAACTTCTGAAATATATGCACGTTCATGGCGAGCAAATAAATTGGGGTATGTAAAAAAAGCCCCCAAAAGAAGATAGTAAAAGAAGATATGTTGAATTTGAAAAAATCACAAACACATGTCAGAAGTTTGGCATTGCAAACCCTAACCAACCCAACAAACCTATGCATAGGTGGTATCACTGTATTCAGGAGATCTTGCTGAACAAATATTGGGGTGTTTAGCAGTAACACATAACAGGAACTGAGAATCCATGCCTAAAGTACAATTTGTGTGAAAAATAACACAAAAAAATGACTACCTAAAAGTTTGACAAAGACTGATGGTTGAATTAGTGCATGCAAAGTGTTAAAATACCTGTATAGCAAATACCCTAGGGTGTTTACTTTTCAAAAATATATGGTTTGATGGGGGTAAATTACATTGGCCAGCTTCAGAAATGACCTAAATAGGACATGGGTGCATGATGACAGATGTGAAAACTGGAATGCGCCCCCTAAAAATAAGGCCTTTTAGCCCCCTGAGAACCCCACAAACCTATTCATGGGTTGTATCACTGTACTCAGGAGATGTTGTTGAATACATATTAAGGTGTTTTTTGCAGTAACACATAACAGGAAATAAGAATCCATGCCTAAAGTACAACATACGTGAAAAATAACACAAAAAAATGACTACCCATAAGTTTGACAAAGAATGGAGGTATAATTAGTGCATGGAAAGTGTTAAAATACCTGCATTTCAAATACCCTAGGGTGTCTACGTTTAAAAAAAATATGGTTTTTATGGGGGTAAATTACATTGGCTGGCTTCAGAAATGTCCCAAATAGGACATAGGTGCATGATGACTGATGTGAAAATTCCAAGTTGGAAAACTGAAATGTGCCCCCTAAAAATAAGGCCTTTTAGCCCCCTGAGAAGCCAACAAACTAATGGGTGGTATCACTGTACTCAGGATATGTTGTTGAACACATATTGTGGTGTTTTTTTGCAGTAACACATAACAGGAAATAAGAATTCATGCCTAAACTATAATGTGTGTAAAAAATAACACAAAAAAATGACTACTCAAAAGTTTGAGAAAGAAGGATGCTTGAATTATTGCATGGAATGTGTTAAAATACCACCATTTGAAATACTCTAGGGTGTCTACTTTTCAAAAATATATGGTTTGATGGGGGTAAATTACATTGTCCGGAATCAGAAATTACCCAAATAGGACATGGGTGCATGATGACAGATGTGAAAATTCCAAGTTGGAAAACTGGAATGCGCCCCCTAAAAAGGCCTTTTAACCCCCTGAGAACCCTACAAACCTATTCATGGGTGGTATCACTGTACTCAGAAGATGTTGTTGAACACATATTGAGGTGTTTTTTTGCAGTAACACATAACAGGAACTAAGAATCCATGCCTAAAGTATAATGTGTGTTAAAAATAACACAAAAAAAGACTATCTAAAAGTTTGACAAAGACTTATGGTTGAATTAGTGCATGGTAAGTGTAAAAATACCTGCATTTCAAATACCCTAGGGTTTCCACTTTCAAAAATATACAATGGCCCCTATTTAACAAAGTCTGGCGGACCTGATCCGACAGTGCGGATCAGGTCCGCCAGACCTCGCTGAATACGGAGAGCAATACGCTCTCTATATTCAGCATTGCACCAGCAGCTCACAAGAGCTGCTGGTGCAACACCGCCCCCCAATCGGCTGCCAGCAGGGGGGTGTCAATCAACCCGATTGTACTCGATCGGGTTGAATTGCGGCGATGTCTGTCCGCCTGCTCAGAGCAGAGTCTTTGTGACCGCTGCTTCATAACTGCTGTTTCTGGTGAGCCTGCAGGATAGATAGGCCCCATTGGCTGGCTTCAGAAATTACCTAAATAGGACATGGGTGCAGGATGACAGATGTGAAAATTCCAAGTTGGAAAACTGAAATGTGCCCCCTAGAAATAAGGCCTTTTAGCCCCTTGAGAACCCAACAACCCTATTTATGGGTGGTATCACTGTACTCAGGAGATGTTGAACACATATTGAGGTGTTTTTTGTCAGTAACACATAACAGGAACTAAGAATTCATGCCTAAAGTATAATGTTTGTTTAAAATAACACAAAAAAATGACTACCCAAAAGTTTGACAAAGACTTATGGTTGAATTAGTGCATGGTAAGTGTAAAAATACCAGCATATCAAATACCCTTTTACTTTCAAAAATATACATTGACCGGCATCAGAAATGACTTAAATAGGACATGGGTGCATGATGACACATGTGCAAATTCCAAGTTGGAAAACTGGAATGTGCCCCCTAGAAATAAGACCTTTTAGCCCCCTGAGAACCCAACAACCCTATTCATGGGTGGTATCACTGTACTCAGGAGATGTTGTTTAACACATATTGAGTTTTTTTTTTTGCAGTAACACATAACAATAAATAAGAATACATGCCTAAAGTAAAACACGTGTAAACAATAACACAAAATAATGACTACCCAAAAGTTTGACAAAGACCCTAGGGTTGAATTAGTGCATGGAAAGTGTTAAAATACCTGCATTTCAAATACCCTAGGTTTTCTACTTTTCAAAAATATATGGTTTAATGTGAGTAAATTACATTGGCTGGCTCCAGAAATTATCCAAATAGGACATGGGTGCATGATGACAGATGTGAAAATTCCAAGTTGAAAAACTGGAATGCGCCCCCTAAAATAAAGCCTTTTAACCCCCAGAGAACCCAACAGACCTATACATGGGTGGTATAACTATACTCAGAAGATGTTGCTGAATACATATTGGGGTGTTATTTGCCAGTAACCCTTAACATTCTCAGTAAATGTATTCTTAAATTGCTATTTTGTCAAAAAATCACCATTTTTTTTTCTTTCAAACTTTAGATTGGTGGTAAAATGGTTGCATGAAAAGAGTCAAAATACCCCAAGTTCAATACCTTAGGTTGTCTTCTTTTTAAAAAATATGTACATGTGAAGGGTTATTCAGGGATTCCTGACAGATATCAGTGTTCGAATGTAACTATCGCTAATTTTGAAAAAAAAAAATGGTTTTGAAATAGCAAAGTGCTACTTGTACTTATTGTTCTATAACATGCAAAGAACATGTAAACATTGGGTATTTCTAAACTCAGGATAAAATTTAGAATTTATTTAGCATGGGTGTTTTATGGTAGTTGTAGAAGTGTAACATATTTGGGGGGGCAAAGTTAGAAAAAGTGTGTTTTTTCCATTTTTTCCTCATATTTTATAATTATTATAGCAAATTATAAGATATGATGAAAATAATGGTCTCTTTACTGAAAAAAAAACGGTATATAATATGTGTGGGTACAGTAAATGAGTAAGAAGAAAATTACAGCTAAACACAAACACCGCAGAAATTTAAAAATAGCCTTGGTCCCAAGCGGTCAGAAAATGGAAAAGTGCTGTGGTCCTTAAGGGGTTAAGCAACTTTCTAATTTACTCCTATTATACATTTTTCTTTGTTCCCTTGGTTTCTTTATTTGAAAAGCAGAAATTAAAGCTTTGGAGTCAGCCCATTTTAGGTTCAGCACCTTGGTAGCGTTTGCTGATTGGTGGCTAAAAAAATATTACATTTGTGAATGGTTGGGGGAGACTGATAGTATTTCGAGAGATTATTTTATTTCTAATAGAATTAATTTTGCTGTTAAAGTGGCTGGCAAAATCTTGAGCTAAGAGAGAAGTGGTAATAGAGGTGGGGTGGGCAGAAAAGGGTATTGAAAGTGGAGAACAGACGTTTTACGTTTGGAGAAAGAGTATAAAAAAGAGTAGAGGAGTAATCCTGCTTAGTGAAGTTAAGGGTAAAATTGTAGAAAATCAGATGAACATTGAGATTTTCTCCTGTGTTGCTCAGCAGTGCAGGAACATCTGTATAGGTAGCGAGTCAGAGGAGTATGCCAGGGCTGAGGATAAGTGTGTGTGATTTCTAAGCTATGGTAGGAGGGGTCAAATGATCAAGGACCGATGTAATAGTGGAGTTGTAGTAACAAATTAGTTGGGGCAGGAAAAAGAAAAGATGGAGGAGAGCAGAAGTTTGAAAGATGTTGCGGATGTAGTGACTTAATGCTTCTGTGTTGTGAGGGTTAGATGGAGGGAGTGTAGTATGTAGTGCTGTGAAGCTGCAAGTGAGGTGATGATGGTCAGAAAGAGGAAAAGGGAAATTTGTGTGAGACAGTGCATTGAAAGTTGCAAATCAAGAGAGTGTCAATCTTTGTGAATTGGAAGAACGGTCCATTGTGATAGACATACGAGGAAGTGAGCTAGATAGGTTTTTTTTTTTGCTACAGGGGCAGTGGGATTGTCAACAAGGTGGTTGAAATTACCAAGAATGAGGGCAGGGGTTACTAAGGAGAGGAAATAAGTTAACCAGGAAGTAAAATGATCTAGAAATTGAGTTTGGTAGCCAGGGGGATATATATATCTGCGACACATAGAAAGAGAGGAGAAAATAAGTGAATATGTGGTTTTCAGAGGAAGAAAATGTGAGGAAAAAGATTGAAAGGTTCAGCAAGAGGAAAGTAAAATGCCTACACCGATTCCTTTTCTTTTTCCAGGCCTAGGGGTGTGTCTGAAGTGTTCGGTTTTTCTCATAAGTGATCCCTTCCATTCTCCCTATTAATAGCAACAGTTTTGCTTATTGTATTATATAAAACTGACCAGCTATTTGGCTGCTAAAAAGTATATGTTATTCAGTGGCTTACGTAGGTAGCCCACTCACTCATGGGCACCCTCATGAATTTTGGGACTTGCAGGGGGGTAGGGGGTAAGCAAAAAATGAAATAACCAAGCTTAAATATATCAGTTGCAACATGCGAAGGGGAAGATAGCTTTTATTATTGTGCTGCACAACATTTTAAAAATGGTGGCTCAGTGACAAAAGAGTGCTGGATGAACCCTTTATGCCATTTTTATACACAAAGTATTGATATAACCCCATTACATATACCCCCCCCCCCACAGATTTAGCCTTATTTGCCAGATAATAAACGTTTAGCTAATTTCTACTAGTAACAGGCTCATAGTACTGGGATGTGCATTGCTATAACAACATATGTTCGCATTTTCAAAGTGAACATTTTATAAGTGAGGCATTAGCAATAGAATTATACAAGAACTGCACTCACTACTCAGAACAGTGCTGCTTATTAAGACAACATGCTGCCTATTGACAACTGCTGAAGAATTGCACACTACATCAAGTTAAACCTATTCTCTCTCCTCTGCTTTCAGGTACGTGAATAGAGACCCTGTCAATCTGCAAACTATTCACTGCTCTCTGGTGTTTTTTACTCTCCTGTAATTCTCTTCTGGTATGTGAATAGAGACCCTGTCAATCTGAAAACCATTCACTGCTCTCTGGTGTTTGTTACTCTCCTGTAACTCTCTTCTGGTACGTGAATAGAGACCCTGTCAATCTGCAAACCATTCACTGCTCTCTGGTGTTTTTTACTCTCCTGTAACTCTCTTCTGGTATGTTAATAAAGACCCTGTCAATCTGCAAACTATTCACTGCTCTCTGGTGTTTTTTACTCTCCTGTAACTCTCTTCTGGTACGTGAATAGAGACCCTGTCAATCTGCAAACCATTCACTGATCTCTGGTGTTTTTTTACTCTCCTGTAACTCTCTTCTTGTACGTGAACAGAGACCCTGTCAATCTGCAAACTATTCACTGCTCTCTGGTGTTTTTTACTCTCCTGTAACTCTCTTCTGGTATGTGAATATTTACATAGAGCAAATGATTTTAGTTTGTTAATTTAGTCCTACATCTGTTGTACTGTTATCCAATGTCTTATTTCTAATGTTCATTTAATTGCCATGTGATGTTCAATCCTTATCAATACTTACTATTATTATAAAATTTAAAGCTGTCTTATTCCATAGATTTAACCTCCCCCAAATTTTATTGTCTGTTTACTTAACATCTCGCCCTGACCAGACCAGAATCTAACTTTCCAATTGGCCTTTCCAATTGTCTTTGATTAGCAATCAACTAAATTTATTGTACCCAGCTGACTGCCCTCCCTGCATATATTTCACACTAGTTTGGGATGTGCATTGCTATAACAACATATGTTCACATTTTCAAAGTGAACATTTTATAAGTGAGGCATTAGCAATAGAATTATACACAAATTAAGTGAACATTTTATAAGTGAGGCATTAGCAATAGAATTATACAAGAATTAAGTGAACATTTTATAAGTGAGGCAATAGCAATAGAATTATACAAGAATTAAGTGAACATTTTATAAGTGAGGCATTAGCAATAGAATTATGCAAGAATTAAGTGAACATTTTATAAGTGAGGCATTAGCAATAGAATTATACAAGAATTGGACAAGGATTGTGCAAGGGGCAAGAAAAAGGCAGGTACTTTTGTAATATTATGTTTGATACACCTTACTGTTTTCTTATGCAATTGCTACTGTAATACTGTGTCTTATGTGTTTAACTGGTTCCCTCTTTTGTAAAAATGCCTAACATCTTCATATTCATTTTTGCTGCCTTTTGTCTCTATAACAAACTAGATTATTCAATTACTCCTTCTCCCTCTCCACCTGCACTGTTCATTAGCCCATCTCTCTTAAACTCACCTTACTTTTGTACTCACAAACTTTACCTATACCTAAACACTCTCTCTCTCCCCTGCACCTTGTCTCAAAAGCAGTCTCATTACTGCAAATCTGTATCTCATCTCATGTCACTCTCCCTGTTGCTTTTACTAACTGCTGGTGACATCTCCCCTAATCCTGGTCCCCAACAACTGCCTAGCTGTGCACATCCATGTGTACCATCCCACAGACTCAAAAAACAAAACTCTGACAACCTTACTCACATTCCTCTTGCATCAAAAGCCACTACCCCTTTCACTTGTGCACTCTGGAACTCTCGCTCTGTTTGCAACAAACTCACTTCTATACATGACCTGTTTATCTCCCGCTCCCTTAACCTTCTGGCCCTAACAGAAACCTGGCTCTCTCCCCTTGACACAGCATCCACTGCTGCTCTGTCACATGGGGGTCTCCACTTCAGCCACACTCCTAGGTCTGGTAATAGACAAGGTGTAGGTATTTTATTTTCCTCTCGTTGCACCTTTCAACAAATACATCCCATCTCTTCCCTCACATTTTCCTCATTTGAAACCCACATGATTCGCTTATTCTCTCCACTTTCTATACGTGTTGCAGTCATATATCGACCCCCTGGTTCCTCAACTAAATTTCTAGATCACTTGGCTGCCTGGCTACCTTATTTCCTTTCCTCAGACACCCCTTCCCTCATTCTTGGTGACTTCAACATCCCTCTTGACAATCCCACTACCTCCTCTGCAAAACGAATTCTGCAACTCACTTCCTCTTTTGGTTTGTCACAATGGACTGATTCTGCCACTCACAAAGATGGTCACTCCCTTGAACTGATCTTTAGCTATCGATGCACACTCTCAAACTTCACAAACTCACCCTTTCCTCTTTCTGACCACCATCTCCTTACTTGCAACATATCATCCCTCCCTACAACTTTCCCTCCTTCTGCTCCTCACACCAAACTTCACAGAAGCATTATGTCAATAGATCAACAACAGCTTTCTAATTCCCTCAAACCTCTCCTCTCATCCTTCTCCTCCTTTTCCTGCCCTGACCAATCTATCTGCCACTATTACTCCACCCTTACATTCATCCTTGACAATCTCGCCCCTCTTACCATAGCTCAGAAATCAAACACTCATCCTCAGCCCTGGCATAGTCCCCTGACACGATACCTAAGCAGATAATCCCGTACTGCTGAGCGGCACTGGAGAAAATCTAGGAATTCAGCTGATTTTCAACATTACAAATTTATCTTGAACTCCTACTATTCTGCACTTAATTTCCATAAGCAACATTACTTCTCTACTCTTATCTCTAATCTTTCTTCAAACCCAAAACGTTTGTTCTCCACTTTCAATACCCTTCTCCACCCTCCCCCCCCACCTCCTAATACAACTTCTCTGTCAGCTCAAGACTTTGCCAGCCACTTCAATAACAAAATCGACTCCATCAAAAATGAAATCAGCTCTCAACATAATTCCTTTCTCTCACCCCCTCAAATGCTCTCAATCAACCACAACCCACATAACCTTATACTTAGCTCATTCTCCCCTGTCACTGAGGAAGAAGTTTCGGCACTTATACTGTGCTTTCACCTCACTACCTGTCCCCATGACCCTATCCCCTCACAGCTATTCCCCTCCCTCTCTGCTACCCTCACCCCTATACTCACACACACTTTCAACCTCTCCCTCAGCACCGGTATATTTCCCTCATCGCTGAAACATGCACTGGTCACTCCTATCCTAAAAAAACCTTCCCTTGATCCTACCTCCCCATCCAACTACTGCCCTATTTCCCTCCTCCCTCTTGCATCAAAGCTTCTCGAAAAACTAGTTTATGCACGCCTATCCCATTTCCTTACAATAAACTCCCTCCTTGACCCACTACAATCTGGATTGTGTCCCCATCACTCCACAGAGACAGCAATTGTTAAGGTTACCAATGACCTACTTACAGCAAAATCAAAAGGCCACTTCTCTCTGCTTATCCTCCTTGATCTGTTGATCACTCTTTTTTTGCTCCAAACCCTCCAATCCTTCGGCATCTGTGACACAGCCCTCTCGTGGCTCTCTTCCTACCTGTCAAACCATACCTTTAGTGTAGCCTTCTCTGGGGCCTCCTCTGCCCCGTCACCACTTTCTGTCGGAGTACCGCAAGGCTCTGTCCTCGGTCCCCTTCTCTTCTCAATCCACATGTCATCACTAGGTTCCTTAATAAAGTCCCATGGTTTACAATATTATTTGTATGCCGATGACACCCAAATCTACTTCTCTGCCCCAGACCTATCTCCTTCCTTGCTAACCCGTGTCACTAACTGTCTTTGTCACATCTCTAACTGGATGTCCTCTCACTACCTCAAGCTAAATCTCTCCAAAACTGAGCTCCTTATTTTCCCCCCTTCCTCAAAGCTCTCCACCCCCAATCTCTCTATAACTGTCGACAACTCCATCATTACCCCTACCCCGCATGCCCGAGGGTCACATTTGACTCAGATCTTTCTTTCACTCCTCACATTCAGTCCTTGGCTAAAGCCTGCTGCTTTCACCTTAAAAACATCTCTAAAATTAGACACTTCCTTACACAAGACACAACTAAGATTTTAATCCACTATCTCATTCTTTCCCGCCTTGATTACTGCAAAACTGTCCTCTCTGGTCTCCCCACCTGCTGCCTAGCTCCTTTAAAATCCATAATGAATGCCTCTGCCAGACTCATCTTCCTTACACGATGTTCTTCATCTGCTGCACCTCTCTGCCAATCCCTTCACTGGCTTCCTCTTGCCTCTAGGATCAAATACAAAATTCTCATTCTGACATACAAAGCCCTCAACTGCACTGCTCCCCCCTATATCTCAGACCTTGTCTCCAGATACTCTCCCTCCCATCCCCTTTGCTCTGCTCATGACCTCCTACTCTCCTCCTCTCTTGTCACCTCATCACACTCCAGTTTGCAGGACTTCTCCAGACTGGCTCCCATCTTGTGGAACTCTCTGCCTCACTCCACAAGACTCTCTTCTAGTTTTAAAAGCTTCAAGTGCTCCCGAAAGACTCTACTGTTCAGGGATGTATACAACCTACACTAACCTTTCCTAATACCAGTTCCTCTCCTCCATTGCTATCCCCTGAACCCCCTTAGCATGTAAGCCTAAGATTCCAGCTGTTTGTAGATCACCTTCTTAAGAGCTGACTACAACAGTGCAACTCTTGGCAGGGCCCTCTACCCATTTGATCCCTAAAATTGTTTTGTTGTACTCCCCCTTTGTCTATAGCGCTGTGGAATCTGTTGGCGCTCTACAAATAACCGATAATAATAATAATAATAATAATAGTATTCATTTTTACATCAAATCCATCAGTGATATATAACAGTCCCAGTAACATAAAAAGTACAGGGATGGACTACCTGCCATCTCTTCAGTGAAAACTAGTATCGGAGTAAAGTGTTTATGGTGCCTTCATGTGCCTCCAAGTTCTGCAATGTCTGCTTGCTTAACCCCTTAATGTCACTGGTCGTTAAGGGTTTTTTCAGGACATAATAGCACAAGTCTAGCAAGAACACGCTATTAATGCCCTCCCTCCAGCAGGCTTTGTGGAATAGTGCAGTCTCAATGCTGGTGGCAAGACTGCGCTATAAAACAATCAAATCCCAAAAAAAGGCCAGTGACATACAGGGTACGTCGCTGGTCCTTAAGGGGTTAACTCACAGTAGGCAGTAACTGCACTGAGAATTTCTAAGTGCTCGTTTAGCAAGAAAGCATGTACAGTAAGTTGTTGGCTTTTTTTAAAACAAATTATTTTTTATGTTTACTTTGATTTAACATATTTTTTTCTACTAAAGGGACACTGTGTATATCTCTTTAAGAAGCTTACAGTGAAATCTCACAAAATGTTTGTTAAATCCCATGAGATCACAGTAAAGCAAAGTGTGGACATCCCTGGACGTGGCTACAAGAGGAAAATTAACCCAAGAATGATAACCACCGCTAAAAGGAAAAAAAGTAAGTTTACTTAGTAAAAAGGATTCCAAATGTAGCATTATTATCACTTAAATGGTGAATAGGAAGAACAAATGTGTGTGTTTAAAAATAGGTTATGTATGGCTACATCTGAATGTCCCCTTTAAGCTAAGCAAGGCTATTGAAAATGTATTTATTTAGGTAGCAACGGTAACATAGGAATTAGCCGTAGAAAGTACGGACATTTAAAAACGCATTAGTGCATTTATTAAAATAGTAAAAACAAATATAAGTAAGAGCATAAAAAAGAATGCAACAAAAGCAGTTACTAACAATAAGCTATGATGAGATGTTCTACAAAAAGGACATACATTTCTTGTAAATATAAAAATATTTATAAATATAACTAATGTGTTTTCCCTACTACATCCTTTTGCAGATTTCCCTCCACTTTTTCTTTATAATTGCAAATTTGTTCAAGTGTTTTCCTATTTTTTTAAAATTCAGGTTTACAGGGACATTGAAGAGACATGGATTCATGATTCAGTGTATATAAATTTGAAGTGACTTTTCAATTTACTTATATTATCAAATTTGCTTTATTCTCTTAATATCCTTTGTTGAAGAAGCAACAATGCACTACTGGGAGCTAGCGGAACACATACAATGAGCCAATGACAATAGACATACATGTGCAGCTACCAATCAGCAGCTAGACCCAAGTAGTACATTGCGGTTCCTGAGCCTACCTAGGTATGATTTTTAACAAAGGATATAAAAATAATGTCTTATCTTTGAATGGGAGACATTTATACAGTGTACAGATGTTGTATTAAAGGGACAGTCAAATCCAAAATAAACTTTCATGATTCAGATAGGGCATGCAATTTTAAACAACTTTCCAATTTCCTGTTTGGGATGTGCATTGCCTGGGCAGTGTACATTGTAACTATAGCATATGTTCACATTTTCAAAGTGAACATTTTATAAGTGAGGCATTAGCAATAGAATTATACAAGAACTGCACTCACTACTCAGCACAATGCTTATTAAGACAACATGCTGCCTATTGACATCTGCTGAAGAATTGCACACTACATCCAACTAACCCTATTCTCTCTCCTCTGCTTTCAGGTACGTGAATAGAGACCCTGTCAATCTGAAAACTATTCACTGCTCTCTGGTGTATTTTACTCTCCTGTAACGCTCTTCTGGTACTTGAATAGAGACCCTGTCAATCTGCAAACTATTCACTTCTCTCTGGTGTTTTTTACCCTCCTGTAACTCTCTTCTGGTACGTGAATAGAGACCCTGTCAATCTGTAAATTATTCACTCTCCTGTAACTCTCTTCTGGTATGTGAATATTTACATAGAGCAAATGATTTTAGTTTGTTAATTTAGTCCTACATCTGTTGTACTGTTATCCTATGTCTTATTTCTAATGTTCATTTGATTGCCATGTGATGTTCAATCCTTATCAATACTTGCTATTATTCTAAAATTTATAGCTGTCTTATTCCATAGTTTTAACCTCCCCCAAATTTTATTGTCTGTTTACTTAACATCTCACCCTGACCCGATCAGAATCTAACTTTCCAATCAGCCTTTCCAATTGTATTTCATTAGCAATCAACTAAATATGGTGGACTCAGCTGACTGCACTCCCTGCATATATTTCACACTAGTTTGGGATGTGCATTGCAAAGGGGTGCATTGCCTGGGCAGTGTACATTGTAACAATAGCATATGTTCACATTTTCAAAGTGAACATTTTATAAGTGAGGCATTAGAAATAGAATTATACAAGAATTAAGTGAACATTTTATAAGTGAGGCATTAGCAATAGAATTATACAAGAATTAAGTGAACATTTTATATGTGAGGCATTAGCAATAGAATTATACAAGAATTGGACAAGGATTGTGCAAGGGGCAAGAAAAAGGCAGGTACTTTTCTAATATTATGTTGATATACCTTATTGTTTTCTTATGCAATTGCTACTCCAATACTGTGTCTTATATTTTAACTGGTTCCCTCTTTTGTAAAAATGCCTAACATCTTCATATTCATTTTTGCTGCCTTTTATCTCTATAACAAACTACATTATTCAATTACTCCTTCTCCCTCTCCACCTGCACTGTTCATTAGCCCATCTCTCTTAAACTCACCTTTTATACTCACGAACTTTACCTATTCCTAAACACTCTCTCTCCCCCCTGCACCTTGTCTCAAAAGTAGTCTCATTACTGCAAATCTGTATCTCATCACATGTCACTCTCCCTGTTGCTTTTACTAACTGCTGGTGACATCTCCCCTAATCCTAGTCCCCAACAACTGCCTAGCCGTGCACATCCATGTGTACCATCCCACAGACTCAAAAAACAAAACTCTGACAACCTTACTCACATTCCTCTTGCATCAAAAGCCACTACCCCTTTCACTTGTGCACTCTGGAACTCTCGCTCTGTTTGCAACAAACTCACTTCTGTACATGACCTCTTTATGTCCCACTCCCTCAAACTTCTGGCCCTAACAGAAACCTGCCTCTCTCCCCTTGACACAGCATCTACTGCTGCTCTGTCACATGGGGGTCTCCACTTCAGCCACACTCCTAGGTCTGGTAATAGACAAGGAGGTGGTGTAGGTATCTTACTTTCCTCTCGTTGCACCTTTCAACAAATACATCCCATCTCTTCCCTCACATTTTCCTCATTTGAAACCCACATGATTTGCTTATTCTCTCCTCTTTCTATATGTGTTGCAGTCATATACCGACCCCCTGGCTCCTCAACTCAATTTCTAGATCACTTGGTTGCCTGGCTACCTTATTTCCTTTCCTCAGACACCCCTTCCCTCATTCTTGGTGACTTCAACATCCCTCTTGACAATCCCTCTACCTCCTCTGCAAAACAAATTCTGCAACTCACTTCCTCTTTCGGTTTGTCACAATGGACTGATTCTCCCACTCACAAAGATGGTCACTCCCTTGACCTGATCTTTAGCTATCGGTGCACTCTCTCAAACTTCACAAACTCACCCTTTCCTCTTTCTGATCACCATCTCCTTACTTGCAACATATCATCCTTCCCTACAACTTTCCCTCCTTCTGCTCCGCACACCAAACTTCACAGAAGCATTATGTCAATAGATCAACAACAGCTTTCTAATTCCCTCAAACCTCTCCTCTCATCCTTCTCCTCCTTTTCCTGCCCTGACCAATCTATCTGCCACTATAACTCCACCCTCACATTCGTCCTTGACAATCTCGCCCCTCTTACCATAGCTCGGAAATCAAACACTCATCCTCAGCCCTGGCATACTCCCCTGATACGATACCTATGCAGATGTTCCCGTACTGCTAAGCGACACTGGAGAAAATCTAGGAATTCAGCTGATTTTCAACATTACAAATTTATCTTGAACTCCTACTATTCTGCCCTTAATTTCCATAAGCAACATTACTTCTCTACTTTATCTCTAATCTTTCTTCACTTCAATACCCTTCTCCACCCTCCCCCACCTCCTAATACAACTTCTCTGTCAGCTCAAGACTTTGCCAGCCACTTCAATAACAAATCAACTCCATCAGAAATGAAAATCAGCTCTCAACATAATTCCTTTCTTTCACCTCCTCAAATGCTCTCAATCAACCACAACCCACATAACCTTAAGCTTAGCTCATTCTCCCCTGTCACTGAGGAAGAAGTTTTGGCACTTATACTGCACTCTCACCTCACTACCTGTCCCCTTGACCCTATCCCCTCACAGCTGCTCCCCTCCCTCTCTGCTACCCTCACCCGTATACTCACACACACTTTCAACCTCTCCCTCAGCACCGGTATATTTCCCTCATCGCTGGTCACACCTATCCTCAAAAAAAACCTTCCCTTAATCCTACCTCCCCATCCAACTACCGCCCTATTTCCCTCCTCCTTCTTTCATCAAAACATCTCGAAAAACTAGTTTATGCACGCCTATCCCATTTCCTTACAATAAACTCCTTCCTTGACCCACTGCAATCTGGATTTTGTCCCCATTACTCCACAGAGACAGCAATTGTTAAGGTTACCAATGACCTACTTACAGCAAAATCAAAAGGCCACTTCTCTCTGCTTATCCTCCTTGATCTGTCCGCAGCCTTTGACACTGTTGACCACATCTTTTTCTCCAAACCCTCCAATCCTTCGGCATCTGTGACACAGCCCTCTCGTGGCTCTCTTCCTACCTTTCATACAGTACCTTTAGTGTAGTCTTCTCTGGGGCCTCCTCTGCCCCGTCACCACTTTCTGTCAGAGTACCGCAAGGCTCTGTCCTCGGTCCCATTCTCTTCTCAATCCACACGTCATCACTAGGTTCCCTAAAAAGTCCCACGGTTTACAATATCATTTATATGCCGACAACACCCAAATCTACTTCTCTGCACCTGACCTATCTCCTTCCTTGCTAACCTGTGTCACTAACTGTCTTTCTCACATCTCTAACTGGATGTCCTCTCACTACATCAAGCTAAATCTCTCCAAAACTGAGCCCCTTATTTCCCCCCCTTCCTCAAAACTCTCCACCCCCAATCTCTCTTTAACTATCGACAGCTCCATCATTACCCCTACCCCGCACGCCCGATGTCTCGGGGTCACAATTGACTCAGATCTTTATTTCACTCCTCACATTCAGTCCTTGGCTAAAGCCTGCTGCTTCCACCTTAAAAACATCTCTAAAATTAGACACTTCCTTACACAAGACACAACTAAGATTTTAATCCACTCTCTCCTTCTTTCCAGCCTTGATTACTGCAACTCTGTCCTCTCTGGTCTCCCCACCTGCTGCCTAGCTCCTTTACAATCCATAATTAATGTTTCTGCCAGACTCGTCATCCTTACACGTCGCTCTTCATCTGCTGCACCTCTCTGCCAATCCCTTCACTGGCTTCCTCTTGCCTTTAGGTTCAAACACAAAATTCTCATTCTGACATACAAAGCCCTCAACTGCACTGCTCCCCCCTATATCTCAGACCTTGTCTCCAGATACTCTCCCTCCCATCCCCTTCGCTCTGCTCATGACCTCCTACTCTCCTCCTCTCTTGTCACCTCACTTCTCCAGACTGGCTCCCATCTTGTGGAACTCTCTGCCTCACTCCACAAGACTCTCTTCTAGTTTTAAAAGCTTCAAGTGCTCCCTAAAGACTCTACTGTTCAGGGATGTATACAATCTACACTAACCTTTCCTAATACCAGTTCCTCTCCTCCATTGCGATCCCCTGAACCCCCTTAGTATGTAAGCCTAAGAGGCCAGCTGTTTGTAGATAACCTTCTTAAGAACTGACTACAACAGTGCAACTCCTGGCAGGGCCCTCTAACCACTTGATCCCTATAATTGTTTTGTTGTACTCCACCTTTGTTTATAGCGCTGCGGAATCTGTTGGCGCTCTACAAATAACCGATAATATTAATAATAATAATAATAATAATAATAATAACTGTTATCACCAATTTTGCTTTCTTCTTTGGTATTCTTAGTTGAAAGCAAAACCTAGAAGGTTCTTATGTTAATTTCTTAGACGTTGAAAACTGCCTCTAATCTGAATGGATTTTGACAGTTTTTCACCATTAGATTGCATTAGTTCATGTGTTTAATATAGATAACATTGAGCTCACGCACGTGAAGTTACCTAGGAGTGAGTACTGATTGGCAAAATCAGTTTATGCAAAACTGTGGAATGGGTAATAAAGGGATTATCTATCTTTTTAAACAACAACAATTCTGTTGTTGACTGTGCCTTTAAGTGAAGCCAAAACTGTGGGTGTTTTATACTGTCACTGATCACTGCCTGCTGTAGCTTCCCTCTACAGGTTGCTTGCAAATCTTTGTAAATCAGGAAAGTGGAAGGATTGCTTCTATGCACTTGCTAAGCATGGAGACCATAGCTGGTGTAATGCACAAACAAAGAACTGTAAGAGGAGTAATGCTTGCAACAGGAAGTACCACTCAATATATTAACTGAGAAAGCTTTTAAATGTATGTCTATTTTTGGCACAAGCTGGTTATTCAAGCTTATAGTAGTTAATTATTTTTTTTTTAATATGAGCTGTATAAACTGCACAGTAGCCAATATGCAAGTATTTTTTCTGGAACAGAAGTGACCTATGCTAAGTAAGCAAATCTTGTGTTTCAGACGTTAACAAGTTTTTAGCAGCTGAAGATCTCAAAGATACATTAATCTTCGGACAAGCACTGTTTCATGCTTGCTTAGAGCTCTTGTTTTTTTGTCCGTTAGACTTGTTGATGGATTTACTTAAATAATTGCCAGCAAAGTGGAAGCTCAGGTGCTGAAAAAATGGCAGGTGGCTAAAGCTGACTTAACAGCAATTAAATGTACAAATCTTTGATTAGGCTCCCGAGAATGGAGTCATTAGCAACACTGAATGGACCAGCTTGCTTTGCCTCGCCTCATTAGCTGCAATACTCATATTACTTTAAAGAGCTTGAACAGAACAACAGAAAAAACTCCCTCTCAGAATTAGTAGAATGAGAAAAACAGAGCTGGTCTAAGCATTTTACGGTTTAACATACAGGTCATGACTTAGCTACATGGCTCTTTAAACAGAGTATTTTCTGTAATGTGAAACAATATTTCAAGTATTCTATTAATGCTTAAAAATATGTCCGCTCCATAAGGACTTGAATTACAATTATTGTATTAGATTTCCTTTTATTTTTAATTTTTTTTAATACGTTAAAATGTAGATGTTCTATTTTTAATAGATATCAATTACCATAAAATAATCATACAAATTTAAAGGAAATGTTGTTATAATAAATGTTAAAAGGGAAATTAAACCTATCACCTAGATTATGAGTTTTGAGCGCTATAGGGAAAGTAAAGAACGCAACAAAAGTTGCGTTATTTAACCCCTATAACGCTGCCATTAGAAGTTTAAAAAAAACCCGGCTTGTGCGGGCAATATGGTTGCATTGAGCTCCATACCCCACACAAAAGCAGCAGTGTTTTGACGTGCTTGTGCACACTTTCCCCATAGACATCAATGCGAAACAAAAGCTTTACGTAGCCCCATTAAAGTCTATGGGGAAAAAGAAAATACAGTTTAAACCTAACACCCAACAAAAACCCCACGTCTAAACACCCCCAATCTGCTGCCCCTGACATCGCCGACACCTGCCTACAGTTATTAACCCCTAATCTGCTGCTCCCGATATCGCTAAAACCTAAATAAAATAATTAATCCTTAATGTGCTGCTCCCGATGTCGCTGCCACTATACTAAAGTTATAAACCCCTATTCCGCTACACCCCAACATCGCCGCAACTATTTTAAAGTTATTAACCACTATTCCGCTGCTCCCCAGCATTGTCGCAACTAAATAAAGTTAATAACCCCTAAACCTTTGGCCTCCCACATCACTACCACTAAATAAATCTATTAACCCCTAAACCGCCATCCCCCCACATCGCAACAACCTAAATTAGACTATATTAACCCCTAAACCTAACACTAACGTAACCCTAACACCCCCTAACTTTAACATAATTAAAATATAGCTAAATTAAAATTACAATTATTAACTAAATAATTCCTATTTAAAACTAAATACTTACCTGTAAAATAAAACATAAGCTAGCTACAATTTAACTAATAGTTATATTGTAGCTAGCTTAGGTTTTGTTTTTTATTTCACAGGTAAGTTTGTATTTAATTTAAAGGGACATGAAACTCAATTTTTGCATTGCATGAATTAGAAAGAGCATACAATTATAAACAACTTTCTAATTTACTTCTATTATCTAATTTGCTTCATTCTCTTGATATTCTTTGCTGAAAAGCATATCTAGATATGCTTAGTAGCTGCTGATTGGTCACTGCACATAGATGCCTCCTGTGATTAGCTCACCATGTGCATTGCTATTTCTTAATTAAAGGATATCTAAAGAATTCAGCAAATTAGATAATAGAAGTAAATTGGAATGTTGTTTAAAAATGTATTATCTACCTTAATCATTAAATATTTTTTTGGGGTATAGTGTCCCTTTAACTAGGTAGACTAGTTAATAAATAGTTATTAACTATTTACTAACTACCTAGCTAAAATAAATACAAACTTACCTGTGAAATAAAACCTTATCTGCCTTACACTAAAACCTAACATTACAAAAAAAAACCCCACTAAAATCACAAAAAATAAAAAAACTACCATTACAAAAAATAAAAAAACTACCCTTACAAAAAAAACAAAAAACTAAATTATCCAAAAAAATACAGATTATTCCTGTTCTAATACCCTTTTAAATAAACAAAAAACGCCCTTGCAGCTCTATTGCTCCAAAAAAAGATACAAAAACCCCCTAACACTATAGAAACCCCCACCCCCCAAACTACCAAGGGCCCTTAAAAGGTTTTTTTTGGGGGGGGCTTTTGTAGGGCATTGCCCTGAGATAAACAGCTCTTTTGCTCCAGAAAAATACAAACACCCCCTAACACTATACAAACCCCCACCCCCCAAATTACCAAGGGCCCCTAAAAGGGGTGGTGCCTAGCCACAAATGGAGATGGCCGTACATTAACCAAGCTCCGTTGTCCTACCTGCCTCCACATGAAAATTTGTGCACTTTACCTATCATAAACTCTCACTGCAACAGCTGCCACACTACTGGAGCACTCAGCTAGCCGGATGCTGTTATCCCGGTGACCGGAGTTATTATAGAGGAGACTTTGTTATCGGCTACGAGATCAGCCATTTTGGGCATAGCATGCAGCCTAAGGGCATTGAAGATGTCGTTCCTGGCCTCAGTCGATCGTCTTGTGGGCCACCAAACATACAGCACGAGTAGGTACTTTCTTTTTGTTTAAGCCACCATAGCGCACTGATATACGGCGCAAACAGACATAACCTTTAGGCCTACGCCATAACAGGCTGTTACAGGCCGCACTGGACTGTGTTCGCCCCAAAGATAAAAAACAGATAGAAGGCCGACAGGAGGTTGTACAAGAGTGGGGAATCGTAGTAGGATCTGCCATGAACTGACATAATTTTACAGCTCCTTTATTATAACGGCCCTAACTGTCACAATACCTCAGGCTTTATCAGACGGCCTACCCACAACTCACTGCCCTCTCCCACATCAAGTTGCCTTATCCAGAGTCCTAGGGACAACCGAAGCACACTTCACTCAGGCATAAACACAGCAGGGAACGGCTACTGCAGAGTACATCCTAAACCTTTTTCTACATGGCTTGGGAACTTATGCATATCTGCAGCAAACAAAGAAAGAGGTCTAAGTAAAGAGAGGCTTTGCGTCCTAAACCACCTAGTAGAGCACCACCCAGGGATATAATTATAAAATTCATGTCTTTCAAAGATAAAGAGGACATAATTAGGCATGCAAGAATGAAACACCCGTTTGAATATAAAGGCTCTGAAATCCAAGTCTACTCGGATCTATGTCCTACTACCCTGCAAAAGAGAAAGGATCTAAGGTTTATCACATCGGTCCTTAAAGAGAAAAAAATACCATACAGATGGGGATTTCCTACGAGCCTCATTTAAAGACCCCTGGTGGACTTGCCAGCACTCAATAAGGCAATGGGCACTGACATTAGATCTCCACCGAATGCAGCAGCTGCTCTGGTTGATTCACTCAGAGAGGACCTTGGTGGGGACCATAATCTTCCCGGCTGAGAGATACTAACTTTGCACTTGAGCCAGCCCAAAGCTACTCTCCACAAGGAATGGGGTACTTTGTAACCCCCATCTGATTCACATGGGACGTTTGTCATTACTATTGCAAACCAGCTCAGATACGTTGATGTTGATAAAGCTGTTTATTTATGCTGTAATTGCTATACTTTTGCTGTTGTTTTTTTGCAGAAGGGGGTATCCAAACTCTTGGAGGGATTTAAGAGACGCATCCTAACACTTGTTATAAGGGCTATATGCACATAGCACCCACATCCAATAGATAGACCATGACACTTGGGTATCTCAGTATGGCATGTTTAATTAGGCTATAATAAGCTACTAGACACGAAACATCCCTCACTCAGCTTCTCGTATGAGGTAGCCACATGCTAAGGATCTTCATGACCCTATCTTTTCAGTTGTGATACCCCTTTACCAGGTACCTATAGAATGCCCTTTGAGACATGCTATTATGTGATTTGGGAGGTTGAAATGCTGATTTATGATTATCTGCACTGTTATAGATGAATAGTACTCGGTTATTGTTTCATGTTTGGTTAAGATGGACGATTGTTGCTTTAAGAGTGCACAAATTTACATATCCATATTTAAAAGTTTATATTTAAAGTGGAATAGAGAGAAAATGTGTAGGCGCTAGGGATCCCTAAAAGCCAAGTATAAAAGGGGACCCCAATAAGATACCCCTGGTGAAGCAAGTTAGAAGAAAGCGGATATATACTGGCGCTGAGGAGCTAGGGTATTAGGTCTATGAATAGATATGTATCTCAAGTGTCTGGTATATAATGGCACAGATTTAGCAAATATATCTAGGTTACACTAAAGACTAGCTCGAAATTAGCAGATTACAATAGTGTCTGGCTAAATTAAATGCCTATCTGACCGTACGTAGTTTCTAGGATAATAAAATGAGGTACTAATGTCACTCTCTAAATAATGCAGTTGTGTGGGAATCAGATTGTATTTTTTGAGAAATAAATAATTATGTTTATTTTAAGTAGCATAAAAACAGTGCAAAAGCAGAAAAACTATACAATATAAGATAAATAATAAAATCTGGACGTCCAGTCTTGAACAATGTATATTAACAATTGGTAACTTTACATAAAATTAATATAAATAAAATTAATGCAATTAAAATGGATACAATAAAAGTGGTTTATGCAATGAGAGTTCATAGGCTGGGAAACATCTATGTGCTGGGGATTGTCACAGCAATATAAAAGTTAAAAAAGTACCTTGAAAGTCCTCAAAACTCTACGTTTAGAGTGAGGTATCTGAGCAAAAAAAGGGACTTTGCTTTGTATTAATGGATCCGCTCTCATTAATATTTTAAACTTGATGATGATCGTCAAAGGCAGGTGAGTCCTGGATTTCCAAATGTGCGATCCGTTTGAGGAAGCTGATACCAAGCGGGTGTATTCTGCTGTGAGCCTTGTTCCTTTCTGTGTCTCCTTGCCCGATCAAAGGCAGGTGCGTCCTGGATTTCCAATTGTGCAATCCGTTTGAGGAAGCTGATACCAAGCGGGTGTATTTCGCTGTAAGCCTTTCTCCTTTCTGTGTCTCCTTACCCGACCGGCGGGCTGTTGTGTTAGTCTTCGGTCTTCCGTAAACACTTCCGGTTTGGTGACGTCACTGAGTTCCGTTATTCAGTAATTTTGTATTGCTGAAAAGGTGGTTCCTGCTGTTTGTGGTTTTTCTACTGTATTAAACAATCCCCTTCAGGCAATCAGGATGTGCTGGTGGTGTAGTCTTTAGTCTTCTGAATCTGTGTAGAAGAAAGGACAATGGGTCCAGTATACCACTGTGTGGCTAAGTGATTGTAGATTTCACAGGATAAAAACATGTTGAACGAGTTAACCTTTTTTATCTTGTGAAATCTACAATCATCTAGCCACACAGTGGTATACTGGACCCATTGGCCCATATTTATAAAGCTCCGTACGGAGCTTGAAGGGCCGTGTTTCTGGCGAGTCAGAAACACAAGTTATGAAGCAGCGGTCTAAAGACCGCTGCTCCATAACCCTGTCCGCCAGCTCTGAACTGGCGGACAGGAATCGCCGGAAGTCAACCCGATCAAATACGATCTGGTTGATTGACACCTCCCTGCTTACGGCCGATTGGCCGCAAGTCAACAGGGGGCGGTGTTGTACCAGCAGCTCTTGTTTGCTGCTGGTGCAATGCTAAATGCGGAGAGCGTATTGCTCTCTGCATTTAGCGAAGTCTTGCGGACCTGATCTGCACTGTTCTGTTTTTATGCTATATTAATATTTTGTTCTCGATACAGTATTAACACTGTTATTAATTTTGTCTTCTGGGACGTGTTTCGCCCCCTTCATTGTACAGGACTCTTCACTTTGCTTGCCTGTTCTTTACTTCTTTTCTTTTTCACTCCCCCCCCTTTTTTTCCCTCTCCATCGCCCCCTTTTTTTTCCTCTCTTCCCCTTAACACCATGGCCCCAGCACAAAGCTTTGTTAAAATCCTTCCACATAGAGCTCCTCTCTATAAATGTCAAGGGATTTAATAACCCCGGTAAGCGCTCCATAGTGATTAGAGATTTGCATAGACTAGAGGGCGATATAATATAATACTTACAAGAGACACATTTCTCTGCAGCATATGAGCCTAAGTGGTTTAACCATAGATACCCTACGGCCTATTTCGCATCCGGCCCCAAAAAAAAGAACGGTGTAGGTATTTTGTTCAATGCCAAAGTCCCTTTCCAGTTGATACAAGCATATCCTGATCCAGAGGGTAGGTACTTGATCCTCACTGGTTCACTTTTTGGAAGGCGAATTACTTTGGCAAACCTATACTGCCCCAACCAATCCCAACATACCTTTTTTCAAAACATTAGTCGTAATCTTCTAGAAATCGAAACTGGAATTCTATACTTGGGGGGACCTCAATGCATCTTTAGATCCCTCATTGGACACATCAAATGGGATCTGCAGCACTCCCCACAAGATACTTAAACTTATGAACTCCTCCCATGATATCTGGCACACACAACACCCGTCCACAAAAGATTTCACATGTTATTCTAACCCCCACAAAAAAATACTCAAGAATAGATTATTTGTTTACGGACCCAACTGGTCTTACTATCACTACTGACAGCACCATACACCCTATCACTTGGTCAGATCATGTGCCAGTAGGATGCTCTATACTCTGGCCCAACACCCCAATCACGCCCTTTATTTGTAAACTGGATGATATATTCCTAGATGACAAGTTATTTAAAACCGACTTACAAAAAACTCTAGTGAAATATTTCCAGCTCAATGCGGTTGAAAGCACACTGGATACCACTATATGGGAGGCACACAAATGCACCATCAGAGGAGTACTAATTTAATAGAAGGCTAAAATCTCTAGTAAAAAAAAAAAGGATCGCTACAAAGATCTTCTGTCGTAGGTTGCAAATGCTGAACAGGCCCATAAGAATCACCCCGTCAACAAGGCTTTACAATCCACTCTGGCTATGGCTAGAACAAATCTCTTGTATTTTCTAAAAGAAGAACACCAGCAAAAAGCCCTGATTCTCAGTCAACAATTCTTCGAGCAGGGAGACAAGGCGGGTAAGCTCCTAGCCCGAGATATCAAGCGAAAAAAATTCAAATCTTATGTCCACCAAATGACAGACCAAACAGGTATCTCGAAGGCGGACGGGCAGTCAGTGGCAGACATTTTCGGCAAATTCTATAAATCTCTTTATAACATACAACACTCCCTAACTTTGATCAGACTATCTTAGCATATCTGTCCAGTGTCACTCTCCCTAATACCTGCTTTTTCTTCTAATGTTAAATGGAGGTAAGGGTCTGATACCCCTTTACTGGAAAACACAACACATCCCAACTGCAGGAATGGAAGGCGAAGGTGGGAGACCTGTTGCGACTTGAAAGATACCACTATCTCAATATTGGTAAACTCTGCACACATGAAATGATGCCCCTGATAATATGGCACTAAAATAGCAGCAGCACCACCACTTTTCCTTTTCAACAAAATCTCTTTATTTCCACATGATGGGAGCAAGGATTTAAGCAGCTCTCATTCTATTGACTAACTCGAATTAGTCAATAGAATGAGAGCTGCTTAAATCCTATTGGCTGATTTGAACAGCCAATAGGATTTTAGCAGCCCTAATTCCTATTTTCAGCCAATAGTAATGCAAGGGATGCCATCTTGGATCATGTACCTTGTATTGAAGATTCAGTGTACGGCAGCGACCGTATGAAGAGGATGTTCCACGCCGGATGTCTTCAGGATGGACCCGCTCCGCGCCTCCGGCATCAAGATAGAAGATGCCGCCTGGATAAAGATTGAAGAGGCCGTCTGGATGAAGTCTTCTCGCGGCTTGGATCAGGACTTCGCCGCTGGGATGAAGATTGAAGAGGCCATCTAGATAAAGACTTCTCGCCGCCTGGATCAGGACTTCAACTCCGGGATGAATATTGTTCAAGCGGAACTTCAAAAATTGTAATCGTGGATCATCAGGAGATTAGTGTTAGGCTTTTTTAAGTGTTTTTTGGGTGTTTTTTCTTTTAGTTTAGGGTCTGGGCAGTAAAAGAGCTAAATGCCCTTTTAATGGCAATGCCCATACAAATGCCCCTTTCAGGGCAATGGGTAGCTTAGTTTTTTTTAGAATTAGGTTTTTTATTTTAGGGTGCTGGTTGGGTGGTGGGTTTTACTGTTGGGGGAGTCTTTGTGGGGGTTTTTTACAGTTAAATGAGCTGATATCTTTGGGGCAATGCCCCACAAAAGGCCCTTTTAAGAACCATTGGTAGTTTATTATAGGCTAGGGTTTTGAATAGCCAATAGAATTTCAGTAGCTCTCATCCTATTGGCTGATTTAAACAGCCAATAGAACTTGAGTAGCTTTCATCCTATTGGCTGATTTAAATTTGAAGAATCAAATCAGCCAATAGGAATTCAAGGGACGCCATTTTTAATCGCGTACCTTAAATTCTCTATCCAGTGTGCCGTGAAGATTGTACGAAGAGGATCCTCCACGCTCCATGGCTCCATGGTCGCCAGTCTTCAGTTCCAGGGTCGCCGGTCTTCAGCTCCGCGGTCTTCAGTCTTCAGCTCCGCTCCGCGAAGGTTGTTTCAGGAAGAAGAGTTTGCCGCTTGGAAGAAGACTTCACTGCCTGGAACAGGACCTTCTCCGTCGGACTTCAGGAACGGTGAGTAACAACCTGGGGGTTAGACTTAGGGTTTTTTAAGGTTTTTTTTTTGGGGGGGGTATTTAGATAGGGTAGGCAGTAAAAGAGCTAAAGGCCCTTTTAAGGGCAATGCCCAACAAATGCCCTTTTAAGGGCAATGGGTAGTTTAGGGTTTTTAGTGTTAGGTTCTTTTATTTGGGGGGGTTACTGTTAGGGGGGACTTTGTGTATTTTGTTGTAAAAGAGCTGATTATCTTGGGGTTATGCCCTGCAAAAAGCCCTTTTAAGGCATACTGGTTTATTAGAGTAGTGAGTGTTTTTTTATTTTGGGGGGCTTTTTTATTTTCATAGGGAATAGGTATATTTTTTAAAATTTGGTAATTTTCTTTTTTATTTTATGTAATTGTAGCTTAAAGGGACAGTCTACGACAGAATTTTGATTAGACTGTCCCTTTAATGTATACTTAGTTTATTTGTATTTTTAAAGTATTGTTAGTTTTTTTAATTTATTTAATAGTAACTTTAATATTTTGTAAATTAAGTAATTTGGGTTCATTTTCGGGGTGTTAGGTTAGGGGTTAGGTTTATTGCGTTGTGGGCTTTGGCAGATTAAGGGTTAATACTTTAATAGGTTTATTGCGTTGTGGGCTTTGGCGGTTTAGGGGTTAATACTTTAATAGGTTTATTGCATTGTGGGCTTTGTCGGTTTAGGGGTTAATACATTTATTATTAGTAGTGAGAGAGGGGATTGCAGATATAGGGGTTTTACATGTCGGGTTTATTTTTGGGAGGCGGGTTAGACATTTACAGGAGATTTTATATTTTTTTTCTTTTCTTAGGTGCTGGCAGTTTCTAAAGTGCCGTAAATCACTGCCGACTCCAGAAATTAGCATAAATTCACATTTCTGGAGTCGCTAGTGACTTACGGCACTTTAGAAACTGCCGGCGGGGGTTTATGTAATACCCTGATGTGCGAGGTGAAATTACGGGCGACACGGGTTGCAGCGCTTACACTGAAGCCTGCGCCGTATATGTAAACTCGCCCCTTGCCGTTTTAGGCTGTAATGCTCGCTTTTTAGCCTGAACGCAAAACTCGTAATACCAGCGCTATGGGAATCCCATTAAAAAAACGTCATTTTTAGGAGTGCGGTACTGACGTTGCATTACAGGCTAAAAGGCTTGCGGTACACCTATACCGACAAGACTTGTAATGGCTGCGTTGGGGAAAATTATACGTTATGGGCCACAACGCTGCTATTTGACTCATAACGCAAAACTCGCAATCTAGGTGATTATTTTTTAATAATTCAGATAGAGAATATAATTTTAAACTACTTTCCAGTTCGCTTTTATTATCAAATGTGCTTCCTTCTATTAGTATTCTTTGTTTAAGGATCAGCAATGCACAACTGGGAGCTAATTGAACACATCTGATGAGCCAATGACAAGAAGCATATGTATGCAGCCACCAATCAGCTAGCTCCCAGTAGTGTATTGCTGCTTCTGAGTCTACCTAGGTATGCTTCTTAACAAAGAATACCAAAATAATCATTTTGATTATAGAAGTATAATAGAAAGTTGTTTAAAATTACCTGCTCTATCTGAATCATGAAATAAAAATGTTAGGTTTAATTTCCCTTTATGTAGATATTATCAGATCAGTGGGAATAGTTCCTCAAGTGATGAGTACTCCATGTTTATTTGCAGGTGGGGATCATAAGAGAACCTGTAAAATAAAAAGGGACAAATATGTAATATTAATGTCTTATATGTTGGATGTAAGGGTACTATATAAGAAGCAGAAGAACTCCGGCAAACCTCTAGGCATTTTTAGTTTAAAATAAAATGTCTTTATTTGAAGCAGGAACAAACATCATAAAAAGGTAAAAACAAAGACAAAGTCTCTCAGCAGGACTTGTGTCTAACGCGTTTCGACTGTTAACAAACCTTACTCATAGACATAGCTACTATTCACCAGTCAGGGCTTAAATATCCCTAGACTAATTAGCTAAACATGTCCTGCTGAGATTACAGACCTGTTAAAGAAACAGCACCAACATGTGCCAAATGAGAGACATATAACTTTGTTGATAATTTCATATATATATAACCTAGTGCATTTTAAATATAAAAATAGATGGAGAGTACTTATATTTGCTTTAAAATGCATAATTCCTCACTAAACATCTATAAATAGTTTTTCACTAAATGCAAACTGTTTATAAGAGAAGCATATAGTCCATTCATGTAGATAGAGGCATGTGTATACATGTGCGCTAACAAATATCATAAGCTAATTATAGATATAGTTATAATAAAAGCATAATGATTTCCTCTCCTATTCCATTGAAAATAGGATATTGTTATCACTACTAGTTTTAACCTCTAACCAAAACATAAGTGGAAAATACAAAATATGCTATGCAGGCAGGGATTAACCCTGTCCTTTCTTCCTCTTAATTCTTAGAAATAACTACTAAAGCTCAAATATATTTGTATATATACACTAAACGTTATATGTATGTATTAGACAGATAAACCTTGGATACACTATGTCATTCTTCTTGCCAGAAACTTCTAATATTATTTATTATATCAAATAGCAACTGAAAGTCAACTATACTCGCATATATATGCTCTATGCTAGTATTATTGTGGTAAACATTTACTTTGTCACTTTCGTTGCCAAAAGTTTATGACATCATAATCTATATTGAGCCCTCCTGGTCTCCGAGTTTTTAGTTGGAAAATCCAGAACGCTTCTCTGTATAACAATCTCTGTGCTCTATCACCTCCCCTCAATAAGGGTCTGATGTATTCTATAATCTGCCATTTGAAGCTACTCACATTCTGGTTGTGTACCTGTATAAAATGCTGTGCTAAACCTGAGCAGTCATTATTTTGTTCAATGTTTTTTAGGTGCTCTCTTATGCGTGTCCGTGCTTCCCTCGTCGAGCACCCAACATACTGCTTATCACACAGAGAGCATTCGACAAGATACACTATGTGAGTAGTTCTGCAATTGGTCAGATCAAGTGGGTTATACATTCCAAATATATATCTCACTACTGTTGTGCTGCTGGAATTTTTTTGCTCCTATACTATGTTGGAGTCTTCAAGCAGTGGCTCCTCCAGCTTTGCACACTAAAAATATAAGCCACTGGTGCTTGAGTAATCTTGACTTTGCAGATTCTGTTTATACTGCTTGACTCTGTGCACAGTGTGCTTCAAGATGGAGACCTTACAAGGGACAGTACCAGATATGGAGGCACAGGTTTTTACATACAGTGATGTGGAGGCTGCAAGAATCACTACATTGGTTTGTGGATCCAGGGACTTTCTTAAAACACCTGTTACTGAGGCTAAGTTCAAAAGCTATGAAAGATTGGCTAAAAGACAATGACTTTTGAATTACATGCCACCACGCTTGCGAAATACCATAGGGTGTGAAGAATTCATAGGGGCCTGAGAATGAGTTCCAGACCCACCCTATTGGTTGACAACAAAGAATACTGCAGGAAATATGAATGCATTTTAAATACATGCTCATTGGATATCATAGTGCTTACGGTGGAGTATTTACAAAAAGCTATGGATGAGCAGAAGATTGAGATCAGACAAATAGAGGATGCATTAAAACTAGATCTCTCTACTACCGATATCGAATCTAAGCTGGCCTCAGTTAACAAGGAAATTGCTGAAATAAAGAAAGAGTTATAAACCAGAAAACGTGAAAAGTTCTACCGGGATGAGCAGGACTACATACACGGAACTGTATACAGATGGACAAGAGAACGTACCGGAAGGGAACGCCAGCGCACTTCTGGTTGGGCCAGACGTGGAAACCGTTACACAAGACGTGAGGCGAATACTATCGATTCGCAGATGGACAGCTCTCCGGGGGAATCGGACACAGGAAGTGATGCGGGGGTAAGAGACACCACCGCAAAAGGCCCACAGGGACGGACGTCGCAGAGGGAGCCGCAACAACAACGCCAGATGAGACAGAAACACAAGACTTAGTAGTGAACATTTCCGGAGTACCCTTAACTGCCGCTGACGAGAAAGTACTAAGTAAGGGTCTGTCTTTTTGCCCTAGCAAAGACTGTAATTTTTTTGATTTACAACAAGACTTGAATAGACTGTTCAGGAATATTAAGTTAAAATCCTTTTTCTCTAGTAACGAGTTACATACAAATGTGAAAACCTATACTGAATTAAATATTCGTAAATTTGGGTTAAAGAATAAGAGTAACTTTATTCCTAGCAGCTATAACCATTGTGTGGATACTTACATAGACTTAGTGTGTAAAGATATTGACAAACTAAGGAACAGTATATGTAATAAGAAGGTAATACACAATAAGATGAATAATAAGAATAACCTTGCTAGAGCAGAGAGGGAGACCTTAGTACTATTGAAAGATAAGAAAGATACAATCTATAAGCAGGCTGATAAGGGCGGTGCCTTAGTGGTACTAAACAAGGGATATTATGTAGACAAAATAAGAACACAATTGAATGATACAGGAGTGTATCAGCTGTTAAACTATAACCCCACATGGGCAATCCAGAGAGAAATAATTGGTTGTTTGGAAAATGCTATTAACAATGGGTTAATTGATGATGAAATTAGAAAGTTTTTGTATATTGAAAATGAGATAATACCTGTTTTTTTATACCATCCCAAAAGTACATAAAAAACTTGATAGACCACCGGGGAGGCCTATTGTGGCCAACACAGAGTCCATTTTTTCAAACATATCAATATATCTAGATAAGATCTTAAGGGGCTATGTTGAGCAATCCACATCTTATATAAAAGATACTGGAGATTTTCTAAGTAAAATACAGAACCTTATGGCACCGGACACATGTATCATGTATAGCCTTGATGTGGTCAGTCTATACACCTCTATTGAACATGAAGGTGGATTGGGCACTGTGAGAAATGTATTGGCAACAAGTGGTGTATACACTGTCCAACAGAAAGATTTTTTGTTGAACCTATTAAGTATTATCTTGTACTGTAACTACTTTCTATTTGAGGACAATTTTTACATGCAAGTAAAGGGTACTGCAATGGGGTCCAATGTCGCCCCTACCTATGCAAATCTTTTTATGTCAACATTTGAGGAAAAATTTGTTTACCAAAATAAGATGTTTCTTCTATATGGCGCCACCTGGTGGCGGTATCTAGATGATGTCTTTGGAATATGGTGGGGCGACATTGGATCCCTATTGGAGTTTGTGGAGGATCTGAATAGAGCTACCAGATGTATTAAATTTACCCTTACTTGGGACGAGCAATCAATCAACTTCCTGGACACTTTGGTCTATAAGGAAAGGGGAAGTCTTAAAACAGACTTATATAGGAAAAGCACAGACAAAAATAGTCTATTACATTATACAAGTGCACATCCACCCTCTTTAATTAAATCTTTACCTAGAAGTCAAATGACAAGGGTTAAAAGAATTGTGTCAAGATGAACAGCTTATTGATGTGAGACTTGGTGAAATGGGAAGAAAGTTCAGAGATAGGGGTTATCCGGCTGATCTCATACATGATGAAATGAAGAGGGCTAAGAGTGACACACTAACCAGTAAAAATAAAAGAGACAATAGAGAAGGTAGAATTATTTTTGTTTCAGAGTACAATAATCAGAGTTCAAAAATACAAAAAATTGTTAATAAATACTGGTTTTTGTTAAGGGATTGTTATCCAGATACAGAGGTTTTTGCCAACGGCCCTATGCCCGCTTATAGGAAAGGTACCAGTATTAAGGACAAACTTGTAAGAGCAGACATTGGGAGTAAAAAATTAAAACAAGGCTACATTTCTGAAAAAGGTTTGGGTTGTTATCCCTGTCTAGGGTGTGCAAGTTGTAACAACATGGCCAAGGGCCGTAATTGTATACATCCTTTAACTGGTAAAGTGTATAAAATGAATGGCTTTTTCACTTGTAATACTAATTATGCAATTTATTTGATTAAATGCCCATGTGGGTGGGTTTATATTGGAGAGACCACCCAAAGGGTGAGGGATAGAATTATACAACATAAGTCTAATATCAGATGTAAAGACCTTAATGCCCCTGTCTCCAATCATTTTTTAACCTTTGGCCATTCAAATGCACAGTTAAAATTTCAAATCATAGATCATGTCCCTGTCCCACGAAGAGGTGGGGACAGAGAACTGATCTTGAAAAGGAGAGAGTCTATGTGGATTTATAGGCTAGACTGTCTGTATCCTAAAGGAATGAATCATGAAATTGATTTTAATATATTTTTTTAATTTTTCAGATTCTACAAATATCCTTTCTCTAGATATGAGCGTTGTGATGAAGAACTTTCCCTTTCTACTATATTTGTAAATTAATTTGTAAAAAAAAAATTGTTGAATTTTGAATTTTGTATTTTCCTGAAATTTTGATATGATCTGTAACATGTAGCCAAAATACTAGTATGTAACACTGTTAGACGTATTTAGTTTTGGATGTATTATTAGATACACACTACTAGGTGGCGTTAAGATTAAAAATTGTTGCTTGAGAAAGTTAGGTAAAGGTATGATTAGCCACACCTGCGGTGTTGGGTATTTAAGAAAGGTGTATACAGAAATTGAGGTCATATGATTAAGGGCAACTGAGCCCGAAACGTCATGTTTTTTCCTCCAGGTACCTAATAAATTTGGAATATATCTCACTACTTTTGTGCTGCTGGAATTTTTTTGCTCCTATACAGCTGTCAAAATAGGGAGATTTTTGTTGACTATGTCACAAATAGCCTTATTCTGAGGACTATATGTAGTTATTAAAACTGGTTTATCCTCACCAAAATTAGTACTGTCTTGCCTATTACGGTCATTGCGTACAATGTCATCTCTAGACATTCTGGTGACTTCTAAATAAGCCCTATTAATGACTTTATTCTTATAACCTCTCTCCCTCAGCTGATTCTTCAATATTATACTTTCTTTTTCAAAGTCTGAATTACTTGAGCAGTTTCCCTTAATGCGGATAAACTGCCCCTTAGCAATACCAAAGCCCTATATGGTGGATGGTTACTGCGTGCGTGTAAAAATGCATTTGATGCAATAGGTTTGCGATACAGAGTTGTATTTATGTTTCCGCTTTGTGCATCCCCCATCAAGATGATATCTAGGTAGGGAATTTCAATTTGATGGTATGAAAATGTGAATTCTAGATTCACTCTGTTATTGTTCAAAAATTTAACAAACTTTTGGGCTTCCAATTGTGTGCCTGTCCACACCAACAGCAAATCATCTATGTATAGTAAAAAGTCAATAACCCTTAAGAGATACTTTTTCAATCCACTATCATAATTACTGTATATATCCAATACATTTTCTATTGCCTCTATGCCACATGAATGGGGTATGGCTGATTAAAGCCCAACTATGTCAATAGTAAGCCATGAACAATTAACATCCCATTGCACTTCTTCAAGTGTCTTCAAAAGGTGTTTTGTATCTCTAACAAAAGAGGGTAACAGATGGACAAAGGGCTGCAGGAGGGTCTCAACCCAACTAGAAAGTTTTTTAAAAAGTGAGCCTATACCTGATATAATAGGTCTTCCACGCACCTCCTTCAGGGATTTATGTACCTTTGGGAGGTAGTGGAAGATAGATATGATAGGCCTGGTTACAAAAAGGAAATCTCTGGTATCTTGATAAATGATACCCTCCTGCATTCCATCATCTAGAAGATCCCACAATAGATTTTTGTATACTTCAACCGGGTTTCCCTTTAATTTGTTATATACATTAACATCATAAAGCTGCCTTCTTGCCTCTGCTATATAGTAAAGTTTATTCATGATAACTATACTGCCTCCCTTATCGGAGTCTTTAATAATAATATCCTTTCTGTCCTTAAGCTGTGTAAGGGTCTGTTGTTGCAATATGTTTAAATTGGGAAAGGCATGCTTATGATTCTTGGCTAAGTCAATGAGATCTTCCTCTATTCTGCGGTGGAAAGTTTCTAGTAAAGGACCCCGCTCTATAGTTGGATAAAAAACTGAGTGTGGTTTAAAACCCCCGTGTGCACTTTTCATGTTGGGAGAGGGGTCATAAGCAAGAGATTCAGAAAGCAGGTCATGTAGGGAGAGATAATCACAAGTGTCTGCAAAATCTGTAAGGTCAGAGGGATTACCTGTGTCACTATTTTCTATATTTTGAACCAATTGTTTATTACCATATGACATGTTCTCGTTTTGACCTTTATTCCAGCAGAACTTTTTTAAGGTTAGATCTCTAACTAACCTGTTGACATTGACTATTGTTTTAAACAGGTCGAAGTTACATGTGGGCACAAAACCCAGCCCTAAACTTAATACCTGTTCCTCTTCTGGAGTAATTACAGTATCAGATAAATTGATTATTTTCATATCCTGTACTTGTTGCGTCCCCCCCTTGCTCTTTTGTAACCCTGCCTTCCTCTTGGCGTCTCTTCCTCTGTCTCCTCCCCCCTCTCTTTCCTTGATGTCCACCTGAAAAACCTGTTTGTCATTGCTTTTTATACATGGTTTCCCTGGGTGGGTTAGTGGTCTAACATCCCCCTCACTGTCACTGAGGAATTCTAATCTTCTTTCATCTAGGAGCTGTTCTGTACTATTTCTCTCTGCACTGATTTGTTTCTGTGAATTCCTAGTGATGATGGGATTAGTCCTAATAACACTGTTTATCTTAGGTCTAACTACTAGTATTTCCTCATCTGACATACCACTAGAATCCCCTCTAGAGACTGAGTCAGCTCTGTCATCATCAGATGGCCCTGTATCGCTAAAGGTCACCCTCTTTTCTTGTGCTGAACTATATTCTCTAAACCTTTAGCGAGATCTAAATCTCCTTTGTCTGGAGTTAGTGGTAGAAGAATTATTATGCCACACATATACTCTGTTAGTAGCATAATCAGTGTTGTCTCTATTAAATTTCTTCAGTTTTAAATTGTCTAATTCTGTTCTAAATGTGTCTATTGTCTCCTGTAACAATTTATCCAGACCATTAAATTTAGGATGATCTGTAAACTGATACAGTTGAGCCGGTATCTTGACTACTTCATCTCTTATATTAACAAGTTGAGTAGTTTTAAATTTGAAATTCATGCCCATTAATTTTTTAGAACAGTCACTTAAAGTAGCATTCCCCTCATTTATAAAATCCACATCATCCACCTGAAATGTTGGAAATTTATTTCAATAGCTACCAATATTTACTAATTGGAATTTTCATGTGATTGGTGAGGGAGCAATATTATCCATCGGATACAGAATCTTATACTCCTTGGGGTGAGGCTTGAATAAAAAGTTACTATGTTTGTAATATTTTATATTTTTATGTTTTAGAAAGACTTATTTAACTGGACAAAACTTGTGTTTTTTGGTTTGCAAGTGATGTAGAGTAAGGGGCAAGAATCACACATTTAGGGCTATATTACAAATGGTGCGGTCTTTTTTTTTTTTACATTTGCAAAAACACCGCTAGGGTTAAGCATTAGTCGGATTGCTTTCATATTACAAGTTCCAAAAAAAAATTATTTTGCGCAAGCGGTAACCCAAATAGCGTGAAAAACTAACTTAAGTATTCACGTGCGTGTGCATGTATTTCCCCCCCAGAAATCAATGGGAAAAAAAAATTAAGTTTGACCCGAGATTGTGCAAATTTTCGCATTCCCCATAGAAGTCAATGGAGAATTTTTTTTAATTTTTTTTTAAAAACACCCATAGCGCAAACAACATATTCGCATTAGCAAATGTCAAATATTTACAGTAAATACATAGTTAAAATCTTTATTATCTATGAATATTACATAAATATGTTTCATCATGTTTTCATCTAATTAATGGCAAAGGGCTCTAATGTAAATACATATATACACATATAAAAACATTAATACAGTATATATATATATATATATATATATATATGTATATATATATATATATGTATATATATATATATATATATATATATATATATATGTATATATACACAAATACATCTTTAGGAAAGTATATGTATGTGTCTCAATGTTAAAGCCCTTCGGCAGCTTTATATTTTCTAACACCCGAGATCTCATTTCTTTGAGCCCTTAAGTGTTATTATGAGTATAACTGTACTTTGTAATGTATTTTAGATGTGTTTTGTGCAACTTTTTAGTTTCAGAAAACAGTTAACCACATCTCTGAGATTGCGGTAAGCATTGAAGCATAAATAGAGATTGCACTAGCGCAATCACGATTTTGTTCAACTTGTAATATTAGCAGAATGAAAAAGGTTTGCGAAAACACGATATAGCTTGCACAAAACCATTTTCGCCTCACTTGTAATCTAGCCATTAATTAGTTATAACATAATGATTCAATAAAGGAACTAGCAGACAGTAAGGAAATATTTAGAATTGATTATGAATCACCATTTACACAATAATAGATCTGTACTATAGGTCAGCCAAACCTCTTAGCATCTGGCCTTGAAACTTTGGAACAAATATCACTAGGTCCTTTCAAGTCCTGTGAAGTCTGTTGAACCTAAGGATTTATACGGTTTTCAGATATGACAGAAATGAATATGCAAAGTAGTAAAATCAGAACATAATTCCGGGCAATGCATATGTGAGAATTACTTCATAAAGCACACTACAGTAGCTTATAGATGTTGCTAAGCAACACCTGATTACTTGTCTGTAAAACTGAGAAATTAGTTCAATAGCCCCTTAATATCAAGGTCACTCTGAATTATTCTGTTACGCCAGGAAAGTCTGACAAAAAAAGACAAATGACTAAAAATAGCTTTCAAAGCTTTAATTGAAAACAATACGTATACTTATATCACAGATAGTTCTTTGTGGAATATAAACGGATAAAGCTGAGGCAGAGGAAAAAGTTATGTTAGGTCAGAATTTAAAGAATCTCAATATCAGAGGTGCCAGAGGCAAACATAGCTCAGCAGATTTTGGCAGCTGGCAAAGGCCAACACACACAACAATGGGTAGCAGTCAATAGGGACAAAATAGAATAATGGCTAACAGGTACTCTGAGCGGTAATGACCAGTAAGAATACAGGACCGTAATGGCCAGCAGCAACACTGGCAACCAAGGAAGACAGTGGAAGTAAACAATGAGAAAGGCCTAATACATGGACTACAAATAGGTAGCACTGAGAAGTGAACAAAACATCAATCAAGGTATTTAAAGAGTCATGCAATCACCCCCATAGACATAGCTGAGCAGATAAAGCAGAGATGAGGACACTTTTAAGTGCAGAGACTTCCAAGAGGTCCATGGTATAACTTTACCGTATTACACTTACAGAGAGACAAAAACTGTAGGGCCAGATTATAAGTGGAGTGCTAATTAATGCTTCCACTCAATCATTAAAGGGACACTGAACCCAAATGTTTTCTTTCGTGATTCAGATAGAGCATGCAATTTTAAGCACCTTTCAAATTTACTCCTATTATCATTTTTTCTTTGTTCTCTTGCTATCTTTATTTAAAAAAGAAGGCATCTAAGCATTTTTATTAGTTCAGTACTCTGGACAGCACTTTTTTTATTGGTGGATGAATTTATCCACCAATCAGCAAGAACAACCCAGGTTGTTCTTCAAAAATGGGCCGGAATCTAAAGTTACATTCTTGCATTTCAAATAAAGATACCAAGAGAATGAAGAAAATTTGATAATAGGAGTAAATTAGAAAGTTGCTTAAAATTTCATGCGCTATCTGAATCACAAAAGAAAAAAATTAAGTTCAGTGTCCCTTTAACTGCACTAGAAGCTCGGCTTTTTTCGCTAGTCGAGTTGCGCTCGTATTATAAGTTGAAAGTAAACTATTTTCGCTTGTGCGCTAACCCGACA